>NC_061870.1:478948-850396 GCF_907164915.1 Impatiens glandulifera | reverse complement strand
CCGTTACAGATAGTAATGGGACAACAGTAACGGTTTTAGCCGGATAAAAACCGTTACTGAAAGGCTGTTTTTATTTGTAACGGTTTTCGAAAACCGTTACAGATGCTCCTGTTGTTTCTGTGACGGTTTTTTATTTCTTAAACCGTTATAGTTAGATTTATAGTAACGGTATTTGAAATTATTTAACCGTTACTAAACCCTAATAGATTTTTTTTTTACAAATTTTTACCTATTTAAAACCTCAATCAATAACCAATAACCAAAAACCAAAAAGCACACAATCATCAATAACCAAAAACCCAAAACTACAATCATTAATTCAAAACAATAATCATCCACAAACTACAATCCATCCAAAAACTATAATCCATCCAAAAACTACAATCATATCACAAATTCACAAAAACCATTAATTAACGTAATTCAAATTACATTTCAACTAACCAGAATTGAAGTGGGAAAGCGACGATCACGAGGAAGGGGATCATCTCTATGTAGGAGGGGCATCATCTCGAGTGGGAGAGGCAGGTGGAAGTTGATCACGGGGAATCCTAGCTAATAAGAAGTTCATCGTCGATCTCAGCTCAAGCATCTCATCCCGCATTCTCTCACGCTCCCTTCGAGCTTCTTCACGTTCATCCTCACGCTACATCAATAACTCTTCGCGTTCCATTTCACGCTGCCTTTGTGCTTCCTCACGCTCCATTTGACGCTCCATTAAGGCTTCTTCGCGCTCTCTCCGTGACTGAAGCTTCTCAGCTTCACGCTCCTCTCGCATCCTCTGTATCTCCTCAAGTAAAAGGGCGTTTTGCGTGTCACTGCGCTGTGTGCTAGTACCACCACGAGCATCAGGTCTAAAAGATCTAGGTGTGACACCGGAGCCCAAACCCACAACTCGCCCATGTCCCTGAGACCCGAATGCGCACTCAGCCAACTGCAATTCATTTCTATTCGGGTCTTCTTCTATAGTAGTTCGCAAGGCAGTCTACAAACACAAATTACATTTGATTACATACATACATATGATAAATAAAAGAAATATAACTAATAAACACGACTTACCACTTTTTCTTGAATAATAGGGGGAACCTCCGGATTTGGATCTTGCAGAGTCGGTTTCTTTGTATGAGTGTGCAGAAATAATTCCGCAAAATTAGGCGACATACCGTTAGTCTTCTCCTGTACAAATTTAATTATTAATAAAAACGTAATAACATTATAAACTTTGTTATTCAATGATAAAACGAACCATTTGCTTCTCCACTTGCGAAAATGAGATGCTGCCCGCATGATTCTTGTACACAACATGCGACCTATTTTGCGCATTCACAACACTTGTTTTCTGCAAATAAGAAAACATTTGTGTTTAATGAATGATTAATGTAAGAGCTATTTATAAACACATTAATTTACCTTGAATTCCGGCGTGAGAAAGCGACGATCAAGTAGATAATTCCAATCACTAATTTCGATCTCGGGAGGGGGATTTGCCCTAATCGCTTGCTCGTTACCTTCACGGGCTTTAATGTACATGGTGTTCCAATGACATCTCCATCTATCCCATAATTTGTTGGCTTGAAATAAACTTTGTCTTCGATAGTTGTTGATGTCATCCTCCACAGCCACGAAAGGATCCTAAATAGTGAACATTAAAATACGATTATAGATTGTGTTGAATACATAATGGACTTAATAATATAAAAAGTTACCGTGATAGCCATCCATATGTGATCTAGCTGTGTAGAGCTCAGGTCCAACCAACGCAAAGTCCTATGAGGTAGTGCATTGGAGTCTCGAATGACACTCCCAATATGCCTCGACCAAGCTGTCCTATTCTCGCACATTGGTTTACCATCAACAGGGTTAAATTGAAGAGTCATCTTTTGCCCCGCTTGCAATCTACCAACAGCTTTATTCTTATTCTTGCCCCGTCTCCTTCTCGAAATATATCCTAAAATTAAACAAAAAATTATATAGGATCACAACAACTAACTTAAGTAAAAACACAAGTACCTCCATCTTGCTCCTCAGACGGGGGCTGTGTCTCATCATCATCATCACCAGGGATAGTGTTTGGTACACTATCAACATTCATGACATCATCAAGGTCCAAATCAATTTCCCCGACAGAGTTACACAATTGCACGGGATCTTCTGAATGCTCTTCGGTCCTTTGTATAAGGTCGTGTAGCGCGTTGTTTAAACTCTTACATTGCATTCTTTTAGGTGCCATGATAGCTGCAAATATTGAATGTAATGTTTATAAGACAAATTTACACGTAACCCTTCATAGTAAATAATTCAACCTTAATTAGAATAACGGGGATTTATTGGTGTCACAATTTTCCATTCAATCCTTGATGCCATATCTGTAGAGTAAAAGACTTGTTGTGCTTTGCTTGCCATTATGAATGGTTCATTTAATTGAGTCTGTAGAATCATGTTGATATTTATACTAACATAACCATACTTATCAACTTTAATGCCCCGATCTTTGTGATAAACATCAAACCATTTGCATTTGAAGAGAATCACTCGTCTTCCACAAAAGAATATCACTTCTATGATTTCATTGATCACTCCATAGTAGTTAATAGTCTCGGTCCCATTATTACCAACAACCAAAACCCCGCTATTTTGGGTAGTCAAGCTCTCGTCATGTTTTTCAGTGTTAAACTTGTACCCATTTATTTTGCACGAGTTATATTTCTTTGCATACAATGTAGGCCCATGTCCTAAAATCTTAAGATTCGTTGTCCTATCGGATTGATCGGTTAGTTGCTCCACCTATATATTCATTAGAAATTATTGTTAAACTAATTGTCATATACTAAAAAAGAAAATTGTTGAGACGATTACTTACTCTTTCTTGGAAATATCTAACGTATTGTTTATCCCGAGCCTCATTGGAAATATTAGGAGGGCATGATTGAACGAAATCGCTGCGCAAATGACAGATTAAATTATTACTTTCTTAAATCATACCTCATAATGACATTAATGGACTTACTTATAATATTCTTCAGCTTCGCGACAATTTTTTAAAATGTACCAATGAGCACGCTCATGATCACCCGGTTCATATGTGTAGGATGTGCCATTAGATAAGTCTTCCATAGTGATGAAAATGGAGAATGTTGTACTTGTATTTATGGATTCATCATTTGACTCTTGATCGTCCAAATATCGGGCACACATGCTCATACTCTCATTCAAAAGGTAACTCTCGCTGATTGAACCTTCTGGAAAGTTCCTGTTCCGAAGGTATTTCTTGAGTGTGCTCATATATTGTTCAACTGGATACATCCATCGATACTGAACGGGCCCTCCAAGACAAGCTTCAAAAGCTAAATGAACTGGCAAATGCACCATTATATCAAAAAAAGAAGGTGGAAAGATCTTCTCCAATTTGCAAAGTGTCAAGACAATGTCGTCATGTAATGTTTCCAATTGCCCGCGTTGTAAACTTTTTTGACAAAGCAACCGAAAGAACTTTGCTAAATTCACCACGGCATCGTACACATCATCGGGAAGTAGGCCACGTGTAGCTAGTGGAAGGAGATATTGTAATAGAATGTAATAATCGTGACTCTTCAATCCTGATATTTTTTTCTCCTCCATGTTTACACACGCCCCAATATTTGAACAAAAACCGTCGGGCATTTTAATATCTTTCAAAAACTGACATAAACGTTTCTTATGTTCTGAGGACAATGCATAGGGGGCCGGCGGACACCGAAGAACACCATCAACTTCAACCGGATGTAAGGAATGTTTTATGTTCATTATGACCAAATCTTTCCTTGCTTTAATTCCATCCTTGGTCTTTTCTTTGAAATTCATTAAAGTTCCCAACAAACTATCACATAAATTCTTCTCAATATGCATTACATCCAAATTATGTCTCAACATCAAAGATTTCCAGTAAGGCAATTGAAAGAATATACTGAATTTGTTCCAATTATCACCTCGGGATTCATGTATAACTTTCGTTTTCTTAGGTAGGTACTTTGTCAAACAAATTTCCTTTAGATCTCGCGCTTGCAATTGAATTTCGAAACCCGATAATAGTACAGGAGGATCTCTATGCTCCGTATGCCCGTCAAACGTATCGGTCTCTTTGCGCCATCGATGATTAGACGGGAGAAATCGACGATGATTCATGTAACACTCCTTCTGGCAATTTGTTAACCTCAAAGACGCAGTGTTCTGATTACAAGACGGACATGCCAATTTACCCTTTGTACTCCATCCAGAAAAATTTGCATAAGCCGGAAAATCATTAATAGTCCACATAAGAGCTGCCCGTAAATTAAAATATTGTTTTCTGCTTGCATCGTATGTCTTCACACCGGTATTCCACAATTCCGTCAACTCTTCAATAAGTGGCTCTAGAAATACGTCAATACAATCACCGCGACTTTTTGATCCTGGAATGAGCATTGAAAGAAGAAAATTGTTTTTATCCATACATGTGGTAGGAGAGACGTTGTAAGGGATTAGAACAACTGGCCAAATGCTGTACGATGTTTTTCCGCTAACAAAAGGTTGAAAACCATCACTAGCCAAACCAAGTCGCACATTTCGAGGTTCTGTTGAGAAATTTGGGTACAAGTTATCAAAGGTCTTCCATGTCATTGAATTAGCAGGATGCCTCAACACATCATCTTCGGGATTGTTATCTTTATGCCAAGTCATGTGTGGAGCAGTTTTGGAACACATGTATAATCTTTGCAACCTCGGTTTTAATGGAAAATAGCGCAGCGACTTGTTGGCTATATACTTACCATTCACCTTCGTTCGAATTGCACCATTAGATTTATTGACATTCCACCTAGAAAGCCCACAAACTTTACATTGCTGCAAATCCTTATCCTCTTTACGATAAAGCATGCAATCATTCTTACACGCGTCAATTGTTTCGTACGATAGGCCCATGTCTTTAATGAATTTCTTGCACTCATAATACGAATTCGGTAGTTGATTATGAATTGGCAGTATTTCCTCCTTCAATAAACTCAACAATAAATCAAATGACGTGTTTGTCCACTGACCTACTGACCTACATTCTTGATGTGAAGAAGTTTAAGAAGAGTTGAGGCTTTGGAAATGCGAGAACCTTCATACAAAGGTAGTTTCGAATCGTCCAACAATTTGTAAAACGTATTAGCATCATCAACGGGAGGCTCATTTTCACTCGGCCGTTCATTATCAATGTTGACATTAGGGTACAAATCAGCAATAATATCTTCCATTAGATGATCCTCAGCAATAATATCTTCCATTAGATGATCCTCACAAACTTCAACAGCTTCGTCTTCCATGATATTAGTCGCGTTAGTTGGTGGTTCATTGATCGGTTCGTCTTCAATTTCATCATCTGATTCATCTTCCTCCACATTCTCGGTAACAGCATTTACAAGTTGACGTCCAATTGATCTCTTTTCACCGTGAAAATACCAAAAACCATAATTTTGTCTTATGCCATATACAATTAGATGGGATCTAACCACACTTTTATTCTCATATACTCGATTTGCACACCTTACACAAGGACATGCAATCGATGATCTACCCGTAGACCTTTCAGCAAATTCTATGAATTTGTCAACCCTCTCACTATATTTAGGATCGGTACAAAGTATAGTCATCCATGTTTTGTCTGGGATTTCCATCTAACCTAACATACAAATTAATAATCCAACAATCTAACATCAATAACCTAACATACAAATCATTTATTAATCTAATAATCCTATAATCTAACTTAATCAAATAAACCAACAATCCATCAATAATCTAACATACAAATAATCTAATTTAATCTATCAATCCATCGATAATCTAACATATATACAAATTATCCACTAACCTAACATACAAATTATCCACTAATCTAACATACAAATAATCTAACTTAATCTATCAATCATCCGATAATCTAACATACATACAAATTATCCACTAACCTAACATACAAATTATCCACTAACCTAACCTACAAATTATCCACTAACCTAACATCAATAATCTACTTATAACAATCTAACATTGATTGTAAATAAGAACTAACCTGGATTTTGAAGTGCAAACTACAATCTGCAAAGTGATGCGTTCTCTAATATCTCAGATCAAAACATCCAAAGTGGGAGGAGTGACTGATCTTTCTGGAAGAGTCCGAAATTAAAGACTCTGGTGAACCATTGTGATTCACTGAACTTCCGCAAACCTACAAGGCAGCAGCAGGTTCTGTTCAAATTTACTTTATTTTTGTGCATTTGTTTCTTTTTTGTTATACCATGTTCTGGCATGTAGAGGGCATGTAGAGGAAGCACTATAAACCATGTGGTAATTGATTGTTTTAATGGGCTATCTTATTGAAGCTTCTACCTCTGCATTAATCCATTAATGAATACAATTTAACTACTTACCAACTGGATCAGAGGAGACCTTTCCTTCAGCTTGGAAAGCTTGGGCAGAAGCCTTCAAATCCCTCTGTATTAAGTAATCATGGATGTAAACATCCAGCCTGTGTAGAGAGAATCATAAAATCCACTCAAAACAAATACAAGAGAAAAGGATGATACTTAAAATCCAGAGCAAAGATGAAAAATATCTTCAAAACCCTAGAACAGTTTAGAATGAACTAAAAATCGAATAATACGACATTTCATAGAATATAGTCGAATAAGCTTGATTGAATCAAATTCTAGCGAAATGTTCTTCATTATCCATATTTTCAGACTATCCATATCAAAACGTACATTGATACTAAATCAGAATATAGTCAATGTCAACATCATAAATGATTTATAGACTTATCCGTATATGATCAATACATATAGGCCTGGTATACATAATCAATCAAAATCTAATAAAAAATCCTAAATCAGAATCCTAAATCCTAAATAAATAAAGTCAAATGTATACAAATATTTATACACAATAGACAGTGGATGGAGAAGAGATCGTTTAACTTACCCGGAGAGATTTGGTTCGAAGAACGGCGGTCGGTTGGAAGAAAAGAGAATCGATGATCGGCGGCGGTTCGATGATCGGTGGAGGAAGAATAGGGGAAGGGAAGAAAACTTACCTGGCGGCGACTTCAACGGCGGCGACTTCAATAGACAGCGGCGCTGATCGGGAAGAAGAGGAGCGAAAGCGCGGAGGAAGAAAAGAAAGAAAGAAAAGAAAGAGTTCGCGGGTTTATTACAGACTATCTGTAACGGCTTTTGGAAACCGTTACAGATAATCAACCGTCTTTTCGTCTTCCTTTACCATATCTGTAACGGTTATTGAGACATCGTTACAGATACCTGATCCAAAAACGTTTATTTAATTAATATCTGTAACGGTTTTCATCATAACCGTTACAGATATGGAGATGAAAAATGGAAGGACGGCTGGCTTATTTGTAACGGTTATTAGGAAACCGTTACAGATAATACATCTGTAACGGTTATGATGAAAACCGTTACAGATATGCAACAATATGAACGTTATAAATGAAGGTATATCTGTAACGGTTAATGAATATTTGTAACGTTAGTAACGGCATATTGAAAAACCGTTACTGATATGCAGTAATAAGAACGTTAAATTAAGTGGTATTTGTAACGGTTTAAATGGTCGTTACTGATGTATTACTATTTGTAACGGTGTTCTATAGCCGTTACTGATAAAATATATTAGTAAGGGCGCTTGAGCGCCGTTACTAGAAGGCGTTACAGAAGACATATTTTCTACTAGTGATCTTTGATGCAGTCATTAAAGTCAATCATATCCCGAGTTATTTCAGATTATTGGCTACAATCAGATTCGTTTCTAGTTACGCTAGTAATCACCGAGGACATCCCAAGATTTCTCACTACCGATCCAGTTTTTAAGACAATTCCAAAGGAGTCTTCTGTCAGTGCTTGAGTTGCTACCATAGACAATAGAAAGATTAAACACGATTCTTGTGATTTTGTCTTTGACCTCCACCAGGTTTGCTTGATCATTCGAAAAGAGAGCCCTGACCTCAGCAACTTTGTTATCCCAGATAACCCAGATTCTGCCCGTTTTGGTATTTGAGTTGTGAATGATTTCCCAGCTGCTATCAATTCACAGCTTGTTAACCTTCTCAATGTTCCGGCTTTTGACTTTTGTCTCAAGAATACTTATAATAGTGATCTTCTGGTTCTCAATGATCCTCCTGATTTCTTTGCATTTTAGAGAGTCATTGAGTCCCCTTATGTTCCATGTCAATATATTCATGAATGAATATAAGTGTTGAATTTCCCTTGTATTTAATCTTTCCCAAAATGTAAGCCAAAGAATGAATTAATGTCCTAATATTATGTTATTCTTAATATTTGTTTATGTTATAATATATTATATTTAAAATATTATTATGATATATTATATTATTGTAACAATATAATATATTTTAAAAGTTTTAATTTTTAATCTAATAGTTATATAAATTATATTTATTTTTTAAAATAATTAATATATATAAATTATTAAATATTATTTATAATATATATAATATTTATCAATATAACCAATATAAATTATAAAATATAAATATATAATTAAGTTATTACTGGTTCAGTTAAATCTTTAGAAAAATACTTAACCGAAAATTGAATCGTTTAATCGATAAAAAATCGGTTAACCGGAATCGTTAGAACCGGTTAACCAATAAACTAGTAAAATAAAACTGATAACCTATTGGTTCAGTTCGATTATAGATTTCAGTTTTTTTATTTTTTAAATCCTACCAACAAGTATCATTCAGTTTGGAGTTATTTTATTAAAATTCAAAATTATAAAAATAATTAACTAAATTAATAAATAAAGGGGATGTAGAGTGCATCCGTCGATCCATGCCTTACATGAAAGCCTTATAGATGGAGGGCTGAATCTGGGCCTCTATTAGTTTTCCAGTAATTGATCAGAGCTTAATTTATGTTAGGCTTCTGATTATCACCTATTAATTAACTCGGTCCAATATAAATAAGTTGGGCCGGGTTAACAATGTAAAAAAACAAAATAATCAAAGAACCAGAAAACTTCATCTTCACGATGTAAGAAATTCTTTAACGAGAATTGACAAGTTAAATCAAAATAATTTTGTTATAATTAAATATTTGTTTCACTGTCATGAAAGCCACGACCCATTGTTTCTTTTGCTGAAAAAGAAGAAAAAAAAATAATGGATTTGTATTTAGGATGACAGTTTTAAGCGGATTCGCGGTAATAGATCCTATTGTTCAGGGTTTTTCTCTTTGACCGGGGATTGCTAATAGATCCTATTGTTCAGGGTTTTTCTCTTTGACCGGGGATTGCTAATAGATCCTATTGTTCAGGGTTTTTTTCTTTGACCGGGGATTGCAAAGGACGGTGAAAAACCTGAAATATGTGGACCGGGGTTCGAGACGGAAATGTTATTTATATACCCAAATCAATCCTCGAACTGAAATAATGCAATAATTTTTTATGATAATTGTTTAAAATAATTAATATATATACTTATTTAATATAATAATAATTATTTCTCATAAAAAAAAATCTCTTTATCTTCTTTATTTAATTAATGCAATAACGAGAATTATAAATCATTCATCTTTTTATAATTTATAATTATATTTATATAAATTAATTATATTTTAAATTTAAACTATTTTTTGGTTTTGGTGCACCACGGGAAAACCTGTCCCTGGTCAGGCGGGAATGGTTTAATTACAATATCTGTCGTTATTGGGGCGGGGTAACGTGATTCTCCGAACCGAATCGCATCATTATCATCTCTAGATCTGTATAACATAAGACTTGCATAAAAAAAACTTAGGTTATTTAGAAATAATTTTGAGTTATTTAGAAAATATATTGTTTTAATATAAAAATTTAATAATTTAAATAAAATGATCAAATATCTTTATTCTTTTATATTTAAAAATGTTAAAAAAAATTAATATTTTAATTGATAATTTATTTATGTACATGTATCAATTTGTCCAATAATAAAAATATTTTATTTTGATCAAATTATTTGAATATAAATATCCTTCACAAAAAAAGTTAATAGATTTAGGATGGTAATATTTTTGACTATATTAATGAAATCAATAGATGGATTCATCATATCTAAAATTAGTTATGACCGTTACAATAATGAATTTATATATTTTATTTTTGGTAAAAAGTGAATTATGAAATTATACAACATAACATCTATTTTCATTATAATGAAGCTTAAAAATAAGTATATATTTGTATTATAAGGTTAAATCTTTGTTGTTAAAAAATAATATTTATAAATCTGTAAAAGATTTGAGTAAAACTTTATAAATTTGTATCTAAATATTGAAGTTATTAATAATTTAAATTTGGTAGGTCGATACATCTACATAGTTGATCATTTAAAAGTCTCTCAATATAAAATTGTGAATAATTGGATACCTTGCAAGATAATGATTTTCTCAATTTTATTGATTTGTAATCTGTTGATTTTTATTTTCTTGAAATTTTAGTAATAAATGTCATTTAAATGA
The DNA here is from genome assembly GCF_907164915.1 of Impatiens glandulifera. Taxonomy (NCBI): domain Eukaryota; kingdom Viridiplantae; phylum Streptophyta; class Magnoliopsida; order Ericales; family Balsaminaceae; genus Impatiens; species Impatiens glandulifera. The sequence goes on along the minus strand of NC_061870.1, from coordinate 839,858 downwards.
GTGTTGGTTATATTTAGAAAGACACTGTATTTAAAATAATAATAATCATCAAATTACTTATAGAAATTCCAATAAAATAGGAAGCAATGGACTAATTGAAATATCTGATATAATTTCAAGAGGAATGATAGGGAGCACTACTTTGGGGTAGCGACTCGTACAACGAAAGTGACCTCGTTGTTATACGAAAGTGACCTCACTGTTATACAAAAGAGACCTCGTCCCTTTTGTATAACAACGAGGTCACTTTCGTATAACAACGAAGTCACTCTCGCTGTACGAGTCGCTCCCTCAAAATAGTGCTCCCAATCATTTTTCTAATTCTAATTATGCAGATCAAATACAAAAATAAGTAATTAATTAGAAAATATTCTTCATTACTTTTAAATTAATATTTATTTCACCTTATTTTTCTTTTGAAATATGAGTAAATTATTAAGTTCTATATATTTAATTATTTGCCTTTGCTGCTAAAATGGTAAAATGGTGGGACATTTTAAAATACATTAATTTCGTTGCTCTAGAACTTATTTGATTTAAAATTAATTTGAATTAACTCTAATTATTCAATAACAATTTACTTATAATTATATCATCAACTCAAATATTTTATTTTTTAATATATATATTAAAAAATAGAGGTAAACTATAATTGAAATAGAGGTAAACTATTCTAAATGGTTATCCCATAAGTAGAGAATTGAAATTCATGATAATTAATATACCAAAAGTATAATTATTTTTTGAAAAACCACATACCATGTCGTTTGGTTTTCCATTGATTGCCTACAAACTTGTAATTCAAATTTTTGTCTAAAATTAGTATACTAATAAGTTAAATATTTTTAATTTATACCTTTTTTCACTTGTAAATTTATATTTGAAAATTGAGAATACAAAAATAATTGTTTTTTATGTACAACAACAAATTACAATATTAGAAAATATAAATTAAAACAACAAATAATGATATTATAGAATATAAATTACAAATATATCTTGATTAATAAGCTTTTTTTTAAGATTTGAATACTTTTGTTTCTAATGATACTTGCTTATTATTTTTAAAAGTAATTTTATCATATAAAAAAAAATGTTAACAATCAAATCTAGTCGTATTTATTTTCTAATAAAAAAATATATTAATTGATTACCGGTTAAAAACGTGAATTGTTAATTGAGTCACATTTATTTTATATTACAAGAAACTATTAGTTGTTTAACTGATAAAAAGAAACGTGATAGGTTAATCGAGTCACATTCATTTTCTCATAAAATAAAATATTAATTGCGACGTAAATAAAATAAATGGAATCAATTGTTTTTGAACTAATACAACAAACGTCAATTAAACTAACTTTCTAAAGTCAGTTTTAGTCCTTGTCGCTTATGATTTGAAAAAAATTAAATCTTTTTATTAATAATATATGACCATAAATAAAAGAAAAGATAAGATAACAAGTTATTAATAATAAAAAATATATGATATGCTTTTTATCTATATTTGTGAAATATATGGTTGTTGTCTTCCTGTATTAAAATCTTTTTAAAAATGTAGTTATTACTGTAATACATTCGAACATGTCTGTTACAAGTGCCCGAAAATAATTGAAGAAAAAAGAAAAAAGAAGATCGAGAAAGAGACAAAGACAGAGACAGAGACAGAAAAGAAACAAAAAGAAGAACAAGAAAGGTTGGAAAAGGAAAAGGTTAAGAATGAAAGGCAGAAAGAGGTTACTAAAGAATCAGTATTGAGTAAACAGAAGGATCAAGATAAGGAAGGAAATTCAGAACATGGTTTTGAAGAACAGGGGAAGGAAGATAGAGTGGTAAGAAATTCAGAATCAAAGGCTGAGAATGAAGAGGTAACAAAGAAACTTGAACTGAAAGCAAGAATCAATAACGAAGAGGTTGTGGAAAAAGAAAGCGTGGGAGAAAGCAAGAAAGGGGAAGTGGGTAAAGGAAATGGGAAAGATAAAGAAGAGAAAACTAAATCGGTTGAAACTGTAAAATCTCCAATTCAAAAAAAAAAGTTGACCAGAGAAACACAAAAATCCCAAAACAGCAAAGTAAGCAAATTAAGGAAAATACAATTCCTTATAGCCCTGCTATATGGGAAAAACAGAATGGAAGAAAAAGTAAATGAAGGGGAAGTAAAGCTAGAACATGTTCTTTTCATTAATGAATTTAATGACATGGAATATTAGAGGGTTCAATGACCCTATAAAAAGAAGAGAGGTTAGAAGAATAGCAGAAATGAATGAAATCACAGTATTTGGAATTATTGAAACAAAAGTTAGACAAAGTCAAATAGAGAATATTGCCTAGGGTTGTTTCAAAGAAGAATGAGAATTTATTCATAACTCTGATGGGGTTAAAAGTAGAATCTGGGTAGGATGAGATAAAAGAAGGGTTGAAATCAAGAAAAATTTTGAAAGCAAGCAAGTTATTTTGACAGAGGTTATCAATCTGGTGGCAAGGGTAAAAATATTCTTTGCGGTAGTCTATGCAAGCAACTCTGGGACAGAGATGAAGACACTTTGGAATGATTTGAGAAGAAACATTACGGACGACGAACCGTGGGTTATTATGGGAGATTTTAACGTTACAAGATTCAGAAATGAAAAAGAGCCTGAGATAGACATAACACAAGAAATGCAGGATTTTAATGAATGCATTCGAGACATAAGCTGCATTGAACCGTCTTCTTCAGGTAATCTATTTTCATGGCCAACTACAAGAGAGGTGGACAACATGAGAAAGAGCAGAATTGATAGAGGCCTAGTGAATAAAAAATTGGTGGAGTTTACCCAAGAAGCCAAATCCAGGTTTTGCAACCAGGTATCTCTGATCACTGCCCTTTGAAATTCTTTTGGGAGAAGGAGAAAAAACAGAAAAGTCCCTTTAAGTTTTTCAACTTCTGAATGAAAGATGAAGAATTTAATGAAATCCTTAATGAAACTTGGAATATCAGAATTAATGGAACAAAAATGTTCAGAGTTTGTGCGAAACTAAGATTACTGAAAGGGAAGCTAAATAAGTTAGACCGAAAAACATATAGTGGGATTTCTAAAAGAGTAGAGGAAGCCAGAACAAAACTGGAGGAAATACAAAGCAAGACACTAAGAGCGCCAAATCTACCTTATAACTGAGAAGAGGAAAAAGAGGCTCTTACGCGATTCAGAGACCTCTTTTCTAAAGAGGAAAGTTTTGCTAAGCAAAAATTTAGATAAATTTGGCTTTCATTAGGAGACAAGAATACTTCTTTCTTCTATAAAAAATGTTCATCAAGGAATTTCAGAAATTAGGTCCTAAGGCTCACAAATTCAAATGGAGATGTTTTACCGGGACAAAAGGCAGTTCATAAGGAAACAATAAATTTTTACAAAGAGCTGATTGGAACAGAAACGAGCACAATAATAGAGGACAGTCAAAGATTGCTTCAACAGATTGTGCAAAGAAAAATCAGTGAAGAAAGTGGTAACCAATTGATTACAAGAGTTAGTATGGAAGAAGTCAAAAAAGCTGTATTTTCGATGAAATGGGATAAAAGCCCAGGGCCAGAGAAAACTGGGAAATAGTAGGTAAAGATGTAAGCGAAGGGGTTTTAGAATTTTTCCAAAACAGGAAAATGTTGAAGCAATGAAACGTCACGGTGTTGAATTTGATTCATAAGAATTCAATTCCGGAAAAAATTCAGGACTTTCGTCCTATTTCATGCTGCAATGTTATTTACAAAATTATTTCAAAAATTATTTTGCAACGTTTGAAAACAGTTATTGATAAGCTTGTAGGATTAGGGCAATCAACATTTATTCCTAAACGCTCTATTTCCCAAAACATCCTACTCATGCAGAGCTTATTGAATGGATATGGCAAGAAAAACATATCGCCACGTGTGGCTTTCAAAATTGACAATAAAAAAGCTTTTGACTCGATCAGATAGGGATCAATCCACGAATTCCTTCTTGCTGCAGGTTTTTCAATTATTTTCATTGATTGGATTATGCAATGTGTTTCCACTCCTCACTTTGTTGTGAGCGTGAATGGTATTCATGGAGGCTTTTTCAAGGGTGAAAGGGGAGTAAGAAAAGGAGACCCTATATCTCCTTACCTATTCGTCTTATTAATGGAAATTCTTGACTGCATTTTAAAAATGTTTTTGAGAAGTTACCATTTCAAATTTTACCCGTACTACAAAGAAGAAGCAATAACCCATATATGTTTTGCAGATGATCTATTTTTTGTGGCTTATGCGGATGTTGAATCTGTTAGTATAATCAAAGAAGCTCTAACAATCTTTTCGAGTATTACAGGTCTATACATCAATGAGGACAAAAGTCAGGCTTTCTATGGAGGGTTAATGAAGAAAGGAAAGAAAATATATTCAATATTATGGGAATCAAGAAAGGTGAACTACTAGGGAAATACCTTGGAGTACCCCTGTCATCAAAACAACTCTGATACAATCACTTCAGACAACTAGTAGAAAATGTTAGAAATTCTGTCTTGGGTTGGGCTACGAAAAAACTATGTTATGCAGGTAGAATCGAGCTCGTTAAAAGAGTCATCTTTGGAATTATTGGTTACTGGGCACAACAGATAGTCACCCCAAAGAAAGTAATGTCTGAACACGATAGAATCATTAGAGACTACATCTGGGGAACACAAGGCAGAGGAGGAAAAAAGTCAAATGGGAGGATGTTTGCACTCCCATAGAAGAAGGCGGACTAGGAATAAAAAGTTGTGTTGAATGGAACAAAGCCCTCACCATTAAGAGCTTATGGGAGTTGGAGAAAAAAGCGGACTCCCTATGGGTCAAATGGGTGCATACAAGATTTATGAAAGAAGAGCAGAGCATCTGGACACGAAGCATCAATGAAAGAATGACATAGTCATTGAAGAAAATCCTAAAACAAGAAAAGATGCCTTTCAAATGGTGAAAACCACAATTGGAAATGGAAGAGGGGTACTATTCTGGCATGATCCTTGGCTGGATAATATTCCCATTATATTCAAAGAAGAAATGCAAGGAAACAGAGTTAGAAAAGAATACATCAAGTACTCATTTAGAGACGTCTATGAAGGTAAATGTGATTCACTTTTGAGGCGTATTCCAGAAGGTGATAGAATCCTAAACCTAATGAGGCAGAAGAAACTCAATGAAAGTAATGATGAAATATGATGGAAAATAGAAAGCAATGAGAAGTTTATTACAATAAAGGCATGGGAAATGGTTAGAACAAGAGGACATGAGGTAGATTGGCATAATGTGGTATGGTCTCCAAAGATTATTCCTCGTCACCAATTTATTCTCTGACTGGTATACAGGAAAATATTGACAACAAAAGATAGAATTCGAAAATACATAAATATTCCTGATATCAACTGTGTTCTATGTTCGGGAGTTGAGGAAAGCATAAACCATTTATTTGGGGAATGCTCTTTTGTAATACAAATCTGGAAGATGTATGCTGCAAACATGAACATCATCAACTTTCCAGGAATATGGGAAGAAATCCAAGAGTGGATGAAGAATAAAGCAAAAGGAAGATCTTTCTATGTAAGTATGTTGAAATGCTATTTTGGAGCAGTAATCTACAATATCTGGAAAGAAAGAAATTCAAGAACTCACAGTGGAAGAAGTAGAACCGCTGAAGATATTTGGAGAGATATAACTTCAGATGGAAATGCACTCATTCAATCCTGGAGAGGAATCGAAAGGAATGAAGAGAATAGAAAGGTCTGCCAGATATGTGATATTTCGTTTGAGAAGGTCACAAGTAGAATAAAAGTAAAAATGATGTAGGCTCTTATTGATTATTGTTATTGTCTGTAATTCAATTATTGTTTCATTGTCAAATCTAGAAATTGTCTAGATCTGATCTTAAATTTTTGTATTTTTTTTCCCTCTTTTGGGTTTTTTTTAATGACATTACACTAAGCTGTTTTCCAAAAAAAATAAAAAATTAATAAGTTTAGATTTTGACCCTAATTCCACTCTATATAAATTTCTTATGCTTCTATTCATTTCACATCTGAAACTCTATCACTTGCTTCTCTCCTTCGGGTTAGAATTGTCTAGTGAAATTTATCTCTTCTTCACTAGTTTTTCGGTTTTCATTTCTCTAGCTAGTTAAGCATTTCTCTTATCATTTGTTTTTTTTCCCTTTATACATATAGATATATCTAAATGCAAGCTTTCATGGTTAATCATTTGAAAATTGACATAATTTTTAATAATTTTTGACATGGTGAAAATACTTTTTAGTAGACGTGTTAAAGATTTATTAAATTAATATCTTAAAATTTGGAAAAGGTTATAAAAAACCAACTTTTGTTGTTGATATGTTCTTTAACTACTCCCAAAGTTTTAAGACTTTAAAATTTGTTACCGTTAGTTTAAATTTTGAAAATTTATTTGGAAAGAGAGTTCTTTGAAAAAAGACATGATATACGGGGATTTCTTTTTTATCCCCGTGGGACCGCGCTGTCTGATATATATTCTATTTTGATAAATATAGTTATAGAATGTAATTGATAACTCTAATTTAACTAATTAGTTTACCATTTTCTTATTTATGGTGAATAAATGAGTTATATATTTTGATATGAATGAAATTTGCAGATGAATATGAACGGAAGAAATTCTTCTAACAATGGTAATATTATCCACAGCCATTCCAGGCCCATCCAGAGTAGTGCTCTTCCTGTTGCTGCTGCTACTAGACCGCCATCATCCAGGCATAACAGCCGCAATAATAATAATAATAATAATAATAATAATAATAATAATAATAATAATAATAATAATAATAATAATGTTTCACATCTTCCCGCCATTTATCAACGTAGTTGATCAATCACAACTGGAAGAAGGAGAAGGAACCTGGTATATTGTGTTTTTGACTCTTTGGTGTGATATTGATAACTAAAATAATTGTTGCATCCATGATAAGAAATATCGATAAGTCTGATCGAAGAAGAAGTTGACCATGAAACTGAATTGAACGAGGGAGAGATTATGATGAGTGTGCATAGAGTAATGATGCATTGCCATTCTTTGTTAAGTGAACATGAAGGAGAAGTCTGCTCCATTTGTCAGGTAAGTGATCCTCTTATATATTAATTACCCATTTTATATATTAACTTTGATCACATTGATTTAAGAATTAATAATTGGTATAATTGCACTTTGCAGGAAGAGTTTATCCAAGAAAAAGAGGATATATGCAAACACGCTGTAATCATATTTACCATTTTGAGTGTATTAAGACATGACTCATTTTTACACCTGCTATGTATTTTTAATTATTGCTTTTTTTTAAATAATTCATTTAATAAACTACATTTCAATATGCTTAATCCCAAATTATATTCTTTTGTCAATTCTTTTAATTTAATATTATGCTTATTTCAACTTTTATCATGTTTTTATTTTACAATATTACAATAATAGACTAATTTTAATTAACATACCGATACCAATTATAGATGTCAAAATTGCCACTATTTAAAACCAAACCATTTAACAAACATATAAATGTTGAAGTCAATTTAAGTAATTTAAAATAGAAAGAACTCACATATACTATCACGATTTTCCTTTTAAAAGTTTTGAAATAACTATTAGATCACTAATGATGATTGAATTTTATTTAAGATTTGTATTATCATGACACTATAATTGGAGTTGTAATTTTAATTTCTATGTTTGTCAGATCATTTAAATTTAAGAATTGAAATTGAAATTAAAATTATAATTATAATTATAATGAAAATCAAATTAATGTGATTTTATGTTTCTCAATTTACTCTTTCAGCTCGAAATTATATTTCAATATATATTTCAATAATTTTCACATAAAATATCTTATTATTTTATTATTACAACACGTTGACCTAGTCAAACATTAAATTTATTTTTGGAATTTAGAAGTTAAAATGTCGAATCAATATCTTAATTTTTTAAAATTTAGTAAGATAAAATGTCGAACCAATATTGTTTTTTGAATTTAGGAAATTCAAATTTTTAACCGATATTTTGTTTTTAGAATTTTTAAAGTTAAAATGCCGAACCAATTTTTTATTATTTAGGAAGTTAACAGTTTGTTTTTTTCTTAACGAGAATTAAAATTTAGACAAAACTCTTGAATTTGAACTTTTCTAACATATTGTTTCAAATAAATATATTAATGTTTTTGAATAAAGGAGAGTGAGCATGACACCCACGATGCGCTTTCAGGTGAAATTGAACCCGTGACCTTTTGGTCTCTTAAGCCAACTCTTATCATTGGACTACCTTGGTGGGATGTCAAACAAATATATTAATAATATAGATAATATATTTAACTAATATAATCGATATACTTATGTTCTTTTCACTGACAATTAAGAGGATGGTAAGAAATGTTGGAATATTTTGAAATACAATCAGTCAATTTTGAAATACAATCAGTCAATTAATATCTTAAGCTTTTAAAAATGTTACAGAAAAATCAATTTTTTGTTGTTGTTGATACGGTCTATAACTAATCCTTTAAATTTTGAAAAAGTTTCAATGGTATGAAGTTTTTTTACCCCATTGAACATATGATTTGAATTTTGAATATTTTCTTTGAGAGAGTTGATATATTATTCTATTTTTATAAATTTAGTTATAGAAGATACTTGATAACTCTAATTTAATCTATTTATTTACTATTTTCTTATTTATCGTGAATAAATGAGTATATATTTTGATATGGATGAAATTTGCAGATGGATATGAACGAAAGAAACTCTTCTAACAATGTTAATGGTTACCTGAAACTCTTCTAACAATGTTAATGGTTACCTGTGAATTTGGACATATACTTATTGTTAGATTCACTTGATCATATCCAGTTGCCTTTGAGAAATACCCGTAGAAGATATTCAGCCGATATTAATGGAAATCTGCAATCCCATCTTCTCTAACCAACCAATTATTTCATGCAAAACCCTAATCACGATCCCGTTGCCATCACCACCCGTGCTCGTTTAAGCACTATGACGTCACCTCCGATCCAAACCAATAGTCCGGCCATGATGTGGCCGCAGCCGCAGCAGCCAATTCATGATCAAAACCCCATCCCCGTCCACCATTTCTCTCCAATTGATTATAATGAGTTTTCCTATCCTAATCAAAATCAACCCCCTCCTCCTCACATGAGTGTTAATCAAAATCAACCCTCTCCCCACAGTGTTGATCAAGAACTGCAATCTTACTTGGCTTGGCAGCAGGCACAGAATTATAATCAAAATCAATCGCCTCCTCCCAGTTTTAATCTTGGCTACTTCAATCCCCAATACCTGGAATCCTACTTGGATTGTACCCGGGCACAGAATTATACTCTACAAATCAAGAATAATTATATTGTTAGAGCTTCAACCGGCACTAATTCCAGACCCATTGCTCCTGCTGCTACTAGACCGTGGTCATCAAGGCGTTACAGCCGCAATAATAACAATAATAACAACAATAATAATAATAATGCTTCACATGTTCCCGCTATTTATCAACATAGAGCAATCACAACTGGAAGAAGGAGAAGGAACATGGTATGTATATATTCTTTTTTTTAATTTTTAACGATTATCATCATTCAATTATTTCATTTTAATTCTTTAATCTTCATTAGGCTCGGGTGATTCAAGATTTATTTAACACACAAAATGAGCTCAGTTTTTTTTTTTTTTTTTTTTTTTTTTTTTTAAATAATAATAGCATAACCCTTGCCTAACATGTTCTCTTATGTATGAAAATTAAGCTTGTTAGCTCCATGTTTGAATCAAATGCCCCAGCTACAGCTACTGCTATTGTCTTCAGGGAGAATTTCATAACTCCTGATAATTTTTTTAATATGATGACTTATGAGGTAACAATAACATCAAGTTTAATTTCTGTTATTTGAATTTAATTTTAGTGTGATATTGATAGCTAAAATAATTGTTGCATCCATGATAGGAAATATCGATAAGTCCGATCGAAGAAGAAGTTGACCATGAAACTGGATTGAACGAGGGAGATATTATGATGAGCGTGCATAGACTGAGGCATTGCCATTATTTTTTAAGTGAACATGAAGGAGAAGTTTGTTGCATTTGTCAGGTAAGTGATCCTCTTATATATTAATTACCCATTTTATATATTAATTTTGATCACATTGAAATTTAAGTATTAATAATTAGTATAATTGCACTTTACAGGAAGAGTTTAACCAAGAAGAGGATGATATATGCAAATTGAGTTGTAATCATATTTACCATTTTGAGTGCATTAAGACATGGCTAATGCAAAAGAATTTTTTGTCCAATTTGTAAAACACCTGCTATTTTTTTTTAACTATTATTTTTTAAATAATTCATTATAAACTACATTTTCAATATGCTTAATCCCATTTTACATATCTTATCTTGTGTCCATTATTTTAATTTAATACCATGCTTAGTTCAATTTCTTGTTTTATGTTTTTACTTTATATTATTATAGTAATTGACTAATTTTAAATAACACTAAAGATACGATGCTAATATATGAAATTAATTGTGACATTTGACCATTAAAATATGTTTGAAGTCATTTAAAGTGTCTTAATACAAAGAATAGTTAATCTAAATAATACAAAGAATGGTTAATCTAAACGTATTTATCAAATTTATACCCACCTAACATCTTTATTCTTCATTTTAAATTTTATTAAATTTTTAAATATTAGTTTTTAGTGTGAAATTAAAACACATTGCTATTCAAATGGTGGAAACATTTTAAAATATATAAGGTCTATTTTTCTCTAGATCATTTTTTATTTTAAATTAATTTTAATTAATTTTTACTATCAAACCATAAAAAATAATATATTTTCCAATTAATATATATATTTGTATATAGTATTTTTCTTTTGTAAATACCTTGAAAATATTTGGTTCTGATGTTTGTTTTAGTATGGGAGAGTGCATCGTTTTATTTTCACCATTCAGATTTGAGTTGGTGTTTTATTTTGTTTGATTCAGTATCTTGTTTAGTTGAATTATATTTTTCATCCCGGATTTTTATAATTCAAATAATATTATTAGCGATTGGTGTGTCGTTTGCTGCTCATACCTTTGATTATCTTGGTGATCATTTTTCGAGTCCGTGTTTATCCCCTTCTTAGCATCAAATGAGATTAATTAACCAGATGTGGAATTGTTGTTCATTTTTTCCAATAAAGAGTCACTGAAACAGATCTTTCAGTCGGAGGTTCTTCTACATGTATTCTCCAATTATTTCTATGGGTTTCTCACATTACTATGGCTTTTCAAAGTTCTTTCAGATTTTGTATTCGAATTCACTAATGAAAGCCGAATTCGAACAACTTTTGAATGATATTGTTGTAACATTGGTGCAAGTTAGAAAAAATATTAATGCCGTATTTTTTGACATTATGATACATTTGCATGTTCATGTAATAACGGGGGCTTTGATTGGAAGGTCGGTTCAATATAGCTGAATGTATCTGATAGAACAATATATGGGAACTTTGAAAGGATATGTTCGAAATAAATGTCATCTTGAAGCATCAATTAGTGAGAGTTATCTGGTAAATAAAAGTAACATCTTGTGTGCTACGTATTTTCAAGATTACTTAGTGCACATGTCACCCTAACCACCGAGTTTACTTGCCATATTTTTATTTATTAAGGAATTATCATCCGGGAGAACATACATTTACGAATCAGATGATTGAGAATTGTCTCATTCATATGTGTTAATAAATTGTGAAAAGGCGGAGCCATTTTATCGGTATGAATGTTCTCAAGTTATTTTATAGGTATGAATGATATCAAAAAATTGATTATGTGTTCAATTTGAATATGTGGTGAGTATATCCAAGAATACTCAAATGGTCGATGCGATGAAGAATATAACAAATTTTTCAAAAATATAGTGAGTTAACTATTGTGATATTTTTTAGACAATTTCCTTAAGAAGATTCAAAATATTATTATCTGTAAATTTTAAAGGTTCGACAACTTTCTAACGAAAGCGAAAGAAATTTAGACCTACAAATGTTAGGAACTGGTCACACACAATATGCGTCAACTTTTATTATATGTAAAGTAAATGGATATAAATTCACAACTAGAAGAGATGACTGTGGATTGAAGACTCGAAATAGTGGGATACGCGTGATTGGTTGTCATGACACAGAAACACGAAATTATTATGGTGTGATTATAGATATAATTGAAATGCAATTTATTAGTGCCAAACAAATTGTCGTACTTAATTGTATTTGGTATGATGTGCATTCCGGAGCTAAAAGACTTCAAATTGATAAATACAGAATTGTTAACCAAAATCGTAAACGCAAGTCTCAATATCGAAACGAGTCGTTTATATCGACAACCCAAGCAAAACAAGTATTCTATATCAAAGACACTTCCTCCATGGAATCCTGCTCTTTATTTTTTTCTTTAAAAAGATTGGTAATAAACGAAGTTAGGATATTGTAACAAAGACAAATCATAAACAGTCAAATGTATAATATTACTATTGTTCATGTTGATGTATAAATATTTATTTCAAGTATAAATGACATCTAAGAGCTTTCAGCCATGATTTTTGCAGTCACAACTCAATTTCCTTCGGAATAAAAAAAAATACGGGTGACTATTCATCGCATACTCCTTGTGAAGGATCTCCCCAAGGATGTGCAAAATCTTGCTGAGATGAGAAAAATTTTGTTGAGACTACACCATCCACTGATGAAGGCAATAAAGAGTCTTCCAGCTCCTAGAGAAGGCGAGGAAGCAACAAAAACTTTAAATTGGCTAAATTAACGGCTAATTGAGAAAATTTGCGGGTCACATTAGACCTAATTGAAAGGAAGTCGTACTACAACAATAGGGGCTTATGGAGTCGGTATTTGGAGGCCATTATTCGAGAGAATAATATTATTCCACATTGCACAGTTCATTGGCGCCACCTCACCCCATCACCTTAGATAATTTGTGACAGTCCGTCATTGTAAGTTAATCGTTTTTAATATACATTTTCGTTTGAAATTAATCATTTGTTTCTTATAAATTGTTTTATTTCAGGATAAATTTGATTCAGATGATATTAAGAGTTATCAAGACGAAGTCTTTAGACACAAGAAGACGAGGTATGAGAATTGGAGGTACAAAATAAATGCCAACAAGATAAGGAAGCACAATGGAAACATGGAAGAAATTAGGGCACATAAGCCTAAAGAAATGACCCAACAAGATTGGGAGTGACTTCTTGAAAATTATTATTTTACCCAAAAGTTATATATAAAAGCCCCAAAAATATACAAAAATAAAATAAAATAAATAGGCAAAATAAAGTATGTGTCTACTTAAAATATTTTGTATATTTTATAGGTTAAAAAATGGAGCAAAAAGAAATTGGAAAAGAAATTTATTTCAAACAAGCTCCAATGTTGGAAAAGGGTCGGGATTTTTTGTTGCCGAAAATAAAGATAAATTAGTGCAGCAAACCACGCAACCATCAGATGAGCGCTGATATCTCATCCAATACACAACAGCAAGCCGCGTCACCTGCTGCTACGGAAGAGACACGCGTTCATGAAGCAGCAGAACAACTAACGCGTGCCTAAACACCTTTAGCCTGAATGCTGACAAAACGCCTAAACGCAACGGAGCACAAATAGAACGCAAGCAGAATGCCCAAGCGTTCGCATTTCAGCCCAAAACGATGTTGTTTCTTTTCTGGTTTGTCTTCTTTCACGTGACACAACCATGATGATAAACCAAAACATTTGATTTTTTAAAAGTGGAACTCAGACGATAATCAACCAAAACGTCTAATTCGAAAGCTAAATTGATCACCCTAATATGGTGATCATTTCACCGACGATCATAGGCTTCATCACCGCCTACATCGATCAACTAGATGAAGAATAGATAAAAGTCATTGATAGCATTTTGTCTAAAAATCAATCCACTTGGTCGATCAACCAACCTTGTGAGACTATAAATCGCTCCCTTTAGACAAATCAAATGGAAGGATCACAATCTCAAGCCCTCAATCAATCACATACAAAATCCACCATTAAAATTTTCAAGCTTTTCTTGAAATTTTGAAACTTTGTATAAGGCTATTTAGCTCAGATTTGAACATTCACGAGGCTCCTAAAAGAGTTTAGGAGTGTACTCCAATTACCGTAAGTTTCCAATCATGTTGTATTCAATTTATGAATTCAAATTGAGATTTTTATATTTCAGTTTTACTAGTTTTATATATAGCTTGATTGTTCAATTCTTGATTGAAAAACGTTCCTGAGATCATTTACAAGTTTTCTATCGAAGTTAATATGAATCAATCGATCTAAATCAAAAGTACCTAAATTCGATTTTGGAAATTTTAAAATTTGGGTTTTTGTTTTTGAGTTATAAATCAAGAATAGTAACCCAAAAACCTTTCCAACGTATTTATAAGGATGTATGAGCATATCTAGACCAATTTTAAGCAATCCCGATCATATTTGATAAAAACTAAATTTTGTATATATATGAAAATTTCAGTACTTAAAGAACAGCAAGTGTTCATATTTTCGTTTCATTCGATTTTATGAGGTATAAGAAAGTTATTGGCATATTTCTTACACTTAATTAAACCTTAAAATTCAAAAACACATTTTTTGCTTTAAACGGCTTGACTTAAATGGAACATCATCCCGATCGAATGATGCATCCGGATGATGTTATAAATGATCATTGAGACTAGACAAAGCTCCCCATACCTTTGGATCGAATGATTACACCCAATATAAATCATCAAACCTACAGTTTAATTCTCTTGATGTCCGACTGAGGGTTCAACCTAGGTATATTTCCGACCGAGAAAATCGAAGCCACCCCTGCACACGATCAAGAAGTCTCCGCACCCGATTGAGGATTCCTAGCCTAGGACTAAGAGCTTCCCACACCTCGATCGAGGACTCTCTACACCCTACCAAGGATTCCTAACCTAGGATCGAGAAATTCTCGCACCTTGACCGAAGACTCTCGGCACCCAACCGATAATTCCTAGACAAGGACCAAGAGCTTCCCGCACCTCGACCGAGGACTCCCCACACCCGACTAATGATTTATAGCCCATGTCCGAGATCTTCTAGCTCCTCGACCGAGGACTCCACACACTCGACCCAGGATTCCTAGCTAGGACTGAGAGCATCTCACAGCTCAATTGAGGACTTTCCGCACCCAACCGAGGATTCCTAGCCCAGAACCGAGAGCTTCCCGCACCCAATTGAGGATTCCTAGTCCAGAACCGAGAGCTTCCCGCACCTCGACAGAGAGTTCCTCATACCTGACCGAGAGGTCTCGATCCAAGACCAAGGGGTTTTAGTCCGAGACTGAGGGATCAACACCCTTGACCGAGAGGAGCGGGGTCCTAAACCATTTTCTAAAAATCTAAAAAACCATATAAAACAACTTCAAAATATTTTTTAGAATATTTTGATAAAGGTCTGTTTGGGATTTATTTCTAAATTCTAATACCTTAAACTTATATCAACAATCGTCGACACCAATCGCATGTAACAACATTTAAATATTATTCTATAATTTTAAATGCAAGAAATACATGTCCATGTGTAAGACCTAAAAAATAACTGGTTAAATTAAACGTAATAAAATAAAATTTTCAAAAACCAAGAATTTATAAGGTAGAGACCGTTCTTTAACAGGTACATAAGATATAGTGAGAAAGCTCTTTTACGAGTATCACTAACACCGAACTTAAAAGAATCTCTGGTCAAATATACGTTTGTACACGTATACGAAACACTTTATTGATTTTAAATTAAAAATCAATTAGCGACTCTTTCATCAAATAAATAATCTTTTAAATTATTTTTTTAATTAATTTAAAATAAGCATCTCTTAATCAAATTATGATTTGATTATCCTAAATTTAAAAGATTGTTTAAAATTTAATCACAAAAATTATTTTTTGTTATAATTAATTTTAAAATATATTTTTGCATAAATATTTTAAACTAATATTTTGTTAAAAGATTTTCGACATACAAATCAATCAATGTTAAAAATTTCTCGAATTTCAATCTTTTTCGAGACACAGAATTTCCGGGGTTACAATCATGATATAGCTTTTTATTAGAAACATTTATAAAGTTAAAGAAGATGTTAATGATCAAATAAAAGTATTATTTGTTTAACTATAAAATATAATGTGAATTGTCTACTGAGTCACGTTTACTTTTATAAAGTATTAGTTACAATCTATATATATATATAATAATGTTTAATTTTTAAAGTGTCCGGATTGTCGGGTCGAGAATTGTGATTAATTTGGATATATGTGAGAGTAATGGATATTTGAGTCGGATTGTGGGTTGACCCGCCCATAAAAAAATTTTACCATAATATTTTTTTCACAGTTTTTATATTATTACTCGTGCAAATACACGAAATACATGCTAGTTTTAAATAAGAGTACTAAAATGAATTATTTATTAAATAATTAATATAATAAACTAAACGTCAATCAAGTTGTTAGCCTTACTTAAAAAAATTATAATATTGTATATTGAATCTCCTTATTTGTGTTTACAAAACTTTATTGAGTGTTATTACTAGATGTACAATCAATATATTAATAAATGATCTCCAAACAGCTTAAGTTTATTTATAATTAATTTAAAAATAAATGAATTATCAAATACAAAATATAAAACAATGAAAGTTAGAGAGTGATTCAAATGAATTAATTATTGTTAAAATATAAAATTATTTAGATTGTTGTAATTTATTTATTTATTTTTTACCATAAGTATAATTTTCCTAAATATTAAATGATTAAATAAATGTCTATAATAACATCGATCTACAAAGATTACGAACATAATGAAGGGATTTAATGAAAATATTATATATAATAATTATTTGTAAAATAAGCTAATTCTTTGTAAAGTTCTCAAAAAAATAAATAAAAAATAATTAATTTTTTTTTTATTATTAATAACTTATGACAATAACTAAAAGAAAAGTTTCCATAAAAACTATCAAAAGTTATTATTAAAATATTATACTTTTTATCTCTGTGATATAGATATAATCTTCACGCATACTCTCAAGTCTCTAATCAAGCCAGATTTTGAGCCCAAATTCACTATATATAAATAAACCCCTTATACTTCTCTTTCATTTCACATCTGAAATCCTTATCTCTTGCTTCTCTTCTCCTTGTCTAGCAAAGTTATTTATCAGTTCTCCGATCTTTCATTTCTCAGGTAAGTATATCTACTACATCATCTCTTTATATATATATATAAAAGCTTTCATGGTTAATCGTTTTAAATTGGAAAAAAAATATAGAAATCTTGAATCAGCTAGTATACAAACAAACGTCAAATCAACCCAATTTTGAAAATTTTTGGAAGGAGATTTGAGAATCCGATAAATTTTGTTATATAAAGTTGATAATTCAAATTTAATTTATTCTTTTACTATTTCATGAATAAATGAAAGAGAAATTATATTTATACAATAATTTATAATAAAAATAATAAGTATTAATTAATTTGTTTTTATTGGATGAAATTTGCAGATGGATATAAACAGAAGGATCTCTTTTAATAATAATAATCGGTTACATGAAAATTTGGAGTTGAATTACTTAGAATTGATAAAGTCAATTGATTGGATTAATGGGGGACCTGTAGTGAGTTTATCTGCAGGACATCATCATGATCAAGACCATATCTCCATGATGATGTTGAGTAATACCCGTAGAAGATTATCACCCATTAATGGAAATCACCAATCCCATCTTCTAAAGATATGAACGGAAGAAACTCTTCTAACAATTGGTAATGGGTTACCTTTGAATTTGAATTTGGAGTTGAACTTATCATTAGATTTGCTTGATTATCAACAGACTCCTTTGAGAAATAGCCGTAGAAGATTATCACCCAATTATATTAATGAAAATTTGCAATCCCATCTTCTTCAACCAACCAATTATTCTTCAACCAACCAATTATTTCATGCAAAACCCTAATCACGATCCGTCGCCATCACCACCCGTGCTCGTTTAAGCACTATGACTTCACCTCCGATCTAAACCAGAAGTCTGCCGCAACCAATTTATAAAATCAACACTTTAAACTTTTGAAAAAGTTATTTGAAAAAATATATAATTTTAGTTTTGAATTTTTTTTGGAAAGAGATTTGATAATCCTTGTTTGATAAATTTTGTTATAGAAGGTTAATAACTCTAATTTCATTTTTTTTTTTTACTATTTTTATGAATAAAAAAAGAGAAATGATATTTTAATATATATATATATATATATATATATATATATATATATATATATATATATATATAAAAGAATTTAGAATTAATTTGTTTTACTGGATGAAATTTGCAGATGGATATGAACGGAAGGATCTCTTCTAACAATGGTAATGGGTTACTTGAGAATTTGGAATTGAATTAGTTAGGATCGATAGAGTCATTTGATCATCATCAGGTGCCTTTGAGCTGGATTAACGGGCAACCTGCAATTGCAGAGTTTATCTGCTGGACATCATTATGATCAAGACCATATCTTCGTGATGATGCCGAGTAATACGTGTAGAAGATTATCACTCATTAATGCAAATCTGCAATTTCTCATCATGATCCCTCGAAATCACTCGTTCTCACAACCTCCAATTCACCACACAAACTGAGGAGAGTTTAACCAAGAAGAGGAGAATATATATACAATCTGTGTTGTAATCATATCATTTGAGTGTATTAAGATATAGCTCATGCAAAAGAATTTATGTCCAATTTGTAGAGCACCTGCTATGTATTTTAATTATTGTGTTTTTAAATAACTCATTTAATAAACTATATTTTAATGTGATTAATTCCATATCTTTTTTCAATTATTTTATTTTAATATTATGCTGATTTCAACTCTTAACATATTTTTACTTTACAATATTCCAATTATAGACAATTTTTAAATAACATCGTTACAAATTAAAGACTTCAAAATTAGCACAATTTAAAATCAAACTATTTAACAACAAATAAGTTTTGAAGTCAATTAAAGTAACTTAAAATAAAAAGAAGTGCTAATCTAAACTTATTTATCCAATTTGAACATAATTTTTCTTTATTGTAAACACTGATTTTAATTTTAACAAATATTTAATTGGAACACATTAGATCATGTATAATGATTGAATTACCTTTTCATATATATATATAATAATTTTTTTATCCTTATGTTAATTAAAAAATCATCCATACTCGTATACACTCACAAGAATAACTAAATCGGTATACACTCACAAGAATAAATCCTATGACATTTTTGTTAACCATATAATATATAAAATATTAAAAAAATTGTTTTTCATTAACTTGCTAAATTTGCAATAAAAAATTATATAAAATCATTTAAATAATTAACTTATATATACTTGATTTCCTTTTAAAAGTTTTGAAATAACTCAATTAATATAACATTAGATCACTAATGATGGCTGAATTATATTTAGGGTGTGTTTGATTTCCATGAAATTAGAATTGAAAGTGTAATTTCAATTCTTATGTTTGACCAACGATTTAAATTTAAGAATTAAAATTAAAATTCTAATAGAATTCAAATTATTGTGATTTTATAATTCTCAAATTTATTATTTCAGCTCGAAATTGTAATTGCAATATATATTTTTCTATATTTTTCAAATAAAATATCTTAATTATTTTATCATTACAATACGTTAACTATGTTGAACCAATAAATTTATTTTTTGAATTTAGGAAGTTCAAATATTGAATCAACAATTTTAAAAATTAGTATGATAACATGTCGAACCAATATTATTTTTTAATTTAGGAAGTTCAAATTTTAAACCGATATTTTGTTGTTAGAATTTTGAAAGTTAAAATGTCGAACCAATTTTGTTATTATTTAGGAAGTTAATATTTTGAATTATTTTTTTTCTTAATAAGAATTGAAATTTAGACAAAACTCTAACACTTGAGTTATCCTAATAAATTGTATCAAACAAATATTTTAATAATATAGATAATATATATTTAAATTGTTTTTAGCTATACTCCATATATATCTAATATAACCGGTACACTTTTATTGGTGATTTCAATATCTCAACCATTATTAGTGTTTAACATTTTTTGTTCTTTTTTCCAACAAAGGTAATATCTAATGGAATCAATAATCTTTTTTTTTTATTTCTTAACTTTGACAATCAAAATAATAGTCTAGAGGAATAACAAATGATAATTTCAACACCTCAACCAACATAATCTTTTGGGTTTTGTGTATTTTTTTCATATTAGGTTCTTGCACACTAATTTATTTAATAAATGAAATGCCATGTTTTTCGATAAGACGACTTCGAGTTTAGGAATTGATTTTTCGTGAGCTTTCCTTTAGAACATCATACATTTTTAAGCTTTTCATATGACTCGAGAAAATATTCGATCGGATACCACTTTGTTCGATTTGGAAACAATTGAGCTCATTTTGAATCAATCATGGACCGAATGATCCTGAGCTCTTGTTTCCTAAATTTCTTTCAAGCCACATTTTTCTTTGTATAGACAAATGATTTAAAGTTCCACTTTTTTTAATGTTTTAAACAAAAGCGTAATTGTGATCGGGCATAAAAGGCTGCCTACATATCCTCTCGGGGAGGAATCAGATATCGATGTAGTTCAATGCACGTAAGAAAAAATCATATATTTTTAGACAAATTCCACTAATCTAAGAGTTTTGTTTTTTTGTTGATTTAAAATTCAAGATTTTATTTATCAATTTCGAAATACATTTGGGACGATCCTTAATTCTTGAAACCAAAGACATGCCATTCATCAATCTGGAAAGGTATCCACATTAGACCCCTTCTCGTCGAGTTTTTAGCAAAGTATTTTTTGAGCCTGTACTATTGAATGTGGATGATAACTCTTTGATATCAAGGTTAGTCAATCTGGCGTCCCCTCCCGATAAACACTTTTTTATAATGAATATCTCTTCCCATTGGGGTTGAAATTTACCTTTCGGGTCTTAAAGAACCTAGGTTTTCTTTAGCACAATGTCTCCCTCTTGGAGATATCGAGGCTTGACTTTCTTGTTGAATTCCCTCTCCAAACGGTCTTCATATATTTGAGTTCGACAAAGCGCATATAGCCTTATATATTCCATTAAAGTCATTCGATCATACTAGGACTTGGTCCAATATTCTTCTATGACCTAACTTTTCGTAGAGTGGAGAACTTGATCTCTATTGGTTGCACAAAGTCCATACTATATACCAACGAAAAATGAGTTTCACCTATAGACGTTTGGGAATCTTTATTAGTCTGTGTCATCTTCTTGATAATACTAACGACTTTCTTATTTGTGACTTCCACAGCCACGTTGGTTTGTGGTCGATATGTGGACAATTTATGAAGCTCGATACAATATTCTTTCAAGACTTTTAGTACTTCACCTTGAAAATATAGGCCATTGTCGGAGATCATAAATAGGGAACCCGGTATCACGTGATGATGTGGTTTCATATGAATTTGGCGAAAAGTGATGACTTTAGTATTTTACATGAAGTTTTGTTTGGAAAAAATAACTTAATGTCATTTCATTAAAAAATCCCAAAAAGGAAAAAAACAACATTGTTTCTATCATTTTAGATAGGTCTAGAAATGAATTTTAAAGGAAAACAAGTCTACTGAATTATTATAAACACACAAACAATTTTAGAGTTTTATCTCACCTTCAAGTTTTCAAATTGAGTGACTTCATTGTATGAAATTTTTTAACTTTTACCTAGGCTCCAACTTTGCTCATCAGTAGGAACACGTCTCCATGTTTTCATATTTGAGCTGCAATCAAATACAATTTCTTCCCATGTTTTTCGATGCTTCTACGGACTCTTGAAAACATTCTTGCATTCCGTTCTCGCCAAATATGATATACAATTGAACCAAGCCTCATTTGAAGGTGTTTGAGTTGAATCTTTTAATTTTTTCTTGAGTATAGCTTCCTTTATTTCCTTCTATTCACTTGAAAAATTGGCCAATTCCATATTCTTAGCAAATCTCTTCCATAATTCTAAAGCAAATGGGTAGCAACCGAATAAGTGATAAATCATCTCATCGCTTCCTTCACACAATAAACAACTTGCATCTGGGATTTCCATATATTTCCTTATCCGATCCCTTGTATTTTTTTTGGGAAAAACGACTTAGCGTCATTTTATTAAAAATTCCCAAAAACGGAAAAAAAACCACGAGTTTAAAAGATCATTCAAGACAGGCCTAGAATGATTTTGAAGTCGTAACATTCTGAATAAAAGCTAAAAAGATAAAAACGTAAATGAATTATCAGAGTACAATGCTTTCAATTCTAGTGAGTTCAAAAAATGATAAATTCCAGTTCCTACAGATATTCTAGTTCTGTTCCGTGCTTGGAATTCTTCTCTACGTTTCCGCGAGGGCGCTGCAATCCGATACAATATCATTCTATAACTCTTCAACGCTCCAGTGGATTCTGCCATATACCCTTGCATTCCGTTCTTGCCAAATGTTATACACCACTGCTCTAAAGCCGCACTTGAACACGCTTGTTGCAAATCTATTTCCCTTAGCTTTTAGTATTGCTGCTTCTTTGATTTTATTCCATTCACTCAGGAAACTGATCAGCTCCAGGCTTTTATAGAATATGTCCCAAAGCTCTGAAGCAATACAGTAGCTCCTGAATAGGTGATCTATGGTTTCTTCATTTCCTTTGCATAGAAGACAGCTCGCTTACGGGGTGCTCAAATACTTCCTGATACAATCACGAGTGTTGAGTCTTTCCCAGAAGGCGAGCCATATGATGAACTGGTGTCGAGGGATAATCTTCGTTGATCATACAAGAGGAGTCCATTCTACTTTCTACGCTTTTTCCCGGGTTACCTCTCATATTTTCTTCGATACTAGCTTCCCATTGTCCTCAACATTCCATTCATGAATATCCGGTCTGTCGTGTAGTTGTATATTACTTATATGATCAAGTATCCTTTGTCCTTCTGGATTTCTTCTCAAGAGTGAGTCTCAATTCCCATCTTTAATGTCTCTAATTTTCGATTCTGCATAGTCCCTTCTGATATGGGAATTTTAAAACTCCTCCTTGTGGATGATAGGCTAGTTTTCGAACCAGGGATCGTGCCAAAATAGAGTGCATTTCCCGTCCCCTAGACGGATGTCATAAAGATCTGGAATATCGCTTCTTAGTTTAAGAATCTTTTTCAGAGACCAGCTCATACCTTCATGAATTTTAAAGGTCCAGATGCTGACTTCATATTTCATAAACCTCGTATGCACCCATTTAATCAATAGTGACTCCTGATTGCGCTCTAAATCCCACAGATAAGCAAGGTGAGAGTTTTGTTCAATCGATACAATTCTTCAAGCCGATGACTCCCTCCTCCTTCTGTTTGCAGAGAGCGGTTTATTTGACTTTCTTTCCTGCTCTTCTACTACTGCCCCGGATAAAGTTCCTCATTAGCGTGTCGAGCTCCTTCATTACCTTCTTCGGAATGACCATCTGCTATGCTCATAGCCAACTATTCCCATGACCACGGTTTTGATAAGTTCGATCCTCCCTGCATAAAAAAGTTTTTTCGCTGCCCAGCCAGATATCTTATTTTTTACCTTTTCAATCAGCGGCTTGTAGTGTGAGATCTCGATCTTCTTCGCGGTTAATGGAATTCTTAAATACCTTACGGGAAAGCTTGCTTCCTTGATGCATATGATGTTGAAGATGTCCTGTTTTGTTTCGTCCTTCACGCCTCCATAAAATGCCACACTTTTGCTTTCATTAATAGTTAAACCTGTAACCTGAGAAAAAAACGTTATTGTAGCCCTAATAGTTTTAATGGAATCAATGTCTGTGTGCGCTAGAATGAACAATTTGTCAGCAAAACATAAATGGGTTACCTCCTCTACCTCATAGAATGGGTGAAATATGTATGGACGATTCTTTCGGAACATCGCGAAAATGCTCTCAAAGATCGTCATAATAGCTACGAAAAGGTAAGAAGAGAGGGGGTCCCACTGCCTTACCCCGTTTCTCCATTGAAATAGCCTCTATGGACTTCATTAACGCTAACAACAAAGTAGGATGATGAAACGCACTGCATAATCCAATCAATAAAAATCATATGAAAAGCAGAAACAAATAGAAATTGTCGAATGACTTCCCATCTAATAGAGTCAAAATCTTTCTTGATATCTATTTTGAAAGTCACTCTCGGGGATATTTTCTTTTCCCTGTATCCTTTTAAAAGGCTCTGCATGAGAAGAATATTATGAGAGATTGTTCTACCGGGGATGAATGCAGATTGGTTAAGATTTATAATTTTTCCTATTAAAATTTTAAATCGTTTAGAAATGATTTTTAAAATTATTTTATAAATCACATTGCAGCAGGAAATTGATCTGAAATCTTGTACTTTCTCAGGTACTGTAGTTTTGGGGATCAAGGTTAGGACCGCTGTATTCCATTGCTTTAACATCTTCCAGTTCTTGAAAAACTCCTAAACCTCATCAGTAAAGTCTTTACCCATAACCGACCAATTATCTTTGAAGAACTGCGCATTAAACCCATTAGGACCTAGCTTTGGGGGAGCGACTCGTACAACAAAAGTGACCTCGTTGTTATACGAAAGTGACCTCACTGTTATACAAAAGAGACTTCATCCCTTTTGTATAACAACGAGGTCACTTTCGTATAACAGCGAGGTCACTCTCGCTGTACGAGTCGCTCCCCCAAAATAGTGCTCCCAATCATTTTTCTAATTTCAACCCTACAGATCAAATACAAAAATAAGTAATTAATTAGAAAATATTCTTCATTACTTTTAAATTAATATTTATTTCACCTTATTTTTCTTTTGAAATATGAGTAAATTATTAAGTTCTATATATTTAATTATTTGCCTTTGCTGCTAAAATGGTAAAATGGTGGGACATTTCAAAATACATTAATTTCGTTGCTCCAGAACTTATTTGATTTAAAATTAATTTGAATTAACTCTAATTATTCAATAACAATTTACTTATAATTATATCATCAACTCAAATATTTTATTTTTTAATATATATTAAAAAATAGGGGTAAACTATAATTGAAATAGAGGTAAACTACTCAAAATGGTTATCCTATAAGTAGAGAATTGAAATTCATGATAATTAATATACCAAAAGTATAATTATTTTTTGAAAAACCACATATCATGTCGTTTGGTTTTCCATTGATTGCCTACAAACTTGTAATTCAAATTTTTGTCTAAAATTAGTAAACTAATAAGTTAAATATTTTTAATTTATACCTTTTTTCACTTGTAAATTTATATTTGAAAATTGAGAATACAAAAATAATTGTTTTCTATGTACAACAACAAATTACAATATTGGAAAATATAAATTAAAACAACAAATAATGATATTATAGAATATAAATTACAAATATATCTTGATTAATAAGCTTTTTTTAAGATTTGAATACTTTTGTTTATAATGATACTTGCTTATTATTTTTAAAAGTAATTTTATCATATATAAAAAAAATGTTAACAATCAAATCTAGTCACATTTATTTTCTAATAAAAAATATATATTAATTCATTACCGGTTAAAAACGTGAATTGTTAATTGAATCACATTTATTTTAAATTACAAGAAACTATAAGTTGTTTAACTGATAAAAAGAAACGTAACAGGTTAATCGAGTCACATTCATTTTCTCATAAAATAAAATATTAATTGCGACGTAAATAAAATAAATGGAATCAATTGTTTTTGAACTAATACAACAAACGTCAATTAAACTAACTTTCTAAAGTCGTTTTAGTCCTTGTCACTTATGATTTGAAAACAATTAAATCTTTTTATTAATAATATATGACCATAAATAAAAGAAAAGATAAGACAACAAGTTATTAATAATAAAAATATATGATATGCTTTTTATTTATATTTGTGAAATATAGGTTGTGGAAAAAGAAAGCGTGGGAGAAAGCAAGAAAGGGGAAGTGGGTAAAGGAAATGGGAAAGATAAAGAAGAGACAACTGAATCGGTTGAAACTGTACAATCTCCAATTCAAAAAAAAGTTGACCAGAGAAACACAAAAATCCCAAAACAGCAAAGTAAGCAAATTAAGGAAAATACAATTCCTTATAGCCCTGCTATATGGGAAAAACAGAAAGGAAGAAAAAGTAAAAGAAGGGGAAGTAAAGCTGGAATATCTTCTTTTTATTAATGAATTTAATGACATGGAATATTAGAGGGTTCAATGACCCTATAAAAAGAAGAGAGGTTAGAAGAATAGCAGAAAGGAATGAAATCACAGTATTTGGAATTATTGAAACAAAAGTCAGACAAAGTCAAATAGAGAATGTTGCCCAGGGTTGTTTCAAAGAAGAATGAGAATTTATTCATAACTCTAATGGGGTTAAAAGTAGAATCTGGGTAGGATGAGATAAAAGAATGGTTGAAATAAGAAATTTTTTGAAAGCAAGCAAGTTATTTTGATAGAGGTTATCAATCTGGTGACAAGGGTAAAAATATTCTTTGCGGTAGTCTATGCAAGCAACTCTGGGACAGAGATGAAGACACTTTGGAATGATTTGAGAAGAAACATTACGGACGACGAACCGTGGGTTATTATGGGAGATTTTAACGTTACAAGATTCAGAAATGAAAGAGAGCCTGAGATAGACATAACACAAGAAATGCAGGATTTTAATGAATGCATTCGATGAATGCATTCGAGACATAAGCTGCATTGAACCGTCTTCCTCAGGTAATCTATTTTCATGGCCAACTACAAGAGGGGTGGACAACATGAGAAAGAGCAGAATTGATAGAGTCCTAGTGAATGAAAAATGGGTGGAGTTTTACCCAAGAAGCCAAATCCAGGTTTTGCAACCAGGTATCTCTGATCACTGCCCTTTGAAATTCTTTTGGGAGAAGGAGAAAAAACAGAAAAGTCCCTTTAAGTTCTTCAACTTCTGGATAAAAGATGAAGAATTTAATGAAATCCTTAATGAAACTTGGAACATCATAATTAATGGAACAAAAATGTTCAGAGTTTGTGAGAAACTAGGATTACTGAAAGGGAAGCTAAATAAGTTAGACCGAAAAAAATATAGTGGGATTTCTAAAAGAGTAGAGGAAGCCAGAACAAAACTGGAGGAAATACAAAGCAAGGCACTAAGAGCCCCAAATCTACCTTATAACTGAGAAGAGGAAAAAGAGGCTCTTACGCGATTCAGAGACAACAAAAATTTAGAGAAAATTGGCTTTCATTAGGAGACAAGAATACTTCTTTCTTCTATAAAAAATGTTCATCAAGGAATTTCAGAAATTAGGTCCTAAGGCTCACAAATTCAAATGGAGATGTTTTATAGGGACAAAAGGCAGTTCATGAGGAAGTAATAAGTTTCTACAAAGAGCTGATTGGAACAGAAACAAGCACAATAATAGAGGACAATCAAAGATTTCTTCAACAGATTGTGCAAAGAAAAATCAGTGAAGAAAGTGGTAACCAATTGATTACAAGAGTTAGTATGGAAGAAGTCAAAACAACTGTATTTTCGATGAAATGGGATAAAAGCCCAGGGCCAGAGAAAACTGGGAAATAGTAGGTAAAGATGTAAGCGAAGGGGTTTTAGAATTCTTCCAAAACAGGAAAATGTTGAAGTAATGAAACGTCACGGTGTTGAATTTGATTCCTAAGAATTCAATTCCGGAAAAAATTCAGGACTTTCGTCCTATTTCATGCTGCAATGTTATTTACAAAATTATTTCAAAAATTATTTCGCAACGTTTGAAAACAGTTATTGATAAGCTTGTAGGATTAGGGCAATCAACATTTATTCCTAAACGCTCTATTTCTCATAACATCCTACTCATGCAGAGGTTATTGAATGGATATGGCAAGAAAAACATATCGCCACGTGTGGCTTTCAAAATTGACATTAAAAAAGTTTTTGACTCGATCAGATGGGGATCAATCCACGAATTCCTCCTTTCTGCATATTTTCCAATTATTTTTATTGATTGGATTATGCAATGTATTTCCACTCCTCACTTTGTTGTGAGCGTGAATGGTATTCATGGAGGCTTTTTCAAGGGTGAAAGGGGAGTAAGACAAGGAGACCCTATATCTCCTTACCTATTCATCTTAATAATGGAAATTCTTGACTGCATTTTAAAAATGTTTTTGAGAAGTCACCATTTCAAATTTTACCCGTACTACAAAAAAGAAGCAATAACCCATATATGTTTTGCAGATGATCTATTTTTTGTGGTTTATGCAGATGTTGAATCTGTTAGTATAATCAAAGAAGCTCTAACAATCTTTTCGAGTATTACAGGTCTATACATCAATGAGGACAAAAGTCAGGCTTTCTATGGATGGGTTAATGAAGAAAGGAAAGAAAATATATTCAATATTATGGGAATCAAGAAAGGTGAACTACTAGTGAAATACCTTGGAGTACCCCTGTCATCAAAACAACTCTGATACAATCACTTCAGACAACTAGTAGAAAATGTTAGAAATTCTGTCTTGGGTTGGGCTACGAAAAAACTATCTTATGTAGGTAGAATCGAGCTCGTTAAAAGAGTCATCTTTGGAATTATTGGTTAATGGGCACAACAGATAGTCACCCCAAAGAAAGTAATGTCTGAACTCGATAGAATCATGAGAGACTACATCTGGGGAACACAAAGCAGAGGAGGAAAAAAGTCAAATGGGAGGATGTTTGCACTCCCACAGAAGAAGGCGAACTAGGAATAAAAAGTTGTGTTGAATGGAACAAAGCCCTCACCATTAAGAGCTTATGGGAGTTGGAGCAAAAAGCAGACTCCCTATGGGTCAAATGGGTGCATACAAGATTTATGAAAGAAGAGCAGAGTATTTGGACACGAAGCATCAATGAAAGAATGACATGGTCATTGAAGAAAATCCTAAAACAAGAAAAGATGCCTTTCAAATGGTGAAAACTACAATTGGAAATGGAAGAGGGGTACTATTCTGGCATGATCCTTGGCTGATAATATTCCCATTATATTCAAAGAAGAAATGCAAGGAAACAGAGTAAGAAGAGAGTACATCAAGTACTCATTTAGAGACGTCTATGAAGCTAAATGTGATTCACTTTTGAGGCGTATTCCAGAAGGTGATAGAATCCTAAACCTAATGAGGCAGAAGAAACTCAATGAAAGTAATGATGAAATATGATGGAAAATAGAAAGTAATGAGAAGTTTATTACAAGAAAGGCATGGGAAATGGTTAGAACAAGAGGACATGAGGTAGATTGACATAATGTGGTATGGTCTCCAAAGATTATTCCTCGTCACCAATTTATTCTCTAGCTGGTATACAGGAAAATATTGACAACAAAATATAGAATTCGAAAATACATAAATATTCCTGATATCAACTATGTTCTATGTTCGGGAGTTGAGGAAAGCATAAACCATTTATTTGGGGAATGCTCTTTTGTAATACAAATCTGGAAGATGTATGCTGCAAACATGAACATCATCAACTTTCCAGGAATATGGGAAGAAATCCAAGAGTGGATGAAGAATAAAGCAAAAGGAAGATCATTCTATGTAAGTATGTTGAAATGCTATTTTGGAGCAGTAATCTACAATATCTGGAAAGAAATAAATTCAAGAACTCACAGTGGAAAAAGTAGAACCGCTGAAGATATTTGGAGAGATATAACTTCAAATGGAAATGCACTCATTCAATCCTGGAGAGGAATCGAAAGGAATGAAGAGAATAGAAAGGTCTGCCAGATATGTGATATTTCGTTTGAGAAGGTCACAAGTAGAATAAAAGTAAAAACGATGTAGGCTCTTATTGATTATTGTTATTGTCTGTAATTCAATTATTGTTTCATTGTCAAATCTAGAAATTGTCTAGATCTGATCTTAAATTTTTGTATTTTTTTTCCCTCTTTTGGGTTTTTTTTAATGACATTACACTAAGTTGTTTTCCAAAAAAAATAAAAAATTAATAAGTTTAGATTTTGACCCTAATTCCACTCTATATAAATTTCTTATGCTTCTATTCATTTCACATCTGAAACTCTATCACTTGCTTCTCTCCTTCGGGTTAGAATTGTCTAGTGAAATTTATCTCTTCTTCACTAGTTTTTCGGTTTTCATTTCTCTAGCTAGTTAAGCATTTCTCTTATCATTTGTTTTTTTCCCTTTATACATATAGATATATCTAAATGCAAGCTTTCATGGTTAATCATTTGAAAATTGACATAATTTTTAATAATTTTTGACATGGTGAAAATACTTTTTAGTAGACGTGTTAAAGATTTATTAAATCAATATCTTAAAATTTTGAAAAGGTTATAAAAAACCAACTTTTGTTGTTGATATGTTCTTTAACTACTCCCTCATTATTTTGAAAAAGTTTTAAGACTTTAAAATTTGTTACCGTTAGTTTAAATTTTGAAAATTTATTTGGAAAGAGAGTTGATATATATTCTATTTTGATAAATATAGTTATAGAATGTAATTGATAACTCTAATTTAACTAATTAGTTTACCATTTTCTTATTTATGGTGAATAAATGAGTTATATATTTTGATATGAATGAAATTTGCAGATGGATATGAACGGAAGAAATTCTTCTAACAATGGTAATATTATCCACAGCCATTCCAAGCCCATCCAGAGTAGTGCTCCTCCTGTTGCTGCTGCTACTAGACCGCCATCATCCAGGCATAACAGCCGCAATAATAATAATAATAATAATAATAATAATAATAATGTTTCACATCTTCCCGCCATTTATCAACGTAGTTGATCAATCACAACTGGAAGAAGGAGAAGGAACCTGGTATATTGTGTTTTTGACTCTTTGGTGTGATATTGATAACTAAAATAATTGTTGCATCCATGATAAGAAATATCGATAAGTCCGATCGAAGAAGAAGTTGACCATGAAACTGAATTGAACGAGGGAGAGATTATGATGAGTGTGCATAGAGTAATCATGCATTGTCATTCTTTGTTAAGTGAACATGAAGGAGAAGTCTGCTCCATTTGTCAGGTAAGTGATCCTCTTATATATTAATTACCCATTTTATATATTAACTTTGATCACATTGATTTAAGTATTAATAATTGCTATAATTGCACTTTGCAGGAAGAGTTTATCCAAGAAAAAGAGGATATATGCAAACGCGTTGTAATTATATTTACCATTTTGAGTGTATTAAGACATGGCTCATTTTTACACCTGCTATGTATTTTTAATTATTGCTTTTTTTTAAATAATTCATTTAATTAACTACATTTCAATATGCTTAATCCCAAATTATATTCTTTTGTCAATTCTTTTAATTTAATTTCATGCTTATTTCAACTTTTATCATGTTTTTACTTTACAATATTACAATAATAGACTAATTTTAATTAACATACCGATACAAATTATAGATGTCAAAATTGCCACTATTTAAAACCAAACCATTTAACAAACATATAAATGTTGAAGTCAATTAAAGTAATTTAAAATAGAAAGAAGGGCTAATCTAAACTTATTTATCCAATTTGAACTCACATAACATCACTATTTTTAATTTTAATTTTTTTTATAAATCTTTTAAACATTGATTTTAACAAGTATTAAATTTGATTATAGAATTACATTTATATTGAATAAATATCGTACATAAAATTTTTATTCGTATGTTAATCAATTAATTATCCATACTCATATACACTTACAGTAATAACTAACTCGATATTTGCACATTCAACCAAAGTAGACCATTGGTAAGAGTCGATTTAAGAGACTAAAGCATATGGAAGCTTTGAGTTTAAGCGAGACATGGTGAATATGGGTTGTCATGCTAATTCTTCTTTAATTTTTTTAAAAAAATTATATACTAATTCAAAAGCCTATGACATTTTTGATAACCATTATAATATGTTAAATATAATAAAAAAATATTTGTCATTTGTCAAATTTTCAATAAAAAATTATATTACATCATTTAAATAATTAACTCACATATACTACCACGATATTCCTTTTAAAAGTTTTGAAATAACTATTAGATCACTAATGTTAAATGAATTATATTTAGGATTTGTATTATCATGAAATTAGTATTGGAGTTGTAATTTTAATTCTTAAGTTTGACAAATCATTTAAATTTAAGAATTAAAATTGAAATTAGAATTAAATTATAATGAAAATCAAATTAATGTGATTTTATGTTTCTCAATTTACTCTTTCAGTTCGAAATTGTATTTGCAATATATATTTCTATGTTTTTCAAATAAAATACCTTATTA
Organism: Impatiens glandulifera; assembly: GCF_907164915.1. Taxonomy (NCBI): domain Eukaryota; kingdom Viridiplantae; phylum Streptophyta; class Magnoliopsida; order Ericales; family Balsaminaceae; genus Impatiens; species Impatiens glandulifera. The sequence goes on along the minus strand of NC_061870.1, from coordinate 807,427 downwards.
TTTTATCATTACACCACGTTAACTATGTTGAACATCACATTTGAAATAAAAAATTATATAACATCATTTAAATAATTAACTCACATATACTATCACGATTTTCCTTTTAAAAGTTTTGAAATAACTATTAGATCACTAATGATGGTTGAATTTTATTTAAGATTTGTATTATCATGACATTATAATTGGAGTTGTAATTTTAATTTCTAAGTTTGTCAGATCATTTAAATTTAAGAATTGAAATTGAAATTAGAATTAAAATTATAATGAAATCAAATTAATGTGATTTTATGTTTCTCAATTTACTCTTTCAACTCGAAATTATATTTCAATATATATTTCAATAATTTTCATATAAAATATCTTATTATTTTCTCATTACAACACGTTGACCTAGTCAAACATTAAATTTATTTTTAGAATTTAGAAGTTAAAATGTCGAATCAATATTTTTATTTTTTTAAAATTTAGTAAGATAAAATGTCGAACCAATATTGTTTTTTGAATTTAGGAAATTCAAATTTTTAACCGATATTTTGTTTTTAGAATTTTTAAAGTTAAAATGCCGAACCAATTTTTTATTATTTAAGAAGTTAACATTTTGTTTTTTTATTAACGAGAATTAAAATTTAGACAAAACTCTTGAATTTGAACTTTTCTAACAGATTGTTTCAAATAAATATATTAATGTTTTTGAATAAAGGAGAGTGAGCATGACACCCACCATGCGCTTTCAGGTGGAATTGAACCCGTGACCTTTTGGTCTTTTAAGCCAACTCTTATCATTGGACTACCTTGGTGGGATGTCAAACAAATATATTAATAATATAGATAATATATTTAACTAATATAATCGATATACTTATGTTCTTTTCACTGACAATTAAGAGGATGGTAAGAAATGTTGGAATATTTTGAAATACAATCAGTCAATTTTTCACTAGGCCTTGTTTAATTTGAAATTAATTTTAGTTACCTCTCACTATTAAGGAACAATTTACTTATCAATTTATTATCAACAAAAACAATTTGTTTTTTAATATATATATTTGTATATAATATTTTTTATCTAGATATCTTAAAAATAACATGAGAGTTATTTGAAAATAATCAATTAACTATTATTGAAACAAAATAAGGGAAGAGTGGTGTGCTATAATTAGGAAACTCATTTTCACAGACAAGGTAATAATTTATATATATATATATATATATATATATATATATATATATATATATATATATATATATATATATATAATAATGCACGTTCATTCGGGTATTTTGCAAATCTCACGGGTTTTTGGAGCTCCGAATATATATAGTGTCACTGTCTTTTTAAGTTCTTGGTGAGAGAATCGTCCGGTCGGTTATATGTAGCGTCACCGTCTTTTGAGCTTTTGGTGAGGGAATCGTGAAAAGGAATCTATTGTAATTCGTCAAAGATCTCCGAGACTTCTTAACATAACAACTAAAGATCCACAAATCCCTATTCATACAAGCTTTTGGTGAGAGAATCATGAAGAGGAATCTGTTGTACTTCCTCAAAGATCTCAGAGACTTCTTAATAGAGCAGCCAAAGATCCACAAATCTCAAGATCTAAATGTGGCAATAACGAGGTTCATCCAAAAACTCCACTCCTTAAGCATTGTGCACCAAAACTTCGTACAGGACTTTGTCTGCGTCGGTCCCTAGGTTTTCCATCAAGGCTGGTGAGAAAAACTATTCGTACATCTCTTTGAATTCTGACTTTAAGTAGAAAACATCATTACATGATTTTAAAATTTGGTAGCAGCACCAAATTGTGTTCCATATTACTACTTTCTTTCAATGGGTGATTCAGTTGGAACGTTAATTATATTCTATAAATCAATCTACACAGGGTGATGAAGTATGATGAAGTATGATGAAGTATGATGAAGTATGAAGTGAACGAAGCATAAATTGGGTTGCCTTCTCACCTTAGCTTCAGATATATGAAAAGTATCTGAAAGGACACTAGATCAACATTCGAATGAGCCTAATTGTGAGTACTCTTTTAATCCTTTCACTTGCCTCATTATAGAATTTTTTTCTTCCATTTTTCCTTTATTTGAATTCCCCTAAAATTTCAACTCCGGGTACATTTAAAAGTTTCTCAACATAAATAAATACATTATTAAGTTGGTTCTTCAATATTAGGCTCCATTTTGATACAATTTGTTGTTGTATTCTTGGGCATATGTGAATATAATAATACCACCTTTTATGCACCTGGCTAAGAGAATCTGTAATATTACTGGTAATGAGGTATGTTATGACATGCAGGCTCCCTATTATGATCCGATGAAAAACCTTAGATATGCGAATACAAATATGAAAAGTATCTGAAAAGGACACTGGATCAACATCTAAATGAGCCTAATTGTGAGTACTCTTTCAATCCTTTCACTTGCCTCATTATATAATTTTTTTCTGTTTTTTCTTTATTTGAATTTCCCATTTTTAACTTAATTTGGGTAAAATAAATACAATATTTTAACCTTAAATTATTTTTGGATTTTTAAATATTTTACCTAATTAGGGTTTAATTATTACAATAATTAATCCTTAATTAGGTTTTAATTCCTTTTTTTGAGTTATTTCGAATTTAAAAAATTAAAATATTATTTTAATATTATTAAAACTAATAATTTTTTTATATAATATGGTAGGTCAAATTTTCATGTTTACCGTAGGTATCAATGTTTATTTAATTAAAATTTAAAATATTAATTTAAATATATGCCTAAATAATGAAAATGATCGGACAAATAAAAATGTAAGGTTCCAATTTTCTAAATAAAAGACAAAATTTTGTGAAGTAGAGACCGTTTTTAACCTGTTAAGAGGATATAGAGCAAGAGAAATTTTCCGAGCATTAATATTGCTCGGAAAATTACGTGTATACACCTAAATAATCTTAATTTTTATCGAGTGACGGCTCTTTAAATTGACCATTAATATAAATTAATTTATAAAATTAAATTTAAATCAAAATTATTTCCATCGTTTGTGAAATTTAATGGTCAATAAAATTATTGAATTATTTTATAATTAATTTCCCTTTAAATGATTTTTTAAATACACGAAACCCTTTGGACAGCTACTCAACTATAATGAAATTTTCAATGTGTAATTTTCTAAAAAGAGATCATAATTAAGCTTCAATTAAATAAAATATGCTTCAAAATGTTAGTCGTTATATTTAGAAAGTGAGACCGTATTTAACATCCCATAGTATATAATAATTTCAACAAATTACTTATAAAAATTCAATCGAATAGGAAGCAATGGATTGACTAGTTGAAATTTCTAATTTAATTCATAAAAATTATACATATCAAATCCATAAATAAGAAATTAATTTGAAATATTCTCTATACTTTTAAATTGATGTTTCACTTTATTTTTATTGTGAAATATGAGTAAATTATTTGCTTACTGTAAAAATGGTGGTAACATTTTAAAACGTATTTCTGTTTTGTTAGTAGGCCTTATTAAATTTCAAATGAATTTTAATATTATTCAATCAATAATTTCTTTAACAATCATATCTTCAATAAAAACAAATATATATATATAAATAATATATTTTTTTATTTTAATAACTTAAAATAATATTAGATATTTAAAAATAACCCATTAATTATTCAAATAATCTTAAATCAAATCGACTCGGTTTCATTATTACAAGTAATAATTGAAATAAGGATCAACTATTCTAAATAGTCATATTTTATAAGTAGAAAAATGAAATTCAAAATTATTTATATTCTAAAAGTATAATTATTTTTTTGAACCACCTGACCCTATTGGAGAATGATGCGATTTTTCATTGGGACGCATACAAATTTGTAATTCAAATTTTTGTCTAAAATTAGTATAATAATAAATTAATGTTTTTTAAAATGTATACCCTTTTTCATATAAAAAAATAATTATATAAATATATATATATATATATATATATATATATATATATATATATTTGAAAATTGTGAATATATGCATTCATTTGAAAAAGAATTAATTATTTTTTAAGTACACCAACAAATTATAATTTTAAAAAATATAAATTAAAACGTCAAAAAATGATATTATAGAATATAAATTACATATATATCTTAATTAATAAATTATCTTTTTCAAGAATTCAAAATTTTTGTTTAGTAAAATAATGATTCTTGCTTATTATTACAAGAAATTTTATCATATAAAGAAAATATTAACGGTCAAATATAATCACGTTTATTTTATAATAAAACAATATATTAATTATTTACCGGTTATAAATTGCCAATTGAGTCACGTTTACTTTTAACTAAAAGAAAGTATTAGTTGTTCAATTTATAAAAGAAACTTAAACGGACAATGTAATCATATTTATTTTATATTAAAATAAAATATTATTCGCGACTTAAATAAAATAATTGAAATAAATTGTTTTTAAATTAATACAATAAACCTGACACTAAACGACAATAAGACCAACGGTCTCGCTAAAACAGTTTTGTTCTCGATTGCTTATGGAATTATCAACAAAGTTGTTAAAATATACTTAGTGTTATTGCTTGATTTACAATCGGTCTACAAATAATTAATTTCATGTAATATTACAATAATTTAAGTTTATATATAGTTATTCATAAACAAAAATAAATTTTAAAAACAATGAAAAAAGAGATAGTGATCCAAATGAATTAATTATTGTCATTAGAAAATACTAAATTATTTTTATTATTAAATTTAGTTAAATATTATAATACTAATATTAATACATAAATATATGATATGCTCTTTGTCGGGATCTTTTTCCTATACTAAAATCTTTTTGAAATGCAATTATTGCTTTAATTTTGATTTTATAAAAAAATAAATAAGACTAGATTTTGACCAAATTCCACCATATATAAACGGGTTATGCTTACATTCATTTTATATAAATTCTATCACTTGTATCTTTCTTCTTGAAATCTATTTCTTCTTCATTAATTTCCTGGTTTTCATTTCTTTAGCTAGGTAAGTATATCTCCAAGTATTTATTTTTCTCTTTATACATATAATAGATCTAAATGCAAGTTTTCATGATTGATCATTTGAAATTGACATAAACACACGTAACCTTGTATACAAATGTCAAATCAACTCGTTTACTTTTTATAATTTTTGACAAGATAAAAAGACTTTTTATTACGGTTAAAGATTTATTAAATCAATATCGATCTTAACTTTTGAAATTATTAAAGAAAAAACAATTTTTGTTGCTGAATTTTGTTTATAGCTTTTAACACTACTCCCCTTGTTATTTTGAAAAAAAATCAATGGTTTGAAGTTTTTTTTACCCCTATTGTATATATGATTTGAATTTTGAAAATTTTCTTAGAGAGACTATTGATATATTATTCTATTTTAATAAATTAAGTTATAAAAAATTCTAGATAACTCTAATTTAATTAATTTATTTATTATTTTTTTTATTTATTTTGAATAAATAAGTTATATATAAATGAAATTTGCAGATAGATATAAACAGAAGAAACTCTTCAAACAATGGTATTAATTACCTGTCAATTTGGAGTTAACTTATCATTAGATTCGTTTGATCATCAATAAGTGCCTTTGAGAAATAGCTGTAGAAGATTATCACCCAATTATATTAATGGAAATCTGCATTCCCATCTTCTTCAGCTAACCAATTACTTGATAAAAAAAAACCCTAAACCCTAAAGTCTAAACCCTAAACCCTAAACCCTAATTACGATCCGTCGCCATCACCACCCGTGCTCACAATCAGAGCTTCGCTCGTTTAAGCACTATGATGTCACCTCTGATCCAAACCAATAGTCCGGCCATGATGTGGCTGCAGCAGCAACAGCCAATTCATGATCAAAACCCATCCCCGTCCACCATTTCTCTCCAATTGATTATAATGAATTTTCCTATCCTAATCAAAATCAACCCTCTCCTCACAGTGTTGATCAAGAACTGCAATCTTACTTGGCTTGACAGCAGACACAGAATTATTCAAAATCAATCACCTCCTCCCAGTTTTAATCTTGGCTACTTCAATCCCCAACAACTGGAATCCTACTTGGATTGGACCCGGGCACATAATTATACTCTGCAACCGGCACCAATTCCAGGCCCATCCAGAGTATTGCTCCTACTACTACTAGACCGTCGTCATCAAGGCGTAACAACCGCAATAAAAATAATAATAATAATGCTTGACATGTTCCCGCCATTTATCAACCTAGATCAATCACAACTTGAAGAAGGAGAAGGAATGTGGTATGAATATATTCTTTTTTTACTCTTTAACTAATATCATCATTCAACTATTCTATTTTAATTCTTTAATCTTCATTAGGCTCAGGTGATTCAAGATTTATTTAACACACAAAATGAGGTCAGTTTTTTTTTCGTTTTTTTAAATAATAATAGCATAACCCTTGCTTAACATGTTCTTTTATGTATGGAAATTAAGCTTGTTAGCTCCATGTTTAAATCAAATGCCCCAGCTGCAGCTGCTGCTACAGCTATTTTCTTCGGGGAGAATTTCATGACTCATGAGGTAATAATAACATCAAGTTTAATTTCTACTATTTAAATTTGAATTTGGTGTGATATTAATAACTAAAATAATTGTTGCATCCCATGATAGGAAATATCGATAAGTCCGATTCAAGAAGAAGTTGACCATGAAACTGGATTGAACGAGGGAGAGATTATGATGAGCGTACATAGACTGAGGCATTTCCATTCTCTGTTAAGTTAACATGAATGAGAAGTTATAATTGCACTTTGCAGGGAAAGTTTAACCAAGAAGAGGATGATATATGCAAATTGAGTTGCAGTCATATTTACAATTTTGAGTGCAACTAATGCAAAAGAATTTTTTCCAAATTTGTAGAACACCTGCTATGTTTTTTTAATTATTGGTTTTTAAATAAATCATTATAAACTACATTTTTTCAATATGTTTAATCCTATTTTACATCTATTGTGTCCATTATTTTAATTTAATACCATTCTTAGTTCAGTGGTTTTTTTTTGAATTTTTTACTTTATATTATTATAATAATTACAAATATACAATACTAATATACGAAAATTGTCTCGATTTGATCATAAAAAATGTTTGAAGCCATTTAAAGTGTTTGAATAAAAAGAATGGTTAGTTTAAACGTATTTATAAAATTTATACACACATAACATCGTTATTTCTATGGGCTTTTTACTATTTTAACTAGATGCGTAGATGATTATAGTTATCACTTGGTAGAACATTTTTCGACGATCTTACCAACTCTCGGTTAATGACAAAATTCATTGTCACTCAGAATATTTAGTAGAGATTCTCCCATCATCGTTTGATTGGTTTGTTCGTCTTGCTCTACTTCATTCCTCGTCGTTACGAATCTTTAAAGTCGTTTTCAAGAAATTACAAGATTATTTGAGTCATATTATTTAACATTTAATTTTTTATTTAGTTGTTTTTTATTATGTTGACATTATTTTATAATTTAATTTTCGATATATACTCTTATTTGAATTAATGAAAATTAATTTCTTTTTAAAAAAATAATAAATAATAATAATAGGAGAGTTATTTAAAAATAATCAACTAATTATTCAAATAAGCAAAATCAAACAATAGCAGAGTATTCTCCTCTATAATTAGGAAACTAATTTCATTGACAATATAATAATTGAATTAAGGGTAAGCTATTCTAATTCTAAATGATTATTTTTATAAGTAGAAATAATTATTAATATGCCAAAAAATAAATATAATTATTTAAAAAAAAAACACTAAACATGTAGTTCAATCACACACCATTAAGAATGATGGTTTTCATTAGCTGCCCACTAACTTTTTGTTGGAAATTTGTCTATAGTTAGTATAATAAAAACTTAAATATATATATTTATATATATAGATTTTTGTAGTTATAAAACTAACACAACAATTCATAGTTATGGCACAAATTCGAGTAAAAAATGATTTTTTTTATTAAGAGTATTATTGTAAACAATAAAATTTTACCTATCCAATTTATAAGTTTAAAAATAATTATTTTAAATAAATACATTCAAAATAATTAAAATTAAAGCCAAAACATGATTAAATAATTAATTGAAATAATTATTATAATAATTAAACCCTAATTAATTAAAATAAAGGCCAAGAAAAATAAATAAAATGCATTTTATCTCAAATTAATTTAAATGGGTCAACATAAATTAAAATAAATAATATATGATAAATGTTGTATGCATTTTATCTCAAAAATTATTTATAGAAAACCTTAAAATTATAAAAGAAAATTAAAAAAATAGACAAAATAAATGATATGTCTATTTAAAATATTTTTTAGGTTAAAAATGGAGCCAGAAGGAATTGAAAAAAAAAATTGATTTCAAACAAGCTCCAAGGTTGGAAAAGAGTCGGGATCTATTGCAGCCGAAATCAAGAGTAACCAGTGCAACAGACCACGCAGCCATCAGACGAGCGCTGAAATCTCATCCAATAAACAATAATCAGTTGCGTCTCTCGCTACAATGGAAGATACACGCGTTCATAAAACAGCAGAACAACTAATGCACACCTCAACGCCTTTAGCCCGAATGTTGACAGAACGTCCAACCGCAATGGAGCACTGACGGAACGCGGATGGAATGCCCAAGCGTTCCCATTTCAGCACAAAACGACGTGGTTTCTACTTCGATTTGTCTTCTTCCACGCGACGAACAACCATGCTGATAGGTCGAAACTTTTGATTTTTGAAAATTTGAACTCGTTCGATACTCAACCAAAACGGATGATTCAAAAAATGAAATGATCACCCTTACATGGTGATCATTTCACTTACGATCATATGCTTCATCATCGCCTATATCGATCAACTAGATTAAGAACAAACAAAAGCCAAAAATAACATTTTGAATGAAATTTGATCCACTTGGTTGATCAATAGACCTTGTGAGACTATGAATAGCTCCCTCTAGGCAAACCAAATGGAAGGATCATAATCCCAAACCCTCAATCAATCCCATACAAAATCTATCATTAAAATTTTCAAACTTTTCTTAAAAGTTTCGAAACTTTGTATAAGGATGTAAAACTCGGATATAGGCATTCACGAAGCTCCTACAAGAGTTGAAGAATGTTCTCTAAATCACAATAAACTTCCAATCATGTTTTATATACAACTTGATTGTTCAATTTCTTGATTGAAAAACTATCCTGAGATCATTATAAGCTTTCAGTCAAAACTAATCTAAATGAATCGATCTAAATCAAAATTACCCAAATTCAATTTTGAAAATTTTAAATACCGAGTTTATATTTTTGAGTTATAACTCAAGAATAGTGACCCAAAAATATTACCAACACATTTCTAAGGTTGTTAAGATCATATTTAGACCAATTCCAAATAATGCCGATCATATTTGACAAAAACTAAATTTTTTACAAAAATGAAAATTTCATTATTTAAATTGGTTAAAATGAACGACCAATGTTCATATTTTCGTTTCATTCGATTCTATGAGGTATATGGAAGCTATTGGCAAACTCATTACACTTCATTAAACCTTAATAATCAAAAACAAGTTTTTTTATTGTAAAAAAGTTTGACTTGAATGGAATTATCATCCCGATCGAATTACGCATCAGTATAATTTTATAAATGCTCATTGGGAGTAGATGAAGCTTCCTATGCCTTTGGACCGAATGATTGGAGCCCCAGTCAACATCATCAAACCTGCAGTTTGATGCTCTTGACGTCCGACTAAGGACTCAACATGGGTTCGATTTCCGACCGAGAAAATCGAACCCTCCCCTACACCCGACTGTGGAATCTTTGGACCCGGTCGAGGATTCCTAGCCTAGGACAGAGAGCTTCCCGCACCTCGACTGATGACTCACTGCACCCGACAAAGGATTCCTAACCTAGGATCAAGAGTTACTTGCACCTCAACTAAGGACTCCCCTTATCCGACCGAGGATATATAACCCATGAAGAGCTTTCCGCACCTCAACTAAGGACTCCTCACACCCAACCGTGGATTCCTAGCCCAGGACCGAGAGCTTCCCGCACCTCGAATGAGAGTTCTTCGCATCCGACCGAGAGGTCTTGGCCCAAGACCGATGGGTTTTAGCCTTCAACCGAGTGTTTTAGTCTTAAGGTCCGTTTGTTTGGGATTTTTAATTTTAAAATTTATTTTTTAAAATTGGAAGCCCTAAACCATTTTCTAAAAGTCTAAAATAAATAGAAAACAACTTCAAAATATTTTTTAGAATATTTTTACAAAAAATATTTTAATAAGTGTTTGTTTTAGGATTTATTTATAAATTTTATTGCCTTAAACTGATATTTTCATGTACTTTTCTCTACCAATTGTCGGTATCAATCGTAGGTACCAAAATTTAAATATTATTCTACAAATTTAAATGCAAGAAAAACTTGTGACTTGAAAATTAATTTATTAAATTGAAACCTCCACTACACCCGACTAAGGACTCTTTACACCCGACCGAGGATTCCTAGCCTAGGACCGAGAGCTTCCTACACCTCGACCGATGACTCTCCACACCTGACAAAGGATTCTTAACCTAGGATCGATAGCTACCCGCACCTCGACCGAGGACTCTCCGCACCCGAACGACAATTCCTAACCCAAGACTGAGAGCTTCTCGCACCTCGACCAAGGATTCCCCACACTCGACCGAGGATTCCTAGCCTAGGACCGAGAGCTTCCCACACCTTGATTAAGGACTCCCCTTACCCGACCGAGGATTCCTAGCCATGACCGAGAGCTTCCCGCACCTCAACTAAGGATTCCCCGCACCCGACCGTGGATTCCTAGTCCAGGACCGAGCGCTTCCCGCACCTTGACTGAGAGTTCTTCGTATCTGACTAAGAGGTCTCGACCCAGGACCGAGGGGTTTTATCTCTCGACCGAAGGTGTTAGCCCTAAGTTCCGTTTGTTTGGAATTTTTACTTTTAAAATTTGTTTTTTAAAATTGGAAGCTCTAAACCATTTTTTAAATGTCTAAAAAAATTATAAAACAACTTCAAAATATTTTTTAGAATATTTTCATAAAAAATATTTTGATAAGGTCTGTTTTGGGATTTATTTATAAATTGTATTGTCTTAAACTGATATTTTTCATGTACTTTTTCTCAACAATCGTCAGTATCAATCGCAAGTAGCAACATTTAAATATTATTCTACAATTTTAAATGCAAGAAAAACGTGTGCATGTCAAGGACTTGAAAATTAATTTGTTAAATAAAACGTAATAATTTTTTTTTGAAAACGTAAGATTTTAGAAAATAGAGACTGTATAGTGCGAAAACTCTTTCCCGAGTATCACTAAATACCAAACTTAAAATAATCTTTAGTCAAATATACTTTTGTACACGTATATGAAACACTTTATTGATTTGAAATTAAAAATCAATTGGAGAATCTTTAATTAAATAAATAATCTTTTAATTAATTTAAAATACAGATTTCTCTTAATCAAATTATGATTTGATTATCCTAAATATAAAAGATTGTTTAAATTAATCACAAAAATTAATTATTGTTATAATTAATTTTAAAATACATTTTTTATAAATTTTTAAATTAATGATTATTAAAAAAATTGACACGCAAACTGATGTTGAAAATTTATCGAACCTCGAGTTTTTTCGAGAGAATAAATTTTTAGGGATACAATTGGGATATAACTTATTATTAGAAACATTTTTGAAGTTAAAGAAGATGTGAATTGTCAATTGATTCTCATTTATTTTCTCTTAAAAGAAATATTAATTGTTTAACTTTTAAAGAAAATGTGAACGGTCGATTGCGTCACATTTATATTTTTATGAAAAATATTATTTGTTTACTATTAAAAAAAATATGAGTTACGTTTACTCTTATAAAACTCTTATAAAGTATTAGTTATCATTTTAAATAAATGTATTAGAATGAATTGTTTATGAAATGATTAATATAATAAACTAAACGAGAATCAAGCAGTTAGTTTGCCTAAAAAATATAATATTGTTTATGAATTACATCAAAATTGTTAAAATTTATATATTGTCCAACGTTCGAGTTAATCCCTCCTTAATCTCCTTATTTGTGTTTACAAAACTCTATTGAGTGTTATTATTAGATCTTATTAATAATTGATCTCTAAATCATATTTCAACCACTTAAGTTATTTATAATTAATTCACAAATAAATGAATTATCAAAAATAAAATATTTTTTTGATAATTAAAGAAGAACTAACATGACACTCACATGTATGTCTGTTTAAACTTAAAACGCAAACAATCAAAACTAAGCTACTGATTAAAATGAATTAATTATTATTAAAATACAAAATTATTTAAATTGTTGTAATTTATTTATTTTTTACCATGTATAATTTTCCTAAATATTATAATCCTAATATTAAATGAGGTCCATAAGTACATCAATATACAAAAATTACAAACATAATTAGAAAGATTTAATGAAAAAGTTATATATAAGAATTACAGAAAATTAATTATATGTAAAATTATATGCTAATTCTATGTAAAGTTCTCAAAATTTTTTTTTTTAAATAATTACATTTTTTATTATTATTAATAACTTATGACAATAATTAAAAAAAAAGTTTCATAAAAACTATAAAAAGTTATTGTTAAAATAATATTTTTTCTATCTATGTGATATAGATGTAATCTTCACGTGTATTTAAGTCTAAGATTTCATTTGAGAATTCACTGTATATAAACTCTTTATACTTCAAGTCTTAAGTAAAAATAAAAACGCACTTAGAGAGAGAAATTTTCTCTGGAGATTTTTTTCTCACATCGGGCACGACCGGCACATCAATGCCGTCAGAGCTTTTGACGTCGGAATGATCTCAAATTTCTCCAGTAGGTGCGCCTCTTTCCCCCCTACAATCTGACCGAAGGAATTTCAATTTGAATGGAGGAATCGGGAGAAATCACGATTATAGTTTCTAGATCGGATATTTAGGTCGTTTTCGGCACGATCGGCACGATCGGCACATTCGGCACGATCGGCACGATCGGCACGAACAACACAAACGACACGGATTCTTGTCGCGACCGCGCTTCTACATCGGAAGTCAGCCGCCATCCTCCATCACCTTCGATCGGTTGTCGTGCGCCCTCTGGACGTGTTCTGTTGTGCAAGGAACGGTCGCGGTCATCTTCTCTTACCGTTTACCGGAACATTTTGTCAAACCCCCTTCTGCAGAGACTTGACGTCAAATCGGCGTCGGTCGCCCTCCTCTTCTCACTTTTCGTTTACAGGTTAGTTCGGACCTCGGTCGGGACATCAAACCACACCGCGAGGAGCGGGTAGGTGTCCATTGAACTTCTTTATCGCCGTTTGAATCAAGTGTTCGGTCTGGAGGAAGCTTTCGTAGCTACAGACCATTCCAAAATTGCTTAAACCCTTTCTTGTTTGAGCAATTATTTTCAAGCCCCTGTTCCGGTGCGATTGGTTTCCAATCGTGCTGTTTGCGCCCACCCTTTGCTGCAGAATTCCAACCTCTGTGGCTCCTTTGAAGATTAGGCAGTTTGCGCTTGATCTTTCCAATGACTGGTACGCGCTCGTCCAGTGTAGTTACTCGGGCAAGGGACGTCCTTCAAGTCCGCCCTGATGATCCTAAGAAGGTGCTGAAGGGGCCGTCGACAAGCAGCAAGGCTAGGTCTGATAGGCGAACTCGCAGGTCTCTTAACAATCCCAGGAAGTAGAAGCCAGAAATCATGGATGAAGTCCTAAACAACGGAGAAGATGCACCTATTGATTCTATGCCAAATACATCATCGGGTATGAGTTCTTTACCACATGCTGATGAATTACATGAGAATAGTTCTATTGGGGATTCATACTGTAACAATATGCATGTTCATAATAGAAATGATATGATTGAATTGATAGGAAAAGACAGTACTGCATATAGAAATGATAGGACTTTAATTCCAGAAAATTCTGTTGTTACTGGACTTGCTGCACAGAATGGACCGTTAGAGTCGCTGGTTGGTACCCTAGACCTGACCGGTCATTCTGTTGGGAAATTGGATTTGAAATCTTGTCTTGTTAAAATTGATGACAATCGGGTCGTTTGTGCTGAAAATTCAGTCCCAATGTTGGAGATAATCTTTCAAAAAGGCTCTAAGATAATGCAGGAAAATGACATAAATTGTACAGGTTTATTGGGTCCTATTGAAAGCTCAATATTGGGGTCTATTTCTGAATCAGGTGAAAACATTATGCTGAGATTTATGTCTGTTTTGAATGATCCTACTGAAGTTGGTACTGGTGTTCCTATTGAGGTAAGTATGACAGAGCTGAATAAGACTGTTGATCGAGAATTAATAGGTTCATACAAGGTCGGGGTGAGTTTCAGAAGCAGGAAAACATGACAGTTTGGGTAATTCAGGTGTAGAGAAAGATCAGAAAACAAATTTTACCGGTCCTACTAAAGAGGATGCTAAACTGGGCAAAATAGATCATTTTGAAATTGCCTCTACAGGGTTGGAGATATCAGCTGCTCAGAGTCCATTAGGTCCAAAGAAGGATATAATTTCATAGTCTTGTTCTACAATGAGAAATCTTGCAAATCTAAAAGTCTCGGGTTCCATTAATGATCAGAATGCTAAGTGTACCTGTTCTGCTAAGGATCAAATGAAAAGTCAGATATCCAGACTATGTACTAGGCTTGAAAAAAGTTGGACAGAAGACACTAAATGCGCCCAGGATTCTGAAACTGAGGCTACAATTGCAGGATCTTCTAAACAGCCTGCACATCTAGCTGAAACTATTAAAGGACATAGTCTAACAGAATCTGGAAACACTGAAAAAATTGGATCTGAGTTAGAGCTATTCATGGAAATAAATTCAGCTAAATTAGAAAAGCCTAATAATACAGATATAAAGGATGATGAACTGAACTTGATTGGTATAGCGAATGGTGAAAGCTTGACTGGAAATTATATTGATTCGTTGATTGATGACATCATGAATGACAATTTGGGTCTGGCTATGGATCTCATGAAAGCTATAAATAAGTTGGGTCAGAATTTAAGTCAGGGTATAAGAGGTGAAGAATGTATGAAACTAGAAGAATTAGCCAACGGTTTTCGCTTGGCCGGGTCTGATGAGGGGTTAGCCAACGGTTTTCGCTTAGCCGGGTCTAATATGGGGTTAACCAACGGTTTTCGCTTGGCTGGGTCTGAAAAAGATAATTTGGTTGCAAAAAAGTTGGGTCTAACAAGGGTGGATAACATGAATATTCAAGTCATTGATCCTGAACACGCCGGTCCTGGATACACTAAAACTACTCATGGCATTGGTCACATCTCTTCAAATGCCGGTCCTAGCTCTTCAAACGTCGGTCATAGCTCTTCAAATGCTGGTCCTAGCTCTTCTAATGCCAGTCCTAGATCTTCTAATGTCAGTCCTAACTCTTCTAATTCCGGTTCTATCTCTTTAAATGCCGGTCCTGACATCACATATCCACCTTCTACCGGTCCTAATCGCCAAGATAATAAATCTACTAACAAAGCTATGAGCCACCGGTCGAATCAAAAGAACCAAAGCATAGATGTTGATTTGGAATCAGACGATAGCACTGACTATGATGAAACAATAATATGCGACCTCGAATATCATAAATCCATGAAGAAGATATCGGCAACAAAGATTAAACCAAAAGCAAAGAGGCATAATTCTTCCAAAATAAGTGCTGAAATTGAAAAGATCGATCAAAAACTAGATCGAATAATTCTAAAACATCTAAGAAGGGTAAGAATGAATCGAAAATCAAAGAAAGGAAAAACATGAAGGCAAATAACTCAAGTTCTAAGAAGAATGCTGAAGTAAATCCCAAGGAAACTGTGACACCCGAGGCTAACCCTGAGATATTGAACCTGGGTGCATTATCTCCACTCGTTAATCTGGATCCTGAAATGCCAATTGATAGTATTCAAAAGAGGAAAACTGATACACAAGAGAAGAGCACTAAAGGGGACATTCTAAAGGAGATCGGAACAATTGAAGGCAACGGTTTTGTGGGAAATATAAGGGTTAGATGGGCCGAAAAGAACAAACAAGTCAGGAAAGATAGCATCCCTGAAATAGTCACCTCCTCAGCTCCTCCTACTGCTGCAATTCCTGGCAAAGAAAATACTCAGGCTGATAACAAGGATCTTACTGCTGGTCCAATGTGGTCAATGAGGAAAAACGAAATAGCAAATTTTGCAGGATTGAGAAACCAGATGAAGAAGCTATTTTTCCAAATTAATAAACAAGAGATTACGATGCCCCAAGAAAGAAATGATCAGTTGAATGCTCAGTTCAAAAGTCACTATCTAAAGAATTGGAATCTCTTCAACAAAGACCAATATGATGAAGTGATCAAGTGGACGGTTGACGCCATGAAGGAAATTTCGAAATGTAATAAAACAAAGGTGTACACTATCATGAGCAACCCAAATAAAACTTGGCAAGAAGGAAAGGTGTGGAATGGAAATGCCATGAGCGATCCAGAAAAGGGAAAATTCTAGATAGACACCTTATTCCCAAAGGTAATTACACTTGATCATCCTCACCGATTTGAGCTCCCACCCGAAATTGAAGAAAAATGTGTCTAGGCATGGGAGTTGGTCATAGTTGGTCATTTTATGGGCAACATGAAAGCACCATTTGCTGAGGTTAAAAGAACGTTGATGGGTCAGTGGGAATCCTCTAGTCTAGAGAGGATCACAATCAATGATCACGGATTCTACTTTCTATCCTTCAGGAATGGAAGCGAAATAAAGTCGATCATAGAGAGCGAATATACTTTTATCAGGGTAAAAAGATTCAAGTTGTACAAGTGGAGCGAGGAACTTAATACTAATCATAGACCGCCTAAACTTGAACAAATCTGGGTAAATCTCAAGAATGTTCCACCACACATGTGCAACCCGATGGGCCTGGCCTATATTTCAAGCATTATAGGCAAACCACTTATGTTTGACCCAGCAATGGAAGGTTATGAGCGTGCATCTATGGTCAGAGTTAGTGTCGAAATCCATCCAAGTAGCTCTCTTCCAATCAAGCTTGAACTTAAAGATAGACTGGGAAATGTATTTGACATTGGAGTACAATATGAATGGAAACCAAATCGATGTATATGGTGTAACACTTTCACACACGCTACGAATAAATGTCCAGTCAATAATAATCTAAAATCGAAGGCCAATAACAACACTCAAGTAAGCGATATCAATGACTCTAACCAGGCTCAGGTTGAGAGAAATGTGAACAGGTCTGAACTTAACAAGAATGAACGCACTAAGGATGATAAGATGGGCAACCAAAAGCAAGAACAGATAAGGGTAAGGAAGAAGATAGGAAAAAGAATGAAGTGGGTAAGGGTACAAGCTGGCCCTACTAACGTTGATCATATTGGTCATGTTCAGGACACCGGTCCTAGGGATTCTGTTTTCTCAAGAATAGGTCCTGTTCAAAATGTCAGTCCTGGTCAGGGTATCGGTCCTGATAAAGCTGGACATAGACACACCGGTCCTAGAGCTTCTCATAAAGCTACTATTCCTAGCCATATTGACCATATTAAGTCTGGTCTTGGACTTGTTGATCATGAAACTACTCAAGCTACCGGACTTGCTACTACAGGTCCTGATGAAAAATATGCAATCATTGCTGATCCCGACTATATTGGTCCAAATACTGGCACAAGTCCTATTATTGTGGATGATACTATTGTTGGTCCTAACTCCACCGATCCCAATACTGATCAAAGAACTGGTCTTGATGTAACTACATGTCCTAGTTCCAAAGTTTCTGAAATTCAAAGATCTATGGGACGGGGAATACTTGGCCCATATGAAACAAGCAAAATTGGATCTGAAGGCACTCCAATAGGTCGTGAGTCTACTCTTCACAGTTCTATGAATGCAAGCAGGAACCTAAAAAACAATGTCATCAAAATTCGAAATGACCTGACCCTTGGGCTCAGAGCCACCTTTCGAGATGATGAACAGGAGAATCTTAGAATAAGTAATAAAGAAGCTCTTGAAAATGGACTGGGAAATCTTGGGTTTTGTGAAATCAAAAGATCAAGTGCAGAAGAAGACAATTTGGTCTTGAATAAGGCAGTGAGCCTTAATTCTGAAGTAGGGAGAATAAAAACCGATAACAAACATGAATCTAGTAGTGAAGAGGTTCAAAGTCAGAAAAGATCTACTAAAGCAGAACAAGATGAAAATCGAAGACAAAGCAGAAAGATCCTGGATCCAGAAGCTACTAAATCTATCACGGGAGAAGATGAGATCTACATGAGGCAACCCTCACTCAATGGCAATAGTATTCCATGTAATCAAACTGTTTCCATTGAGGATAGTGAGGCAAGTGATGCTTATGATTTCTCTGATGAAGAGGTCCAGGACAGTCTGGAAAGTCAGGAACCCAACACTTATATTCATTCATGAATATAGTGACATGGAACATGAGGGGACTAAATGACCCTCTAAAATGTAAAGAAATTATGAGGATCATTGAGAATCAGAAGATCACTATTATGGGTATTCTTGAGACAAAAGTCAAAAGTCGGAACGTTGAGAAGGTTAGCAAACTGTGTATTGATAGTAGCTGGGAAATCATTCATAACTCAAATGACAAAACGGGCAGAATCTGGGTTATTTGGGATAACAAAGTTGTTGAGGTGATGATTCTTTTTTCGAATGATCAAGCAATCCTAGTGGAGGTCAAAGACAGAATCACAAGAATCGTGTTTAATCTTGCTATTATCTATGGTAGCAACTCAAGCACGGAAAGAAGACTCCTCTGGAATTGTCTTAGAAACTGGATCAGTATTGTTAAATCTTGGGCTGTCCTCGGTGATTACAACGTAACTAGAAACGAATCTGATCGTAGCCCAGAATCTGAAATTACTCGGGATATGATTGAATTTAATGACTGCATCAGAGATATGGGTTGTATCGAGCCTACCAATTCTGGGAACTTCTTCACTTGGTCTTCTACGAGAGGGAATGAACAAATTAGAAAAAGTAGAATTGACAGATGTCTGGTAAATGAGAATTGGATTAACCAATTTCCGGGAAGTCAACTTCATGTTTTGAATCCGGGTATATCTGATCACTACCCGATTAAATTGTTCTGGGAAAAGGAAGAAAAGTTCAAAAGGCCCTTTAAATTTTTCAATTTTTGGATGGATAACGATAAATTCAAGGGTATCCTCGAAAGCGTATGGTCAACAGATGTTAGAGGTTCCAACATGTACAGGGTTTCTGAGAAGCTTAAGCTCCTGAAGAATCATCTCCAAAGCTTTGACAAGAAGAAGTTCAGCAATATCTCCAATAGAGTTCTGGCTGCTAGAGAAGAACTGAAAGAGGTTCAGAAAAAGTTATTAAGGGATGATAGTGATGAATAACTCAATGAAACAGAAAGATATGCGTTTGAAAACTTCAGGAAGCTGAGTCTACTTGAAGAGAAATTTGTTAGACAGAAATCAAGACAGAGCTGGCTTTCGTTGGGTGACAAAAACACAGATTTCTTCTACAGAAAATGCAAGGCTAGAAACATGAGAAACAATGTGTACAGGCTGAAGAATGATAATGGTGAATATGTTCAGGGTCAAAAGGGTGTCCAAGATCTGGTTATTGATTTCTATAAGCAGCTTATGGGTACAAGAAAGCAGCATCAAAGTCACCTGAATACTGTTAGGATCGGGGACGCCCTTGGAGGACCGGGGTGTTTTCCGGTTTCAGGAAAGGGTGGCCGCTTACACAACACACAACTCTTTGGTGATAGTCCGGTTAGAGACTAAAACCTTTCTCAGCACTGCACAACCTGTCACAGACTCTTGAACCGGGTTCAAGGGCGGAAATGTCTGTTTCAGGTTGAAGCAACGAATGCGACTTTTAGATGATGTTTTAGAAGGAGTAGGTTTTATGGATATGAGTGACCGGTTTTAGGAGTATGATTGGTTTTGAGGTTAAGGTTAAGTAAACAAGAAATGAAAGCAAAGGAAAGGACACGAGACAAGAGATTTGTTTATGGATGTTCGGAGCAAACCCTCCTACGTTACCCCTTCTTCTCAGGTTATGAGAAGGATCTCCACTAACTCTTTAGAGTTACAACAATACTGTCGGTCGAGCCCAACTTCGCTACTCGCCGGTTACACCAAACTCACACTTTGATGCAATACAACAACTCAACACAACAACACACAAAAAAGCTTCCGGTTTTAGGCAAACCGGTTTTTGGAATATATGACTTTATCTCTCTAACTTAATGATTTTCTTAAAAAGATGTGTTTGATGTTTTTCTTGCTTGATCACTGCATCAAATGAAGACGTCTCGTCTTCCTTTTATAGCTGAGAGGACACAACGGTCATATTTTCTCTCTCCTGGTAATGATCAAGAGGCTTGCACGCCTTCCCTCTTGGACAGATCAATTTGGACACATGGCAGACATGCGCTTTAGCCGGTTTGCATGTTGGACACATGGCAGACATGCACTTAGCCGGTTTGCATTTTGGACACATGGCAGCTCTTAGCCGGCCGCCTGACAGCCACCTGCTGCCTGGAGATTGCTTCTGGATTTGGACAAGCATGCCTGACAGCTACCTGCTGCCTGGAGATTGCTTCTGGATTTGGACAAGCATGCCTGACAACTACCTGTTGCCTGGAGATTGCTTCTGGATTTGGACAAGCATGCCTGACAGCTACCTGCTGCCTGGAGATTGCTTCTGGATTTGGACAAGCATGCCTGACAGCTACCTGCTGCCTGGAGATTGCTTCTGGATTTGGACAAGCATGCCTGACAACTACCTGCTGCCTGGAGATTGCTTTTGGATTTGGACAAGCATGCCTGACAGCTACCTGCTGCCTGGAGATTGCTTCTGGATTTGGACAAGCATGCCTGAAGCATTTAATCAATCAGAACATTTATGACTGAGCGGCTGCAGTTAATCAACCGGAACATTTATGATTGAGCGGCTGCAGTTAATCAACCGGAACATTTATGACTGAGCGGCTGCAGTTAATCAACCGGAACATTTATGACTGAGCGGCTGCAGGTAATCAACCGGAACATTTATGACTGAGCGGCTGCAGTTAATCAACCGGAACATTTATGACTGGAGCGGCTCATTTAATAACCGGAACATTTATTATTGAGTGGCTGACTTTATAACCGGAACATTTATTATTGAGCGGCTGCATTTAATCAACCGGAGCATTTATGATTGAGCGGCTGCATTTAATGGCGGTTGACCGATCCGGTTTGACTGAACTTCTTGGATGAACCGGTTGCTTTTACTACGACCGAAGTCTGAACTCCAGTTGACCAACCGGTTGACTGAACTTCTTGGCCAAACCGGTTGCTTTTACTTCAAACCGAAGTCAAATAACCGAACGATATATATACTTCAAACCGAATGGATTTTGCTCAATTTCCCTGAAATAGCAAAACTTCAAATATTATTTGCAGCCAGTGGGATTTGATCCCTGGTCACCTGTGTGACAAGCAGAGGTGTTAACCACTACGCTACAACAACATCTTGTTATATTTAAACTAATTAATATACTTGATATAACTTAGCGGTTTAACATATATTTTTCATAAGTTATAACAATTATTTTCTAACCGATTTAAAATTAATCTACTTAATTTTTCTATCACTTGTTAGGATCGGGGACGCCCTTGGAGGACCGGGGTGTTTTCCGGTTTCAGGGAAGGGTGGCCGCTTACACAACACACAACTCTTTGGTGATAGTCCGGTTAGAGACTAAAACCTTTCTCAGCACTGCACAACCTGTCACAGACTCTTGAACCGGGTTCAAGGGCGGAAATGTCTGTTTCAGGTTGAAGCAACGAATGCGACTTTTAGATGATGTTTTAGAAGGAGTAGGTTTTATGGATATGAGTGACCGGTTTTAGGAGTATGATTGGTTTTGAGGTTAAGGTTAAGTAAACAAGAAATGAAAGCAAAGGAAAGGACACGAGACAAGAGATTTGTTTATGGATGTTCGGAGCAAACCCTCCTACGTCACCCCTTCTTCTCAGGTTATGAGAAGGATCTCCACTAACTCTTTAGAGTTACAACAATACTGCCGGTCGAGCCCAACTTCGCTACTCGCCGGTTACACCAAACTCACACTTTGATGCAATACAACAACTCAACACAACAACACACAAAAAAGTTTCCGGTTTTAGGCAAACCGGTTTTTGGAATATATGACTTTATCTCTCTAACTTAATGATTTTCTTAAAAAGATGTGTTTGATGTTTTTCTTGCTTGATCACTGCATCAAATGAAGACGTCTCGTCTTCCTTTTATAGCTGAGAGGACACAACGGTCATATTTTCTCTCTCCTGGTAATGATCAAGAGGCTTGCACGCCTTCCCTCTTGGACAGATCAATTTGGACACATGGCAGACATGCGCTTTAGCCGGTTTGCATGTTGGACACATGGCAGACATGCACTTAGCCGGTTTGCATTTTGGACACATGGCAGCTCTTAGCCGGCCGCCTGACAGCCACCTGCTGCCTGGAGATTGCTTCTGGATTTGGACAAGCATGCCTGACAGCTACCTGCTGCCTGGAGATTGCTTCTGGATTTGGACAAGCATGCCTGACAACTACCTGTTGCCTGGAGATTGCTTCTGGATTTGGACAAGCATGCCTGACAGCTACCTGTTGCCTGGAGATTGCTTCTGGATTTGGACAAGCATGCCTGACAGCTACCTGCTGCCTGGAGATTGCTTCTGGATTTGGACAAGCATGCCTTGACAACTACCTGCTGCCTGGAGATTGCTTCTGGGGACAAGCATGCCTGACAGCTACCTGCTGCCTGGAGATTGCTTCTGGATTTGGACAAGCATGCCTGAAGCATTTAATCAATCAGAACATTTATGACTGAGCGGCTGCAGTTAATCAACCGGAACATTTATGACTGAGCGGCTGCAGGTAATCAACCGGAACATTTATGACTGAGCGGCTGCAGTTAATCAACCGGAACATTTATGACTGGAGCGGCTCATTTAATAACCGGAACATTTATTATTGAGTGGCTGACTTTATAACCGGAACATTTATTATTGAGCGGCTGCATTTAATCAACCGGAGCATTTATGATTGAGCGGCTGCATTTAATGGCGGTTGACCGATCCGGTTTGACTGAACTTCTTGGACGAACCGGTTGCTTTTACTACGACCGAAGTCTGAACTCCAGTTGACCAACCGGTTGACTGAACTTCTTGGCCAAACCGGTTGCTTTTACTTCAAACCGAAGTCAAATAACCAAACGATATATATACTTCAAACCGAATGGATTTTGCTCAATTTCCCTGAAATAGCAAAACTTCAAATATTATTTGCAGCCAGTGGGATTTGATCCCTGGTCACCTGTGTGACAGGCAGAGGTGTTAACCACTACGCTACAACAACATCTTGTTATATTTAAACTAATTAATATACTTGATATAACTTAGCGGTTTAACATATATTTTTCATAAGTTATAACAATTATTTTCTAACCGATTTAAAATTAATCTACTTAATTTTTCTATCACTTGTTAGGATCGGGGACGCCCTTGGAGGACCGGGGTGTTTTCCGGTTTCAGGGAAGGGTGGCCGCTTACACAACACACAACTCTTTGGTGATAGTCCGGTTAGAGACTAAAACCTTTCTCAGCACTGCACAACCTGTCACAGACTCTTGAACCGGGTTCAAGGGCGGAAATGTCTGTTTCAGGTTGAAGCAACGAATGCGACTTTTAGATGATGTTTTAGAAGGAGTAGGTTTTATGGATATGAGTGACCGGTTTTAGGAGTATGATTGGTTTTGAGGTTAAGGTTAAGTAAACAAGAAATGAAAGCAAAGGAAAGGACACGAGACAAGAGATTTGTTTATGGATGTTCGGAGCAAACCCTCCTACGTCACCCCTTCTTCTCAGGTTATGAGAAGGATTTCCACTAACTCTTTAGAGTTACAACTACACTTCCGGTCGAGCCCAACTTCGCTACTCGCCTGTTACACCAAACTCACACTTTGATGTAATACAACAACTCAACACAACAATACAAGAAGCTTCCGGTTTTAGACACACCGGTTTTGGAATATACAAGTTTATCTCTCTAGAATCTTATCACTTGAATTGTATTGAAATGTTTTTCTTGCTTGATCACTGCATCAAATGAAGACGTCTCGTCTTCCTTTTATAGCTGAGAGGACACAACGGTCATATTTTCTCTCTCCTGGTAATGATCAAGAGGCTTGCACGCCTTCTCTCTTGGACATATCAATTTGGACACCTGAATACCTTGTATCAAGTTATTGATAGGAAAATCTCTGCAGAAGATAGTCGCGAGTTGATAAGGGTGGTCACGAAGGTTGAGGTTAAAGAATCTCTATTTAGTATTGATGGGAATAAAAGCCCGGGTCCTGATGGGTTTAATGCACAGTTCGTCAAAGATAATTGGTCGGTTGTGGGTAAAGATGTTACTGATGGGGTTCTGGAGTTTTTCAAAAACATGAATATGTTAAAGCAATGGAATACAGCGGTCCTAACCTTGATCCCCAAAACTGCGGTACCTGAGAAAGTATAAGATTTCAGACCAATTTCCTGCTGCAATGTGATTTATAAAATAATTTCCAAAATCATTTCTAAACGTTTTAAAAATGTTATAGGAAAAATAATAAATCTTAATCAATCTGCATTCATCCCCGGTAGGACAATCTCTCATAATATTCTTCTCATGCAGAGCCTATTAAAAGGCTACGGGAAAAAGAAAATATCCCCGAGAGTGGCTTTCAAAATAGATATCAAGAAAGCTTTTGACTCTGTTAGATGGGAATCCATTCGAGACTTTCTGGTTGTTTCTGCTTTTCCTATGATTTTTATCGATTGGATTATGCAATGCGTTTCATCATCCTGCTTTGTTATTAGCGTCAATGGAGTCCACAAAGGCTATTTCAAGGGTGAAAATGGGGTAAGGCAAGGGGACCCCCTCTCTTCTTACCTTTTCGTAGCTATCATGGCGATCTTTGAGAGCATCTTCGCGATGTTCCAAAAGAATCGTCCATACATCTTTCACCCATTCTGTGAGGTAGAGGAGGTAACACATTTATGCTTTGCTGACGATTTGTTCATTCTAGCGCACGCGGACGTTGATTCCATTAAAACTATTAGGGCTGCACTAACGTTCTTTTCTTAGGTAACAGATTTAACTATTAATGAAAAGCAAAAGTGTGGCATTTTATGGAGGCGTGAAGGACGAAACAAAACAGGACATCTTCAACATCATGGGCATCAAGGAAGGCAGATTTCCCATAAGGTACTTAGGAATTTCGTTAACTGCGAAGCAGATCGAGATCTCACACTACAAGCCGCTGATTGAAAAGGTAAAAAACACGATATCTGGTTGGGCAGCGAAAAAACTTTCTTATGCAAGGAGGATCGAACTTATCAAAACCGTGGTTATGGGCATAGTTGGTTATTGGGCGCAGAAAATGGTCATTCCGAAGAAGGTAATGAAGGAACTCGACACACTGATGAGAAACATTATCTGGGGTAATAGTGGAAGAGGAGGAAAGAAAGTCAAATGGACCGCTCTCTGCAAACCGAAGGACGAGGGAGGCATCGACTTGAAGAACTGTATCGAGTGGAACAAGGCTCTAACCTTCAATCATCTGTGGGCTTTGGAGCGCAATCAGGAGTCACTATGGATCAAATGGGTGCATACGATATTTATGAAACACGAAACCAGCATCTGGACCTGCAAAATTCACGAAGGTATGAGCTGGTCTCTAAAAAAGATTCTTAAACTAAGAAGCGATATTGCAGATCTTTATGACATCCGACTAGGGGACGGGAAAGGCACTCTATTCTGGCACGACCCTTGGTTTGAAAACCAGCCTATCATCGACAAGGAACAGTTTCAAAATACTCGTATCAGAAGGGACTACGCAAAAGCGAAAATCAGAGACATCAAATACGGGAATTGGAACTTGCTCTTGAGAAGAATTCCAGAAGAAAAGAGGATACTTGATCATATAAGTAACATACAACTACACGACAGACCGGATATTCATGAATGGAAAGCTGAGGACAATGGGAAGCTGGTATTGAAGAAAATATGGGAGGTAATCCGGGAAAAAGTGCAGAAAGTAGAATGGGCTCCTCTTGTATGGTCAACGAAGATTATCCCTCGACACCAGTTCATCCTATGGCTCGCCTTCTGGGAAAGACTCAACACACGTGATCGTATCAGTAAGTATATGAGCATCCCGGACGCGAGCTGTCTTCTATGCATAGGAAATGAAGAAACCATAGATCACCTATTCGGGAGCTGTTGTATTGCTTTGGAGCTTTGGGACAGATTCTATAAAAGCCTGGAGCTGATTAGTTTCCCGAGCGAATGGAATAAAATCAAAGAAGCAGCACTACTCAAAGCCAATGGAAATAGATTTGCAACAAGCGTGTTCAAGTGCGGCTTTGGAGTAGTGGTGTATAACATTTGGCAAGAACGGAATGCAAGGGTATATGACAGAACCCGCAGGAGCATTGATGAGTTATGGAAAGATATTGTATCGGATTGCAGCGCCCTCGCGGGAACGTGGAGAGGAATTCCAAGCACGGAGCAGAAATGGAATATCTGCAGGAACTGGAATTTTCCGTTTTTTAAACTCACTAGAATTGAAAGCATTGTAAACAGATAATTCATTTACGTTTTTAGCTTTTATTTAGAATGTTACGACTTTAAAATCATTCTAGGCCTGTCTAGAATGATCTCTTAAACTCGTGGTTTTTTTTTCCCGTTTTTTGGAATTTTTAATAAAATGACGCTAAGTCGTTTTCCAAAAAAAAAAAAAAAAAACTCTTTATACTTTTCTTTTATTTCACATCTGAAATCCTTTTCTTGCTTGTCTTCTACTTGCCTAGTAAAAGTTATTCATCAGCTATATATATATATATATATATATATATATATATATATATATATATATATATATATATATATATATATATATATATAAAAGCTTTCTTGGTTAATTGTTTTAAATTGAAAAAAAATGATAGAGACTTGAGATAAAAAGGTCAAATCAACTAATTTTTGAAAATATTTTGAAAGAGATTTGATAATCCATTTTTTATAAATTTTGTTATATAAGGTTGATAACTCTAATTTAATTTATTCTTTTAATATTTCATGAATAAATGAAAAAAAATTATATTTGTACAATAATTTAGAATAAATGTGATAAACATTAATTAATTTGTTTTGTTGGATGAAATTTGCAGATAGATATGAACAACTTCTAACAATAGTAATAGATTACTTGAGAAATTGGAGTTAAATTACTTAGGAGAGTCATTTGATCATCAGGTGCCTTTGAGCTAGATTAACGGGGGACCTGTAGTGGGTTTATCTACAGGACATCATCATGACCAAGACCATATCTCCATGATGATGCTGAGTAACACCCGTAGAAGATTATCACCCATTAATGAAAATCGGCAATCCGATCTTCTTCAGACAACCAATTACATAATGAAAAACCCTCATCATGATCCCCTCGCCATCACCCATGCTCACAACCAGAGCCTCTCTCGTTTAAGCACTATGCCGTCACCTCCAATCCAAACCAGTAGTCCGGCCATGATGTGGCCGCAGCAGCAACAACTAATTCAAGATCAAAACCCCATCGGCGCGGAGAGGAATTTCTTGGCCATGGGTGGTGCCGACAGGAATTTCCATCATCTCTCTCCAATTGATCTTTATAATGAGTTTTTCCATCCTAATCAAAATCAACCCCCTCCTCACTTGAGTGCTAATCAAAATCAATCACCTACTCCCAGTTTTAATCTTGGTTACGTCAATCTCCAACAACTGCAATCGTACTTGGATTGGAGCCGGGAACAAAATTATACTCTACAAATCATGAATAATTATATTGCTAGAGCTTCAACCGACACTAATATTATCAACAGTCATTCTAGGCCCATCCAGAGTAGTCCTCCTCCTGCTGCTACTAAACCGTAGTCGTCCAGGCGTAACAGCCGCAATAATAATAATGCTTCACATCTTCCCGCCATTTATCAACGTAGTAGATCAATCACAACTGGAAGAAGGAGAAGGAACCTGGTATGTATATATGTTTTTTTTTTACTCTTTTACTAATATCATCATTCATTATAGAAAAATCTTCATTAGGCTCGGATGATTCAAAATTTATTCAACACACAAACTGAAGTGAGTTTATCTTTTTATTTAAATAATAATAATAATAATACAATAGCGCTTAATTTTTTGTCTTATGTATGTAAAGCTTATTAGCTTCATCTTTGAATCAACTGGCCAAGATGCAACAGCTACAGTTGTCGCTGCTACTACTGTCATCGGGAATAATTTCACAACTCCTGATTTCTTAACTACAATGTCTCGTGAGGTAATAATAATAACATTTGTTATATAAATTTGAATTTGGTATAGTTAAGACAATTAAAAAAATGCTGCATACATTACATTATAGGAAATATCCATAATTCTCATGGAAGAAGAAGTTGACCATGAAGCTAGATTGAATGAGGGAGAGATTATGTTGAGCATTGAGAGATTGATGCATTGCCAGTCTTTTTCAATGAGTGACCATGAAGGAGAAGCCTATTCCATTTTTTCCAGGTAGGTGATATCTTATATATTAATTACCTATTCTATATATTAATTTTGATCACATTTAAATTCATGTATTTATTAATAATTGGTATAATTGCACTTTGCAGGAAGAGTTTAACCAAGAAAAAGAGGATAAATGCAAACTGGGTTGTAATCATATTTACCATTTTCCATTTTGAGTGTATTAAGAAAAGGCTCATGCAAAAGAAATTTTGCCCAATTTGTAGAGCACCTGCTATGTATTTTTAAATGTTTTGAAATAACTATTAGATCACTAACGAGGGTTGAATATATTTAGGGTTTGTATTATCATGAAATTAGATTTTGAGTTGTAATTTTAATTCCTAATTTTGACAGGTTATTCAAATTTAAGAATTGAAATTAAAATTAGAATTAGAATTATTGTGAAAATCAAATTAATGTAATTTTATGATTCAAAATTTACTCTTTCAGCTCGAAATTGTATTTGCAATATATATTTTTCTATATTTTTTAAATAAAATATCTTATTATTTTATCAGTATAACACGTTAACTATGTTGAACATTAAATTTATTTTATGAATTTAGAAAGTTAAAATTTCGAATCAATAATTTTTTTTTTAAAAAAAATTAGTAAGATAACATGTCAAACCAATATTGTTTTTTGAATTTAGGAAGTTCAAATTTTAAACCGATATTTTGTTTCTAAAATTTTGAAAGTTAAAATGTCTAACCAATTTTTTATTATTTAAGGAGTTAACATTTTGATTTTTTTTAACGAGAATTAAAATTTAAACAAAAAAAACTCTTAGACTTTGAACTATCCTAATAGATTGTGTCAAACAAATATATTAATAATATATATAATATATATTTAACTAATATAATCAATACACTTCTTGTCATTGACAATTAAGAAAATAGTAAGAAATGTGAATATTTTGAAATACAGTAAGTCTATTTTTTTTACTGGGCCTTGTTCAATTTGAAAATAATTTTAGTTAACTCTCACTATTTAAACAACAATTCACATATCAATTTATTATCAACAAAAATAATTTATTTTTTAATATATATATATATATATATATATATATATATTTGTATATAATATTTTGTTTATCTAGATATCTTGAAAATAACATGAGAGTTATTTAAAATAATTAATTAAGTATTATTGAAATAAAATAGCAATCCGGATCTTCTGCTACCGATTCCCGTGTTCCCCTGTTGCGGACCAATCAAATTGCAGCATTATTATTATATTAATAAATTAATCTGAGTAGGAGAGGGGGAGGGAGAATCCGGAATCCGGATTTCATTCCGGGTTCACACCAAACACCGTTAACGGAATGGCCAGTTAACGTACGGAAATAATATAATTTTCATATGATCCGGCTAAGATCTCTTCGCTCCGGGCCCCATGTCAGAGGGAAGGGTGAGAAGCGAAGGAAGTGAAGATTTCCCCGCCCAGGAGCCCTGACCCTCATGTAAACCCCCCAACCCACCCATGAGAAGACCGCTTGCCTGTCATGGAAATACACTTACCCTTGTATGTAAAGACCAAAATTACATGGAATTTATATTTCTGTTTATTAAATATTAATTCAATTTAATAAAAATGACATGCAGCGAACAAATCTTCGCTTTAATTACTTCATTCGTTTTTTAATTTTTTATTATTTTTTTACGGGGAGACGCTTAGGAGCGAAGACTTATTCGCTTCAATAATTTATAACCTGACCTACATGTAAACCCCCCAACTCACCCATGAGAAGACCGCTTGCCTGTCTTGGAAATACACTTACACATGTATGTAAAGACCAAAATTAACATGAATTTTATATTTAGGTTTATTAAATATTAATTCAATTTATTAAAAATGACATGCAGCGAACAAATCTTCGCTTCAATGATTTCACTCTTATTTTTTATTTGTTTATTTAATTTTTTTTACGAGCATACAATCTTTAGCATTATTAAATATCAATTCAATTTATTACAAATAATATGCAGCGAATAAATATTCGCTTCGATGACTTCCTTTTAGTTTTAATATTTTTTTTAATTTTTATTTAAGAGGAGATGATTTGTATTGAAGAAATATTCGCTTAAATTACATAATTTATTAATTAAAAAAAATTCAATTTTAAATTTACTAGGATACTGTTTAAACCGAATAAATCTTCGTTTCAATTATTTTTAACCTGACGTTCATGTAAAACCCCTTTCCCTCCCATGAGAAGATCGATTACCTCTCATGTAAATACACTTAATGAGGGAATTTACATGCAGCGAATAAATCTTCGCTTCAAATAGTTATTTTTATATTTAAAATAATTTATTAATTTTTTTACAATGATACGATATTGAACGAATATTTCTTCGCTTCAATTACTTATTGTTATAATTTCAATTTCCCGCTACAATTCCACTCTACATCATTTTCATTTTCATAAGCAACTGTTCATATTCTTCTCTCTCTATCTCCCGGCGATCATCAAATATTCAACGTTGAAACCCTAGAGATTTCTTCTATTCTACAAGGATTTCTTCTGAAAATGTCAGAAAACCAAGGCAACAACATGGAAGTGGATACCATCGACTCCTGAGAGGTCGTCTTGTCAGTTTGTAACAGCATAAACGAAAACGAAACTTTCCTCAATCCTGTATTCAACGTCAATCCCCGTAATAAACCAGAGAGGTAGGTTAATCTTATTGTGTTTATATATTTTCTACTAATTTTACAAGCGTTGATTCTATTTATTTAGTTGAATACTGATTTATGTTATCCCACCGAAAATAATGACTTCGAGGTTTAATAACTTGGTTACATATGAAAGGAAAATGAAGAGAAATACGAAGACGAATACGAAGTCATCGACTGCTGAATCAGTTTCCACAGTTGCTGTCGAAGGTACTGATATTGCTGCAGGTACTACACATTTTGATGAGATTTTACCACCACCTTCCCCCCCCAAAAAAAAAACCAATGTTATTCCTACATCCACTCCACTAGTCGATGAAGAGTTACCAGCACCACCCCCGGAAACCACTAATATTTCTCCATGTACTACACCAGTCGATGAAGATTTACCACCATCTACCCAAAAAACCAAAACCATCAAAAAAAGGAAAATGGCATTTCTAACAAGATCATCCCCTCATGGCCTTTCTCAAATGATTCCTAAATTGAGTGTAGAACAAAGGGAAGTTGTGAAGGAAATCGGGTTTGGTTCTCTTCTTACATTGGGTGTCTCGATTTGCCCGGGGCATTTTTCGAGACACGTAATCCAATCTTTTGACCCGGATAAGAGTTCTCTGGAATTGGCCAACGGTGAGGAGATCCTTATCGATGAAGATCTCGTCCAGCTCGTGATGAACCTCCCTAGAGGGCCAATGAACGTAGTTGAGTCCGCTGGGGGACAAGACTAAAGACCCTGCTTTATTTAATTTCTTGAGGGATTGGAAAACCAGATGGACCGGGGAAGACTCAAAAGCTCCAGAAACACTTTCTATGATACTCAAGATATTAAGTAACACAAGTGCAGACAACGATTTCAAAATCGACTTTGTTGTCTTTGTTGTCTCAAGTTTTTTATGTCCAGTTCAAAATTCACAAGCCAGGTAAACATGTATTCAAACCTATTATATATCTAATTGTATTTGTGATTACTCACACATGTATTTTATTCATTTCAGGTTCAAAATTCTCAAATCCTTAATGGATGTTGATAACATAAAGGAGTTGAACTGGTGCCCCTTCACACTACAACGATTGGTTGAAAGTGTAAGAAGTTGGAAAGATAAAGCAAGTAAAGATAAAAATCAATATTTTGATGGACCTATAACCTTTTTATTGGTAAATAATTCCTCTCTTGTATATGATTTATAGGTATCAAATATTTACTAACATGTTTCTCATTCTTTTACTCCAGATTTGCTACCTAGATGGTGTTTTTGTGGAAGGTGTACGTCTGCCTTATGAAAGGAAATTTCCAATAATCTCTTGTTGGGATGACGTCACAGTGTTAGAGTTTACCACCTTAGAAGGTCGTGCCGGTGGTTTTGGGCTGGGCCGGGCAAGGGCGCGCCTAACAGATAAAGAACCTGAGAATCTAGTTGATTTGGTGGAAGTAAAAGATGACGGTGATGAGGTATGTGGAAACAAGAAATTGACTCACATTTATCTATAGTTTCTTGTTTTCGAGACTAATAAAATCTGTTTTTCATAATCTACAGATGTTGACATCCAAATCCTGCAAACTTTTAAAGATACAGCCCAACAGCTTAATTACCTATCAGGGGAGTTGGAGAAACGCAACATCAATCCGAAGCCTTTTTTTGAGGCTGGTTTCCTGAACCTAAGAGAGTCTGAAGGGTTCATGAAACACTTGAAGGTGTTGAATGATGGTGAAGTTCGTGTAAGTGTGGAAGATCCTCCAAGTGAGGCATTTGGGGACACTTTTGAGAGTGCGAGCTTGAAAATCAATAGTCCCCCGGTTGAATACACCTTTGAGGATGCAGTTGAGGACAATGAAGACAATCCATCAGCACTGGTTGAACTGAATGATTTTGAGGATGCATTTCTGCAAAATGAAGAAAATTGCTCCGATCCTGTTGAAACGAATGATCTTGAGGAGGCAGTTCTGCACAATAAAGCTCAGTCACTCCCTGTTCAACAGAAAGATCTTGAGAATGTAGTTCAGGACAATGAAGCTCAATCACTCCTTTTTGAACAGGAAGAACTTGAGGATGCAGTTCTGTCCAACAAAGCTCAGTCACCCCTTGTTGAACCAAATGATAAGGGTGAACGGAAGGAAGAGGTTAAGGAACACAAAGCTCAGTCACCCACTGTTGAACCAAATGATCAGGGTGAAGGGAAGGAATAGAGTGAGGCCTAGAAAAAATTGCTGCAAAGGTTAAAAAATACAGGATAACGGCCCAAAGCTGGACTGGCAAGACAAAACAAACAAGAAAGACTGTGGTTTATATTTAATGAGACATATGGAAACATATGGAGGAGCGGTGAAGGATTGGGGTATTGACATCAACGAAAATAATGTAAGTGTTATACAATATGTTAGTCTCTGACATTTAACAATTTTAGATGTTCTTATACTTTCTCTTGTTCTTTTGAAGGCCGAAGAAGCTTTGAGTACATTGAGGATCAAATATTTATACAGAATTCTTATGTCTGAGCACAATGTCAATATGTTTAAGTTAAAGAATGCAATTAGATCAAATACTAGTTAAAAGTGTGAGATATTTCCTTTTGTAATTACATCTTTCGAAATCTTTTTGAGGGTGAGGCTTTGAATATATTGGTATATATTTTGAATCTCACGATGTTCGTTCTTTTGGATTTTGAGGTGCCAGAGAAGATATGGTCGGGAAAGAAAGTTTTTTTATGACCATTTATGCGTCTTTGGGTGCAAGGGTTTTGTTCACATTCCGAAAGATAACGATCTAAGCTTGATGTGAAGACGGGACATTGTGTGTTAATCAATTATGGAATTATGGGATGGATGAGTTTGGTTACCTATTCTATGATCCTATTCGGAAAAAGCTCTACTAAACACGTGTCGACTTATGAAAGAAAAAAAATATGATGAAGTTGTGGATAATCACATAAGAAATTATTTGAATGTAAAATAACCCTTCACCAAAAGAATTCTAAGATTTATCATGGTGAATATTTTTGACCATATTGCTGAAATCAACATATGGGTTCATATATAAAATTAGTTATAACCCTTAAAATCATTAATTTATATATTTTGTTTTACCCCTTTTTTAAAAAAAAAAAAAAAAGTGAATTATGAAATACATATAGAACATTTTCAATATAGTTAAGCTTAAAATAAGGAAATATTTGTATTATAAAGTGATATCTTTTGTTAATCTAAACAAATTAATAAACCCTGAAAAAAAATTAATTAGATCTTTAGAAACTTTTATTTGAAGTCTTAAATATTTTATGATTTTTGCTATAAATATTTTTGATGCTTTATTCATTTTGTATTGTTCATATAATATTGTCAATTGATCACATGAATATTAACATGTCTTAGTTATTAATAGTGTTTGAATTTGGTTTGGGGTTGATTCATAAAATAAAATATTATTTTGAATAAATATTGTATTCATAACTTTAAAATGAAGCCAAAATTAAATTAAATAATTAATTGGAAGAATTGTGTATTCATAAATCCTAAATTAATTAAAATAAATTTCAAAATTAAATTAAATAATTAATTGAAATGTTGTATTCATTATTTCCAAATTATTTAAAATAAATGCCAAAATTAAAATTAAATAATTCATTGGGAAGAATGCCATATCCATTCATCCAAAAAAAAAAAACCAAAAATACATAAATAAACAATTAAAATAGACAAAATTAAATTTCATTTCAATTAGTTAAATTCTATATATTTTACAGGTTAAAATAAAAATCAAAAGGATAAAGAAAATATCATATTCAAACAAGTCTAGAAGCTTACAATATATTTGATCAAGTGCGGCCGAAAAAAGTAATTTGCAGCGGCTAGATAACCATTCAATGGCTAAATAATTTTTCTTTACATTTAAGGCCATAAGCTATTTTTCTAAAATCCCCAAAAAGTAGAAATATATTACAAATATTTTTATAATATTCTCATAATAAATATTTAAAAAAGGGACTACATTAATTAATTTTTAAATTTTAACATCATTTTTTTGTTTTCGTTTTTTTAAACGTTCGGTTCCGCTTCTCCTTTGGAGTGCGATTAATCCCCGTGAGTTAAACACATAGTCCGCAAACACACATTTAACTAGGCGCATAACTTGTCGCCTGACGGGCTCGAACTCAAAACCTCCTTAAATGATATTTGTTAGTACTGTTTTCCATAATTCTTGAAATTAATCGTAGGTAATTAATATTTATTTAATATTTTAAAATTTTAAATATTAAATTTATATATATACCTAAATTATGAAAAATAATTGGACAAATAAAAATGTAAGGATATTCAAAATTTTGTAAAGTATGTATCGTTTTTAATGGGTCAGAATGATATATACAGCGCAAAAGACATTGAACATAAGAATAATCTATCATAAAATTACGTTTATACACATAAAATAATCTTGATTTTTATTAAGTGACTATTCTTTAAATTGAGCATTAATTTAATTTATAAAATTAAATTAAATTTATTATTCTAATCTCTTATCACTTTTAAAATTTAATAAAAATAAGAATGTTATAAAATTTAATGGTCAATAAAATTATTTGATTATTTTATAATTAATTACCCTTTAAATAATGTTTTAAATAAACGAAATCTTTGGACAACTACTTAACTATGGGTAATTTTTTTAAAAGAGTTTATAATTAAGCGCCCCTTAAATGAAATCTGCTCCAATATATTTAGAAAGGGAGACCATATTTATCACCCATGTTAGTATATAATAATTTCAATAAATTACTTATAGAAATTCAATCAAATAGGAAGCAATGGATTGACTATTTGAAATTTACTCTAATTTATAAAAATTATACATATCAAATACATACATAAGAAATTATTTTGAAATATTCTCTCTACTTTTAAATTAATATTTCACCTCATTTTTGTAGTGAAATATCAGTAAATTATTTGCTTTTACAGTAAAAATGGTAGGAACATTTTAAAATGCATTCAAAGTCTGTTTTGTAGCAGGCCTTATTAGATTTGAAATTATTTTAATTAATTCTCATTATTGAATCTAACAATTTCTTTATCAATCATATCTTCAATACAAATAATTTATTTTTCTCTATATATATATATATATTTGCATATAATATATATTTTTTGATTTTGATAACTTGAAAATAACCCATTAATTATTCAAATAAGCCTAAATCAAACCAGGCCCAAGTGCTATGGTCTAATTAGGAAACTCGTTTTCATTATTGACCAGGTTATAATTAAAATAAGGGTAAGCTATTCTAAATGGTTATATATTTATAGATAGAAAAATGAACAAAATTATTAATATTCTAAAAGTATAATTATTTTTTTGAAAACCACACACATTGTCATAAAATCCCACCCAAACTTGTAATTCAAATTTTTGTCTTAAATTAGTATAATAATAACTTAAATATTTGTTAATGTATACCTTTTTTTCATATAAATATATATATTTGAAATTTTTGATATATGCATTCATTTGAAAAAATAATTAATTATTTTCTAAGTACAACAACAAATTATAATTTTAGAAAATATAAATTAAAACTACAAATAATGATATTATAGAATATAAATTACAAATATCTCTTAATTAATAAATTATCTTATTTAAGAATTGAATTTTTTTTTGTTTAGAAAATAATGATTCTTACTTATTATTTCAAGAAATTTTATTATATAAAGAAAATCTTAACGGTCAAATATAGTCAAGTTTATTTTCTAATAAACAAATATATTAATTGTTTATCGGTTACAAAATATTAATTGCTAATTGAGTCACGTTTAATTTTTATTAAAAAAAAGTATTTGTTGTTCGATTCATAAAAAAACGTGAACGGTCAATTGAGTCACGCTAAAATAATAATTGCGATTTATATAAAATAATTGAAATAAATTGTTTTTAACTAATACAATAAACTTGACCACTAAACGACAATTAGACTAACGGCCTCGCTAAAGTAGTTTTGTTCTCAGTCTCTTATATATGAAAATATCATCAAAGATTGTTAAAATTTACTTAGTATTATTAGTATTATTGCTTGATCTAACCTCCGTCTACAAATAATTGATTTAATGTCATATTACAACAATTTAAAGTTTATATTTAGGTATTTATAAGCAAAAATAAAATATAAACACAATGAAAAAATGAGATAGTGATCCAAATGAATTAATTATTGTTATTAGCAAATACAAAATTATTTAGATTATTGTAATTTAATTAAATATTATAATATTAATATTAATACATAAATACATGATAGGATATTTATCTTTATTGGTAAAAAAATAGAAAAGTCGTTTTCCTATATTAAAAGATTTAAAAAAAATACAATTATTGCTGTAATTTAATTTTGAAAAAAAATAAATAAGGCTAGATTTTAATCCAATTCCAATATATATATATATATATATATATATATATATATATATATATATATATATAAATGAGTTAGGCTTACATTAATTTCACATCAAAAACTGTATCACTTGTCTCTCTTCTTAAAATTGTCTACTGAATTCTATTTCTTCTTTTTCATCAATTTTTCAGTTTTCATTTTTCTAGCTAGGTAAGTATATCTCCATTATTTCTTTTTCACTTTATATATATATATAATAGATCTAAATGCAATTTCTTATAGTTGATCATTAGACATAGAACAACGTGAGCTTGTATACAAAGGTCAAATTAATTCATTAATTTTTATAATTTTTGACACGATGAAAAGTTTTTTTCCACTCAATGTGGACACGTGATTGAAGATTTATCAAATTAATATCTTAAGCTTTTAAAAATGTTACAGAAAAATCAATTTTTGTTGTTGATTCGGTCTATAACTACTCCTTGAAATTTTGAAAAAGTTGTTAGGATTTGTATCTCCCAAATTTGACCTGCTTGAAAACAATCTGTAAAAACACAAGAAAGAAAAACACAAGAACACACAGATTTATAGTGGTTCACTCAAATTGAGTTACATCCACTTCATCCACCACCAGATTTACTATGAAGAAAAAAAAGAAGAAATACAGAATTTTTGCCTCACACTTTATCTCTCTAGAATTCTGTCTACAACATGTAACCCTTAATAATTACCTATTTATAGGGTAAACATTCAGGTAATAAACCTAAATAACTTTGGTCAGGCCCAAGCCCAAAACCAAAAAAGATAAACCCAATAAACTCTAATTAACAATGTAGAGTTTATTATAAGTGTAGGCTTCATAACTCAACAATCTCCCACTTGGAGACTAACTTCATCATCTCTCAATCGGTAGTGGCTTTCCATTCGGTTTCTTAACGAAGAAGACCAACTGAAGTTGCACACAACTTCAGTTTCTCATTTGTCACAGTTTTCGTCAACATATCAGCTGGATTCTCACTCCCGGGAATCTTCTCAAGAGCTAATACTCCATCTTCTAAAGCTGACCGGATGAAATGATAACGAACCTGTATTTGTTTCGTCCTGCCATGATAAACAGGATTCTTTGCCAAATGAATGACACTCTGACTGTCGCATCGCAACACACTTCCCTCGTAGTCTTGACCCAATTCTCGCAAAAAGGGTTGTAACCACATCATCTCCTTAGCAGCCTCTGTCACAGCAACATACTCTGCCTCACAACTAGAAATAGCAACAATCTTCTGCAATTTTGAAACCCAACTGATTGCAGTACCTCCCAGAGTATAAATGTACCTTGTTGTGCTCTTCCTACTATCAACATCACCACCATTGTCAGCATCAACATATCCTTCAAACACATATTAGACTTTCGAAAACACAAAGCAAGACTCGTACTTCCTCTTAAGTATCGAAGTATTCACTTTACTGCTTCCCAATATTGTCTACCCGGATTGCTCAGGAATCTGCTAACAACTCCCACTGCATGTGCTATGTCTAGTCTTGTGCAAACCATCGCATACATAATACAACCAATGGCAGAGGCATACGGAACAGTTGCCATTTAATTTTTCTCCTCCTTTATTGAAGGCGACTAATCTTTACATAGTCTAAAGTGACTAGCTAAGGGGGTAGTAACTGGTTTTGCATCATACAAGTTGAACCTGCTAAGAACTTTCTTCACATATTCTTCTTGTGAAAGCTTGAGAACTTCTTCATCCCTGAAAATTCTCATCCCAATGATTTGTTTTGCAGCACCCAAATCCTTCATTGCAAACTTTTCAGACAACTCTTTCTTAAGCTTGTTAATCTCATACAAACTTGCTCCAGCAATCAACATGTCATCAACGTAGAGAAGAAGAATAATGTACGATTTATCAAACCTCTTGATATAGCAGCAATGATCAGCTTCACACCTAAAAAAATTGTTACTTTTCATGAAGCTATCAAACTTCTTGTACCATTGACTTGAAGCCTGTTTCAAACCATATAGACTTTTCTGAAGCTTACACACAAACTCATCTTTTCCTTTAATTTCAAATCCTTCTGGTTGTCGCATATAAATCTCTTCATCTAAATCACCATGAAGAAAAACAGTTTTGACATCCATTTGTTGAAGATGAAGGTCTTCTTTCACAACCAAACTCAAAATAGTTCTGATTGTCATCAATTTAACTACTGGAGAGAAGATTTCATTGTAGTCAATACCTTCTTTCTGTTGAAATCCTTTCACAACCAACCTTGCCTTGTACCTCATGGTTTTATCATGTTCTTCTTTAATCATGAAGATCCATTTGTTGTGAAGTATTTTCTTTCCCTTTGGTAGCTCAGTGAGCTCCCAAGTCGGATTCAACATCAAAGAATCCATTTCATCTTTCATAGCAGACTCTCACTTAATCGATTCATCAGATTGTATTACTTTCTCATAACATTCAGGTTCACCTCTATCTGTCAACAAGATATAGTTCAGAGATGGAGACCACCTCTCAACTGGTTTTCGATTCCTTGATGATCTTCTCAACTGAATAACCGGTGTTTGCTGATTTACCTCCAGGGCCACGTTCTCAACAATTTCATCTTCAACAACACATTCTTCTTCTTCGACAACCGGTATATATTTAGCTGAAAATCCTCTCAAATCGACTATACCAGTCTCTTCCAACTTGGAATCACCATCTGATGTCTTCCCAACACAATCTTTGTAGAGAACCTGTTCATTGAAGATAACATTTCTGCTACGAATGATCTTCCGATTTTGATTATCCCAGAAACGATAACCAAACTCGATATCACCATAACCAATGAAAAAACATTTATTAGAATTTGGATCAAGCTTGCTCCTATCACATTCATTAATATGAACATATGATAAACAACCAAACACTTTCAAATAAGAAAGGTTTACCTTTTTATTGCTCCAAGTTTCTTCAGGAATTATGAATTCAAGAGGAACAGAGGGTCCCCTGTTTATCAAATAGGCAGCAGTATTAATAGCTTCTGCCCAGAAGGTTTTAGGCAGCCCTGCATGCAATCTCATGCTTCTAGCACGCTCGTTCAATGTTCGATTCATTCTTTCAGCTACTCCATTCTCTTGAGGCGTTCGGGAA
This sequence comes from Impatiens glandulifera, assembly GCF_907164915.1. Classification (NCBI taxonomy): domain Eukaryota; kingdom Viridiplantae; phylum Streptophyta; class Magnoliopsida; order Ericales; family Balsaminaceae; genus Impatiens; species Impatiens glandulifera. Next base: position 766,442 of record NC_061870.1, on the reverse strand, counting down.
ACAGTCTTCACCATACTGATCCCATTCTCAGCACAATACTCTTTGAAATCTGAATTGATATATTCACCTCCGTTGTTGGATATCAAGCACTTAACTTTCTGATTTGTTTCATTTTCAACCAAAGGCTTCCACTTCTTGAAAATAGCAAATACTTCAGACTTGTGCTTCATAAAGTAAACCCATACTTTTCTTGTTAAATCATCTATAAAAGTCAAATAGTACTATGATCCGTCAATAGAAGAAACAGGTGCAAGTCCCCACACATCAGTGTGTACCAACTCTAGTCTTTCTTTCTTGAGCTCTTTCCCAGTTTTTAAGAAACTCACTCGTTTCTCTTTTTCAAGAATGCAGTTTTCATATAACTGATGTTCAACAGAATTGAGTTCTGGAATCTGTCCATTCTTCAAAAGAATTTTCATCCCTTTTTCGCTCATATGGCCCAACCTGCAATGCCATAGCTCACTGTTCTTCGAGTCATCAATTACAGCAGCAACTGTTTCTCTGTAAGTTGAAGTCGTGTATAACGTTCCAGTTTTGTGACATCGAGCAACAACAATTGCTCCTTTAGTCACCTTCCATGCACCATTTCCACAACTGAAATTATGACCTTCTTCATCAAGTTGTGTAACAGAAATCAGATTGCGCATTAAACCTGGAATGTGTCTCACCTTATTAATCTTCCAAACAGAACCATTTGCCATCTTCAATTTGATGTCCCCCATGCCAACAATATCCAGTGGCTCACCATCTGCGAGATAAACTTTCCCACAGTTTCCAGCCACATAATTCTCCATTAATTCTTTGTGGGCAGTGGTGTGGAAAAACGCTCCCGAGTCCAAAACCCATGAATCTATCGGGCTATCAACAGAGAGAAGTAACGCATCAGTGACAGATTCTGTAACAACGTTGGCTGCATCATTTTTATCATCACCATTTTTCTTTGGTTCTTTGCAGTTCCTCTTTAAATGACCCTATTTACCGCAATTCCAACACTCAAATGTCCGCCCAGACTTGGACTGACTTCTCCTGCTCCTTGACATAGATCTGCTCTTACCTCGGTTGAAATTTCTATCATTACTTCTTCCATTGTTTTCCACATTCAGAGCAAAACCTTTGAATGTTTCACTAGAATCAATTTTACGAACCTCTTCAGCAAGAATACGATCTCTAACTTCAACAAATTTCAGTTTAGCATTTCCAACTGAATTACTAATTGCTGCCCTCATAGGTTCCCAGCTATTTGGTAGAGATGCTAACAAAATCAGGGCACTAACTTCATCCCCAAAATCAATCTCAACAGATAGCAATTGATTCACAATTGTATTGAATTAATTCAAATGAGTAGTGACAGAAGTACCATCAACCATTCTTAAGTAAAAGAGTCATTTCATTAAGTGTACCTTGTTGTTAGCAGATGGTTTCTCATACATATCAGAAAGAGCTTTCATCAGACCCATGTTGGTCTTCTCCTTTGCTACATTGTGAGCAACTGTCTTGGCTAGCGTCAATCGGACAACTCCCAAAACTTGTCTCTCAAGGAGTTTCCATTCAGCTTCATCCATCTTCTTTGGTTTCTCACTCAAAAGAACATGAAGTTTCTTTCCATAGAGATAATCTTCAATCTGCATTCTCCAGAAGGCACAATCTGTCCCATCAAATCTTCCAATCCCATGTCCTATACTGTTCTCACTTGCCATTGTTTCCAATACTCAGATCTAGCATAGCTGCTCTGATACCAGTTGTTAGGATTTGTATATCCCAAATCCGACCTGCTTGAAACCAATCTGTAAAAACACAAGAAAGAAGAACACAAGAACACACAGATTTATAGTGGTTCACTCAAATTGAGCTACATCCACTTCAGCCACCACCAGATTTACTATGAAGAAAAAAGAATGAATAAAGAGTTTTTGCCTCACACTTTATCTCTCTAGAATTCTGTCTACAACATGTAAACCCTTAATAATTACCTATTTATAGGGTAAACATTCAGGTAATAAACCTAAATAACTTTGGTCAGGCCCAAGTCCAAAACCAAAAAAGATAAACCCAACAAACTCTAATTAACAATGTAGAGTTTATTATAAGTGAATGCTCCATAACTCAACAAAAGTTTCAATGGTTTGAAGTTTTTTTACCCCATTGAACATATGATTTGAATTTTGAATATTTTCTTTGAGAGAGTTGATATATTATTCTATTTTTATAAATTTAGTTATAGAAGATACTTGATAACTCTAATTTAATTTATTTATTTATCATTTTCTTATTCGTGAATAAATGAGTATATATTTTTATATGGATGAAATTTGCAGATGGATATGAACGAAAGAAACTCTTCTAACAATGTTAATGGTTACCTGTCAATTTGGATATAAACTTATTGTTAGATTCAATTGATCATCAACAGTTGCCTTTGAGAAATACCCGTAGAAGATATTCAGCCGATATTAATGGAAATCTGCAATCCCATCTTCTCCAACCAACCAATTATTTCATGCAAAACCCTAATCACGATCTCGTTGCCATCACCACCCGTGCTCGTTTAAGCACTATGACGTCACCTCCGATCCAAACCAATAGTCCGGCCATGATGTGGCCGCAGCCGCAGCAGCCAATTCATGATCAAAACCCCATCCCCGTCCACCATTTCTCTCCAATTGATTATAATGAGTTTTCCTATCCTAATCAAAATCAACCCCCTCCTCCTCACATGAGTGTTAATCAAAATCAACCCTCTCCCCACAGTGTTGATCAAGAACTGCAATCTTACTTGGCTTGGCAGCAGGCACAGAATTATAATCAAAATCAATCGCCTCCTCCCAGTTTTAATCTTGGCTACTTCAATCCCCAATACCTGGAATCCTACTTGGATTGTACCCGGGCACAGAATTATACTCTACAAATCAAGAATAATTATATTGTTAGAGCTTCAACCGGCACTAATTCCAGGCCCATTGCTCCTGCTGCTACTAGACCGTGGTCATCAAGGCGTTACAGCCGCAATAATAACAATAATAATACTTCACATGTTCCCGCTATTTATCAACATAGAGCAATCACAACTGGAAGAAGGAGAAGGAACATGGTATGTATATATTCTTTTTTTTTTTTTTAATTTTTAACGATTATCATCATTCAATTATTTCATTTTAATTCTTTAATCTTCATTAGGCTCGGGAGATTCAAGATTTATTTAACACACAAAATGAGCTCAGTTTTTTTTTTTTTTTTTTAAAATAATAATAGCATAACCCTTGCCTAACATGTTCTCTTATGTATGGAAATTAAGCTGGTTAGCTCCATGTTTGAATCAAATGCCCCAGCTACAGCTACTGCTACTGCTATTGTCTTCGGTGAGAATTTCATAACTCCTGATAATTTTTTTAATATGATGACTTATGAGGTAACAATAACATCAAGTTTAATTTCTGTTATTTGAATTTAATTTTGGTGTGATATTGATAACTAAAATAATTGTTGCATCCATGATAGGAAATATCGATAAGTCCGATCGAAGAAGAAGTTGACCATGAAACTGGATTGAACGAGGGAGATATTATGATGAGCGTGCATAGACTGAGGCATTGCCATTCTTTTTTAAGTGAACATGAAGGAGAAGTTTGTTGCATTTGTCAGGTAAGTCTTATATATTAATTACCCATTTTATATATTAATTTTGATCACATTGAAATTTAAGTATTAATAATTAGTATAATTGCACTTTGCAGAAGAGTTTAACTAAGAAGAGGATGATATATGCAAATTGAGTTGTAATCATATTTACCATTTTGAGTGCATTAAGACATGGCTAATGCAAAAGAATTTTTGTCCAATTTGTAAAACAGCTTCTATGTTTTTTTAATTATTATTTTTTAAATAATTCATTATAAACTACATTTTCAATATGCTTAATTCCATTTTACATATCTTGTGTCCATTATTTTAATTTAATACCATGCTTAGTTCAATTTCTTTTTTTATGTTTTTACTTTATATTATTATAGTAATTGACTAATTTTAAATAACACTAAAGATACAATGCTAATATATGAAATTAATTGTGACATTTGACCATTAAAATATGTTTGAAGTCATTTAAAGTGTCTTAATACAAAGAATAGTTAATCTAAATAATACAAAGAATGGTTAATCTAAACGTATTTATCAAATTTATACCCACCTAACATCTTTATTCTTCATTTTAAATTTTATTAAATTTTTAAATATTAGTTTTTAGTGTGAAATTAAAACACATTGCTATTCAAATGGTGGAAACATTTTAAAATACAAAAGGTCTATTTTTCTCTAGACCATTTTTTATTTTAAATTAATTTTAATTAATTTTTACTATCAAACCATAAAAAATAATATATTTTCCAATTAATATATATATATTTGTATATAGTATTTTGCTTTTGTAAATAACTTGAAAATATTTGGTTCTGATGTTTTTTTTAGTATGGGAGAGTGCATCGTTTTATTTTCACCATTCAGATTTGAGTTGGTGTTTTATTTTGTTTGATTCAGTATCTTGTTTAGTCGAATTATATTTTTCATCCTGGATTATTATAATCAAATAATATTATTAGCGATTGGTGTGTCGTTTGCTGCTCATACCTTTGATTATCTTGGTGATCATTTTTCGAGTCCGTGTTTATCCCCTTCTTAGCATCAAATGAGATTAATTAACCAGATGTGGAATTGCTGTACATTTTTTCCAATAAAGAGTCACTGAAATAGATCTTTCAGTCGGAGGTTCTTCTACATGTATTCTCCAATTATTTCTATGGGTTTCTCACATTTCTATGGCCTTTCAATGTTCTTTCAGATTTTGTATTCGAATTCACTAATGAAAGCCAAATTTGAACAACTTTTGAATGATATTGTTGTAACATTGGTGCAAGTTAGAAAAAATATTAATGCCGTATTTTTTGACATTATGATACATTTGCATGTTCATGTAATAACGGGGACTTTGATTGGAAGGTCGGTTCAATATAGATGAATGTATCTGATAGAACAATATATGGGAACTTTGAAAGGATATGTTCGAAATAAATGTCATCTTGAAGCATCAATTAGTGAGAGTTATCTGGTAAATAAAAGTAACATCTTGTGTGCTACGTATTTTCAAGATTACTTAGTGCACATGTCACCCCAACCACCGAGTTTTCTTGCCATATTTTTATTTATTAAGGAATTATCATCCGGGAGAACATACATTTACGAATCAGATAATTGAGAATTGTCTCATTCATATGTGTTAATAAATTGTGAAAATGCGGTGCCATTTTATCGGTATGAATGTTCTCAAGTTATTTTATAGGTATGAATGATATCAAAAAATTGATTATGTGTTCAATTTGAATATGTGGTGAGTATATCCAAGAATACTCAAATGGTCGATGCGATGAAGAATATAACAAATTGTTCAAAAATATAGTGAGTTAACTATTGTGATATTTTTTAGACAATTTCCTTAAGAAAATTCAAAATATTGTTATCTGTAAATTTTAAAGGTTCGACAACTTTCTAACGAAAGCAAAAGAAATTTAGACCTACAAATGTTAGGAACTGGTCACACACAATATGCGTCAACTTTTATTATATGTAAAGTAAATGGATATAAATTCACAACTAGAAGAGATGACTGTGGATTGAAGACTCGAAATAGTGGGATACGCGTGATTGGTTGTCATGACACAGAAACACGAAATTATTATGGTGTGATTATAGATATAATTGAAATGCAATTTATTAGTGCCAAACAAATTGTCGTACTTAATTGTATTTGGTATGATGTGCATTCCGGAGCTAAAAGACTTCAAATTGATAAATACAGAATTGTTAGCCAAAATCGTAAACGTAAGTCTCAATATCGAAATGAGTCGTTTATATTGACAACCCAAGCAAAACAAGTATTCTATATCAAAGACACTTCCTCCATGGAATCCTGCTCTTTATTTTTTTCTTTAAAAAGATTGGTAATAAACAGAGTTAGGATATTGTAACAAAGACAAATCATAAACAGTCAAATGTATAATATTACTATTGTTCATGTTGATGTATAAATATTTATTTCAAGTATAAATGACATCTTCTAAGAGCTTTCAGCCATGATTTTTGCAGTCACAATTACATTTCCTTCGGAAGAAAAAAAAATACGGGTGACTCTTCATCGCATACTCCTTGTGAAGGATCTCCCTAAGGATGTGCAAAATCTTGCTGAGATGAGCAAAATTTTGTTGAGACCACACCATCCACTGATGAAGGCAATAAAGAGTCTTCCAGCTCCTAGAGAAGGCGAGGAAGCAACAAAAACTTTAAATTGGCTAAATTAACGGCTAATTGAGAAAATTTGCGGGTCACATTAGACCTAATTGAAAGGAAGTCGTACTACAAAAATAGGAGCTTATGGAGTCGGTATTTGGAGGCCACTATTCGAGAGAATAATATTATTCCACATTGCACAGTTCATTGGCGCCACCTCACCCCATCACCTTAGATAATTTGTGACAGTCCGTCATTGTAAGTTAATCATTTTTAATATACATTTTTGTTTGAAATTAATCATTTGTTTCTTATAAATTGTTTTATTTCAGGATAAATTTGATTCAGATGATATTAAGAGTTATCAAGACGAAGTTTTTAGACACAAGAAGACGAGGTATGAGAATTGGAGGTACAAAATAAATGCCAACAAGATAAGGAAGCACAATGGAAACATGGAAGAAATCAGGGCACATAAGCCTAAAGAAATGACCCAACAAGATTGGGAGTGACTTCTTGAAAATTATTATTTTACCCAAAACTTATATATAAAAGCCCCAAAAATATACAAAAATAAAATAAAATAAATAGGCAAAATAAAGTATGTGTCTACTTAAAATATTTTGTATATTTTATAGGTTAAAAAATGGAGCAAAAAGAAATTTATTTCAAACAAGCTCCAATGTTGGAAAAGGGTCGGGATTTTTTGCTGCCGAAAATAAAGATAAATTAGTGCAGCAAACCACGCAACCATCAGATGAGCGCTGATATCTCATCCAATACACAACAGCAAGCCGCGTCACCTGCTGCAACGGAAGAGACACGCGTTCATGAAGCAGCGGAAAAACTAACGCGCGCTTAAACACCTTTAGCCTGAATGCTGACAAAACGCCTAAACGCAACGGAGCACAGATAGAACGCAAGCAGAATGCCCAAGCGTTCGCATTTCAGCCCAAAACAATGTTGTTTCTTTTCTGGTTTGTCTTCTTCCACTTGACGCAACCATGATGATAAACCAAAACATTTGATTTTTCAAAAGTGGAACTCAGTCGATAATCAACCAAAACGTCTAATTCGAAAGCTAAAATGATCACCCTAGTATGGTGATCATTTCACCAACGATCATAGGCTTCATCACCGCCTACATCGATCAACTAGATGAAGAATAGATAAAAGTCATTGATAGCATTTTGTCTAAAATTCGATCCACTTGGTCGATCAACCAACCTTGTGAGACTATATCGCTCCCTTTAGGCAAATCAAATGGAAGGATCACAATCCCAAGCCCTCAATCAATCGCATACAAAATCCACCATTAAAATTTTCAAGCTTTTCTTGAAATTTTGAAACTTTGTATAAGGCTATTTAGCTCAGATTTGAACATTCACGAGGCTCCTAAAAGAGTTTAGGAGTGTACTCCAATTACCGTAAGTTTCCAATCATGTTGTATTCAATTTATGAATTCAAATTGAGATTTTTATATTTCAGTTTTACTAGTTTTATATACAGCTTGATTGTTCAATTCTTGATTGAAAAACGTTCCCGAGATCATTCACAAGTTTTCTATCGAAGTTAATATGAATCAATCGATCTAAATCAAAAGTACCTAAATTCGATTTTGGAAATTTTAAAATTTGGGTTTTTGTTTTTGAGTTATAAATCAAGAATAGTAACCCAAAAACCTTGCCAACGTATTTCTAAGGATGTATGAGCATATCTAAACCAATTTTAAGCAATCCCGATCATATTTGATAAAAAATAAATTTTGTATATATATGAAAATTTCAGTACTTAAAGAACATCAAGTGTTCATATTTTCGTTTCATTCGATTTTATGAGGTATAAGAAAGTTATTGGCATATTTCTTACACTTAATTAAACCTTAAAATTCAAAAACACATTTTTTGCTTTAAACGGCTTGACTTAAATGGAACATCATCCCGATCGAATGATGCATCCGGATGATGTTATAAATGATCATTGGGACTAGACGAAGCTCCCCATACCTTTGGATCGAATGATTACACCCAATATAAATCTCCAAACCTGTAGTTTAATTCTCTTGATGTCCGACTGAGGGTTCAACCTAGGTATATTTCCGACCGAGATAATCGAAGCCACTCCTGCACACGATCAAGAAGTCTCCGCACCCGATTGAGGATTCCTAGCCTAGGACTAAGAGCTTCCCACACCTCGATCGAGGACTCTCTGCACCCTACCAAGGATTCCTAACCTAGGACCGAGAAATTCTCGCACCTCGACCGAAGACTCTCGGCACCCAACCGATAATTCCTAGAAAAGGACCAAGAGCTTCCCGCACCTCGACCGAGGACTCCCCACACTTGACTAATGATTTCTAGCCCATGACCGAGATCTTCTAGCTCCTCGACCGAGGACTCCACACACTCGACCCAGGATTCCTAGCCAGGACTAAGAGCTTCTCACATCTCAATTGAGGACTTTCCGCACCCAACAGAGGATTCCTAGTCAGAACCGAGAGCTTCCCTCACCCAATTGAGGATTCCTAGTCCAGAACCGAGAGCTTCCCGCACCTCGACCGAGAGTTCCTAATACCTGACCGAGAGGTCTCGATCCAAGACCAAGGGGTTTTAGCCCGAGACTGAGGGATCAACACCCTTGACCGAGAGGAGCGGGGTCCTAAACCATTTTCTAAAACTCTAAAAAAACATATAAAACAACTTCAAAATATTTTTTAGAATATTTTGATAAAGGTCTGTTTGGGATTTATTTCTAAATTCTAATACCTTAAACTTATATCAACAATCGTCGACACCAATCGCATGTAACAACATTTAAATATTATTCTATAATTTTAAATGCAATAAATACATGTCCATGTGTAAGACTTGAAAAATAACTGGTTAAATTAAACGTAATAAAACCAAGAATTTATAAGGTAGAGACCGTTCTTTATCAGGTACAGAAGATATAGTGAGAAAGCTCTTTTACGAGTATCACTAACACCGAACTTAAAAGAATCTCTGGTCAAATATACGTTTGTACACGTATACGAAACACTTTATTGATTTTAAATTAAAAATCAATTAGCGACTCTTTCATCAAATAAATAATCTTTTAAATTATTTTTTTAATTAATTTAAAATACGCATCTCTCTTAATCAAATTATGATTTGATTATCCTAAATTTAAAAGATTGTTTAAAATTTAATCAAAAAAATTATTTATTGTTATAATTAATTTTAAAATATATTTTTGCATAAATATTTTAAACTAATATTTTGTTAAAAGATTTTCGACATACAAATCAATCAATGTTAAAAATTTCTCGAATTTCAATCTTTTTCGAGACACAGAATTTCCGGGGTTACAATCATGATATATTTTTTATTAGAAACATTTATAAAGTTAAAGAAGATGTTAATGATCAAATAAAAGTATTATTTGTTTAACTGTAATATATAATGTGAATTGTCTACTGAGTCACGTTTACTTTTATAAAGTATTAGTTACAAAATATATATATATATATATATATATATATATATATAATAATGCTTAATTTTTAAAGTTTCCGAATTGTCGGGTCGAGAGTTGTGGTTAATTTGGATATATGTGAGAGTAAATGGATACTTGGGTCGTATTTTGGATTGACCCGCCCATAAAAATTTTACCATAATATTTTTTTCACAGTTTTTATATTATTACTCGTGTAAATACACGAAATACATGCTAGTTTTGAATAAGAGTACTAAAATGAATTGTTTATTAAATAATTAATATAATAAACTAAACGTCAATCAAGCTGTTAGCCTTACTAAAAAAATTATAATATTGTATATTGAATCTCCTTATTTGTGTTTACAAAATTTTATTGAGTGTTATTACTAGATGTACAATCAATATATTAATAAATGATCTCCAAATCATATTTCACAGCTTAAGTTTATTTATAATTAATTTAAAAATAAATGAATTATCAAATACAAAATATAAAACAATGAAAGTTAGAGAGTGATTCAAATGAATTAATTATTATTAAAATATAAAATTATTTAGATTGTTGTAATTTATTTATTTATTTTTTACCATAAGTATAATTTTCCTAAATATTAAATGATTAATTAAATGTCTATAATAACATCAATCTACAAAGATTACAAACATAATGAAGGGATTTAATGAAAATATTATATATAATAATTATTTGTAAAATAAGCTAATTCTTTGTAAAGTTCTAAAAAAAATAAATAAAAAATAATTAAATTTTTATTATTATTAATAACTTATGACAATAACTAAAAGAAAAGTTTCCATAAAAACTATCAAAAGTTATTAATAAAATATTATACTTTTTATCTCTGTGATATAGATATAATCTTCATGCATCCTCTCAAGTCTCTAATCAAGCCAGATTTTGAGCCCAAATTCACTATATATAAACCCCTTATACTTCTCTTTCATTTTACATCTGAAATCCTTATCTCTTGCTTCTCTTCTCCTTGTCTAGCAAAGTTATTTATCAGTTCTGCGAGCTTTCATTTCTCAGGTAAGTATATCTACTACATCATCTCTTTATATTTATATATATATATATATATATATATATATATATATATATATATATATATATATATATATATATATATATATATATATATATATATATATATAATCGTTTTAAATTGGAAAAAAAATATAGAAATCTTGAACCAGCTAGTATACAAACCTCAAATCAACCCAATTTTGAAAATTTTTGGAAGGAGATTTGAGAATCCGATAAATTTTGTTATAGAAAGTTGATAATTCAAATTTAATTTATTCTTTTACTATTTCATGAATAAATGAAAGAGAAATTATATTTATACAATAATTTATAATAAATATAATAAGCATTAATTAATTTGTTTTTATTGGATGAAATTTGCAGATGGATATAAACAGAAGGATCTCTTTTAATAATAATAATGAGTTACATGAAAATTTGGAGTTGAATTACTTAGAATCGACAAAGTCAATTGATTGGATTAATGGGGGACCTGCAGTGAGTTTATCTGCAGGACATCATCATGATCAAGACCATATCTCCATGATGATGTTGAGTAATACCCGTAGAAGATTATCACCCATTAATGGAAATCACCAATCCCATCTTCTAAAGATATGAACGGAAGAAACTCTTCTAACAATTGGTAATGGGTTACCTGTGAATTTGAATTTGGAGTTGAACTTATCATTAAATTTGCTTGATTATCAACAGACTCCTTTGAGAATAAGCCGTAGAAGATTATCACCCAATTATATTAATGAGAATTTTTTTTTGGAAAGAGATTTGATAATCCTTGTTTGATAAATTTTGTTATAGAAGGTTAATAACTCTAATTTCATTTATTTTTTTTACTATTTTTATGAATAAAAAAAGAGAAATGATATTTTAATATATATATATATAAAAGAATTTAGAATTAATTTGTTTTGCTGGATGAAATTTGCAGATGGATATGAACGGAAGGATCTCTTCTAACAATGGTAATGAGTTACTTGAGAATTTGGAGTTGAATTAGTTAGGATCGATAGAGTCATTTGATCATCATCAGGTGCCTTTGAGCTGGATTAACGGGCAACCTGCAATGAGTTTATCTGCAGGACATCATTATGATCAAGACCATAACTTCGTGATGATGCCGAGTAATACCTGTAGAAGATTATCACTCATTAATGCAAATCTGCAATCTCTCATCATGATCCCTCCCTCGACATCACCCGTGTTCACAACCTCCAATTCACCACACAAACTGAGGAGAGTTTAACCAAGAAGAGGAGAATATATATACAAACTGCGTTGTAATCATATCATTTGAGTGTATTAAGATATAGCTCATGCAAAAGAATTTATGTCCAATTTGTAGAGCACCTGCTATGTATTTTAATTATTGTTTTTTAAAATAACTCAGTTAATAAACTATATTTTAATGTGATTAATTCCATATCTTTTTTCAATTATTTTATTTTAATATTATGCTGATTTCAACTCTTAACATATTTTTACTTTACAATATTCCAATAATAGACCATTTTTAAATAACATCATTACAAATTAAAAACTTCAAAATTAGCACAATTTAAAATCAAATTATTTAACAACAAATAAGTTTTGAAGTCAATTAAAGTAACTTAAAATAAAAAGAAGTGCTAATCTAAACTTATTTATCCAATTTGAACATAATTTTTCTTTATTGTAATTTTTTTTATAAATCTCTTAAACACTGATTTTAATTTTAACAAATATTTAATTATAACACATTAGATCATGTATAATTATTGAATTACTGTTAGATAAAATTAGACCGGTTCACAGAACTTAACACAAATAAACCTTCCATGCAGGAACAAGGAACCGGACCGTCCAAACAAATGAACCGGCTAAGAAGACTAACCGGTCAGGCTATTAAACCGACCAGGACTTTCGGAACATGACCGCACAAAGAAAGGATCGGCCAAAGCTAAAAACCGGAAACACTAGACAACCGATCAACCACAAGGCAAAGGAATAACCGGAAGCTGTCCGGTTAAACCAATCACACTGGAAGCCATTCGGTTAAGTCAAATGATCGACCAAGTATAAGAAGACAATTCGGGTATCTGCTGAGTATGATACCAAATGAACAGACTGAACATTTCCATATCCATACAAGTCTGAGGAAAGTCTGCAGGCTGCAGAAGACAGTCCTACAGGATCTTTCAACTTTCAGGATAAATCAGAGGCAATCCTCCAAGTACAGACAACTGTCTAACCAACAGTTACCATATTGAGTAAAAGACAAACCTAGCCGGTTTGTCTTACACAACGGAAGAACAGACTGCACAGTCTGCAGGGTTGACCGCCAGGTCTGAAAAGATGACCGCAGGGTCTGAATCACTGAATCACTGAACCTCTGCTCAGCCAATCAGATTCAAGGAAGTGAAATATGACCGTTGGCATATTTCACCTATAAAAGGAGCAGTTGAAGAAGAGTAAATATGGGACACAATACTGAACAAATGATATACGTGAGACATAGTGAACGTTTAACCTACAAGTGAAAAGAGTGTGTTATCTCTCTAAGAGAAAGCATAAGTGCTAAAGTTGAAGAGTGTATTTTACAATTTCGGTGTAAATTGTAAGGGTGTTATCGAGCAGGAAATACGTCTCGATCGAATTGTATTTATATTCCTTAGTGAATATCCTTCTCGCTGTTTCGAGAGGAAGGGGTGACGTAGGAGTTTTATCTCCGAACATCCATAAAATTTGTCTTGTCATTTACTTTCTGCCGGTTCCATTTTCTAACCGACTTGTACTAACTTACCTACACCGCTCTAACCTACTTAACTCTATCCAAACCGGATCACCAGGTTACAAAAACCGACCCATCAATCTTCAAACCTATATCATCCAAAACCGGTTCCGCCTATCATACAAGTGTGCTGCTTCAACCTGAAACCTGGTATTGTTAGATAAAATTAGACCGGTTCACAAAACTTAACATAAATAAACCTTCCATGCAGGAATAAAGAACCGGACCGGTCAAATAAATGAACCGGCTAAGAAGACTAACCGGTCAAGTTATTAAACCGACCAGGACATTCGGAACATGACCGCACAAAGAAAGGATCGGCCAGAACTAAAAACCGGAAACACCAGACAGCCGATCAGCCACAAGGCAAAGGAATAACTGAAAGCTGTCCGGTTAAACCAATCACACCCGAAGCCATTCGGTTAAGTCAAATGACCGACCAGTATAAGAAGACAATTCGAGTATCTGTTGAGTATGATACCAAAGGAACAGACTGAACATTTCCATATCCATACAAGTCTGAGGAAAGTCTGCAGGCTGCAGAAGACAGTCCTACAGTATCTTTCCACTTCGGGATAAATCCGAAAGGAGATCAAAACAATGAGAGAATACAGTCACAGGTTCACTGGTGTGTTAGATGAGCTAGCAACTCTTGGCAAGAGGTATGACAACAAGGAGGTTATCATGAAAGCTTTAAGATCTCTTCCAAGTGCATGGGACATAAAGACAATGTTGATGAGGGAATCAAACAGCCTACGTAAGATGAAGCTGCATGATGTATTCGAAGATCTTAAGGCATATGAGTCTTAAATGAGATCTAGAACTGAAGAAGAATTTTTGGCCTCAACCTCAACCAGAGCACTGATCACATCCACAGAACCGGTTGCTCTTGCACCTGCACCGATCAGAACCGCCGAATAGTTCACCGAGGATGCCATGGCAATGCTTGCACAGAAGTTTGGAAGGTTCATGAAAAGAAGCCAACCAACAAACTACAACTATGGCGATAAATCCAATGTAAGGTGTTATAACTATAACTGTTTGGGACATTTCAAGTGGGAATGCAGAAAACCGAGGAGGGATAACCGGAAACCGGACTACCAAGATAACCGAAATAACTATCAACAAACCGGTGAAGGAAGTGAGGTCTAGAAAGCACTGATAGCCGATGATGGAGGAAGTCTATGGGCTCACAGTGACAGTGATGACGAACTCACATGTCTCATGGCAAATGAGGAACAGGTATTTGACTCTCCCTGTGAATAATTTACTAAAGATGAGTTATATAATGCATTGAATGATATGGTAGAAGAGTATAAGAACCTACTAGCCATGTTACCTAAGCAACTCAACCTTAGAACCGACCCTATAGTTCCCATTCCGACAGAACCAGAAGTACCCGTTATAACCGAACCAGAGGTCATAGAACCCAATGAAATCCCTAGCATAGAAGCTGAATTAGAACCTGAACCACCAATTAGGACCGAACAGCCTAGTGAACCAGCTAGAGAACTGACCAAAGAAGAAAATGCCCGAATCCAGTATAAGATGGCCGCATATAAGAGATCTAGTGACATGGTAAAGAAAATTTGTAGTCATTACAGACATCCTTTTTGCATGTTCGGCTTAGGATACACAAAGGATAAATCCAAAGACCAAAAACCCATAGAGAAAGTAAGGTTTACTAGGAGTAACCTTCCTCTTATAAGATTCATTAAAAGCTCCTTGACCGCTGAAGAAGAGTTGACCGCATATTATATGGAAGAAAAACTAAAGTACAACTATGTTGGTCCAACCGACTCTGAGAAGTGGCTTGACCCTGAGAAAAGGAAAGCCGACCTGCTCAAAAATAGGAAAGTCAATCGTCAACCGCATTGGTCAAAACAAAGATCACCCTCATTTAAGACTTTTGTAGAAAAACCGAGATATCCAAGACCGAGTGCCAAAAGAACGGTTAAGACCTTAGCAAAGAAGGCTGTCCAGTTTGTCAAGGTTTGGATACCCAAGGGACTAATCGCATGTGGACCCAAGTGAATGTGGGTACCAAGTAGTTGTAAATATGTACTTTTTGCAGGATTTAAAGAAACGGCTAGGAAACTCTGAATGGTACTTGGATAGCGGTTGCTCCAGGCATATGACCGGGAACAACAACCTGCTAACCGACATAAAAATAGAAACCGGTGCACTAATCACTTTCGGTGACAACTCAAAAGGTAGAACTGTGGGCAAGGGTAAGATTGTCCATGGTAACCTAACAATTGATAATGTGCTCTTAGTAGAAAACCTACGTTTTAACTTGCTAAGTATTAGTCAAATGTGTGATGCTGGATACACGGTAGAATTTCTTAAACATGAATGCTTAGTTAAGAACTCCCAAGGTATTATACTACTAACAGGAAATAGGCTAGGAAATAACTACAAGGTAGACTGGAAAACTAAGGTAGAATATCATGTATGCATGATAGCTAAGACCGATCAAACCTGGTTATGGCATAAGAGATTAAACCATCTAAATATGAAGACATTAAACTACATTCGCGGTAAAAAGCTAGTTGAAGGTATTCCTGACATAGTATTTAACAAGGATAAGGTTTGTTCAGCATATCAAATGGGTAAACAGACTAAGTCAACCTTTAAGAGTAAAGGAAATATCCAATCTAGCCGATGCTTAGATCTCTTACACATGGATTTATTTGGACCGATTCAGGTCGTTAGCCTAGGAGGTATGTTGTACACCATGGTTATTGATGATTATTCTAGATTTACATGGGTAATATTCCTACCATCTAAATGTGAAACCACATCAAACTTGATCACACTACTTAAACGTTTGCAAAATGAAAAATCAACTCGTATTAATAGTATTAGAAGTGATCGAGGTACCGAATTTACCAACAGTACTTTAACTGCATTCCTTGATGAATCCGGTATTAGACACGAGTTGTCTAGTGCTAGGACTCCTCAACAAAATGGCCTGGCCGAGAGAAGAAACCGGACTCTCAAGGAAGCCGCGCGGTCCATGATAGCCGATTCGGGTATTGCTCAGAAATTCTGGGTTGAGGCTATCAACACTGCATGCTATACACAAAACCAATCTCTGATTAACAAGTTTCATAACAAAACACTGTATGAGGTTTATTTTAACAGGGTTCCCAACCTTAAGTACCTTAAGATTTTCGGTTGTAAGTGCTATATTCATATAAATGGTAAAACATATCTGTCTGCTTTTGATCCAAAAATCGATACTGGGATCATGCTAGGTTACTCAGCAGTGAGTAAAGCATATAAGGTGTAGAACAATAGAACTATAACCATGGAGGAATCACTTCACGTGGTTTTCGATGAATCGGTTGAAAGTAATACTGCATCATGCTTTGATCTACACAACATATTGGAAAACAACAATATCCACTCTGACAGTGAAGATGAAATCCCGGTTTTCAGGCGGTTTGTCCATGACCAGATAGGTAATATTGAAACCCAGCCGGATCAAGCTGTCCCACGACAGGAAGCTGACACTTCGGTCCAAACCGAGGAAATCGGCCGGTTTGATAATCCTGTTTAGCCTACCGATCTGTCTAGCCTTGATCAAACAAACAGTAATCAGGTAGACATCCCTGAACCGAATTTCAAAAGGAACACTAAACATCCTCCTGAGCAAATTATAGGTGACCCTTAAGAACCTGTTCGAACTAGGGGTCAACTTCTGGAGGAATACCTTAATTCCGCCTTTATATCCCAGATTGAGCCGAAAAGAATAGATGAAGCATTGTCAGATCCGGACTGGATCTTGGGAATGCAAGAAGAACTAAACCAGTTCGAGAGTAATAAAATTTGGTACCTAGTCCTTAGACCGAAAGATCACCCGGTCATAGGAACAAGATGAGTATTTAGAAATAAACTCAATGAAGACGGTTTGGTCACGAGGAACAAAGCCAGATTAGTGGCACAAGATTACAAACAGGAAGAAGGCATTGATTTTGAAGAATCATTTGCCCCTGTAGCTAGGATTGAGGCCATTAGGATTTTTCTAGCCTTTGCTGCATTCAAAAAATTTAAGGTTTTTCAAATGGATGTTAAAAGTGCATTTTTGAATGGTGACCTACGTGAAGAGGTGTATGTTGAACAACCACCCGGTTTCAAAAGTGCTGAATTTCCAAACCATGTATACCGGCTAAATAAAGCTTTATACGGTCTAAAGCAAGCACCTAGAGCCTGGTATGACACACTAACCGCGTTTCTGTTAAACCATGACTTCACCATCGGTTCGGTGGATAAAACACTTTTTAAATTTGAAAAAAAGGAACATATCCTACTTGTTCAAATCTATGTAGATGATATCATCTTTGGTTCGACCGATCCTAAGTTGTGTGATAAATTTTCAACCTTGATGACTAACAAGTTTGAAATGAGTATGATGGGAGAATTAAGTTTCTTCCTAGGTCTTCATGTTAAACAACTCGAAGAAGGAACGTTCATAAGCCAACCCAAGTACACCAAGGAGCTCCTAAAGAAATTTGGGATGGACACATGTTCATCAGCGGCTACTCCAATAAGCTCATCGGTTAAATTGGACAAGGATGATGAGGGTCAATCGGTAGACCAGATAGCTTACCGGGGCATCATCGGTTCTCTCTTACACCTGACAGCGAGTAGACCAGATATTCTATTTGCAGTCGGTGTGTGTGGAAGATTTCAAGCCAATCCAAAACAATCCCACTACACAGCCGCAAAGAGGATCTTGAAATACCTAAAGGGAACACCTGATGTCGGCCTGTGGTATCCAAAGGATTCGTCCTTTAACCTAACGAGTTACTCAGATGCAGATTATGCAGGTTGTAAGATCGACAGAAAAAGCACCAGCGGAACATGTCAGTTCCTAGGTGACCGGCTTGTTTCATGGCATAGCAAGAAACAGACATCGGTGGCCACATCCACCGTAGAAGCTGAATACCTGGCGGCCGGAAGCTGCTGTTCACAACTACTTTGGATCCAACAACAACTGACGTACTTCGGTGTCATAGCCGAAGAGTCTACGATTTTCTGTGACAACACAAGTGCCATAGCAATCACCTACAATCCGGTTCTACACTCCAGAACCAAGCACATTGATATAAGGCACCACTTCATTCGGGAACATGTCATGCTGAAGTATATCCGGCTGGAATACGTACCGACAGATCAACAAGTGGCCGATATCTTCACCAAGCCTCTACAGGAAGCTAAGTTTTCTCAATTCAGACTCACACTCTGTTTAACCGATAATAGTCAGATCCTTCCTAAGGATGCTTAAAGGGAAACCGATTCGGACAGACAAAACCGGTAGTTCCTCCTAACCTGTTGAACTTCAAATTTTCTTGGTATCTATGGAAGAACCGCCCAGTTTATCAGATAGAGTAAACCGACCGGTTATTTAGTGCATGTACCAAATAACGGCATCGGGATGAACAACTGATGACTGACCGGTTCGGAAATAGGTTATCTTAGATTATTTGAACTTCAAACAAAAGTGGAATAATTACTTGTGTTTAAACTTATCTGTTCTGAAATATTTCCTTTTCAAAGTAAACTGGTCACACCTAAAAAGACGTGAAGATTTGATATCTTTCATGGTCCAGGTCTATAACCAACATCCTAGGCTAATAGACATGCTTATTTAATGCAAAACCTTTTACCCTCTGGATAATAGACACTATCACATGTGATACCTGGATAATAGGGTTCTCTCTCCACTAGTATATAAGATGAACAAACCTTAATCAAAACAATCACAAGTCATAACCCCTTCTCTCACTAAGACAAAAATGTCTCAGTTCTCAAACATCTTCCAAGTGGACTTCAGATCTGCGAAGAGCACTGACCACTATGATGTGTTCAAAATGATCAAATCTCTCGAAGACACGGGTCTTCAATACTTCCTGGATAACAAGCATGTCATCTATCCAGAATCTGTTCTAGAATTCCTGTACAACGCAAGGATCTTCAGAGGCACATCGCACTTTGACACCCATATCCAATCAAAGTTGGGCGGTGTAGTATTCGACTTCACGGAGAATGACTTTGGGAGGTGCTTTGGGCTGCCAAAGCAAGGCTTAACAGATCTCAACATTCCGGCCGACTTAAAGGCCGAGATTTCCCTAACCTTTGCCAGGTCTAACCAACCTGTCGATGACCATGGCACAAAGTCACTTCTTAGGGCTGAATATCAGCTCCTCAATGATGTCATAGGTCGAAGCATCCTAGGAAGAGATGTGACGAATACTTACTGCACCGCCTCCTTTAACATGATGGCTGCAATCACCACCGGGACACCGGTTAATTGGTCAAGAGTATTGTTCGACGCTCTAATCTGGATGATTAACGTTCGAACAGTCGGCCTCGTTCCCCAACTGAGCTGTCTGCTTTTCGAGCTTGGTGTACCGACCTGTCCGGGCGAAGGTCTAAATCAAGCTCAAGTGCTAACCAAGGAAGTAACCGACTCCTTCTATGAGCGGTTTGAGAAGGATTGGAAGAGGAGGAACCGTCGCAACAACCCCAACGGTGCGTTCACCTCCAGCGGTCACTAGGTCACTCCTTCCTACACCCGATCATTTTGCTGCACGTACCGGGTGTATCATTGTCCAACCCCATTATGATCTTTCGGTTTTATCTTTGTTTTCTTCAGTTTTATCTATGTTTTTCCCGGTTTTAGACTAAGTTATTTTTGGTCTGTATCGGTTACTTTTCCATGTGTTGTTGCATGGGTCATTAATGGAAAGTAACATTTAATTAATGAAGTAACCCCCAACCACCTGAGTAATCAATACCCAACCAACTTGGTTACTTTTCAACCAAATCCCACCTCGAGCTCTGCAATAAATTAAAAGTAACTCCTTCCCAATGCGTTTTGGAAACATAAATATTCTCTTTCTTAATAAGACAAAACTGACATTCAATGCTCATATTTTCCCTCCAAAATCGACCCTATATAAAGGGCCATCCTCTAATCAACTCAACACATCCTAAAACACAAAACTCTCTTGAAACCTCTTGATCTCTATCTCCTTCTCTCAGCGAAACCGTAATCATGCCGAGCCGAACCTTAGGAAACTTTTTGAGCGTCGATTTCGAATCATGTATGGAACATTGAGACGGAGATCATGGAAAGGAGTTCATGTTTGAATCTCTCATTGACACCGGCCTTCGAACCTTTCTCGAAGAATCCGGTCCCATACTCATTGAGGATGTCAAGACGTTCTTCAGAAGCGCTTGCATCAGAGGTAACTACATCGTCTCTACGGTGAGAGACCATACTTTCTGGCTTGATGAAGCCGAATTTGCCTCCATGTTCAATTTGCCCACAGAAGGGTTCTCTGACTTTCCAACCCAGGTGGGAAGTGCGGCATATGAACACGCACTATTCTTCTCTGGAACCATTATTCCGGTGGAAAACTATGGGTTAAAAACCCGCCTCGGTCGTCACACCCAACTCCTTATTGAGATTGTGACCCGGTCCATCCTTTGTCAATCCCCAAATCAGCGGTACTCTAAGAACACATACAACATCATGACCCATATTGTTAGCAAGACGGCCATAAATTGGTCAACGGTCATTTTTCAGAACCTGAAAAACATGGTGCTAACCAAGAAAGGTCTCGGTTATGCCCCTCACATCAGTAAACTTATTCTCAAGTACCGGCCAGAGTTTGGACTGGGCACACCGGCATCCCCTTCGAACATCCTTGACATGGATGCGGTGGAAGAAAGGTTTTCTAAAGTGGTTATTACATAAATTGTATTTTTCCATCCTATGTATGTCTGTTTTCACACCAATCCATCTTTCAGCTTCTATTTTGTAATGTTTCTTCAATATAACTTTATTTCAGTCTAAATGACCGGGTCATCTTAATATTTTGAATATCTATCTAAGTAACCGATTAATATTGTCAAAATAATCGCGCTCCTATCCGGTCTCAAAGAACACCGCTTAAACTCAAAAGATTGCAAAATTCTGCTTGTTCAAAATAACCGGTTAACTTTCGATAACTCTCCGGTTAAATTAAGAAAATCGCAGCATCAAACGGTTTCAATGGAGAGATGACGTCATCAAAGACGAAATCAATAATTTTGGAGGGAAATTTCCCGCCCAAATCTCCCGCTCAAACTTCCCACCTCTTGGTTTACCGCCCAAAGATTGGCGCCTCTTCGATTACCGCCTTTTGGCTTCCCGCCCACAGGTTTGCCGCCTATTCGGCTTGGAGGGAAAACTCCCGCCAAATGTTGATGGGACGGTTGAGTTTCCTAACCGCACCTATAAAATGGGCCCTTGGCCATTTCATTCCACTCTCACGCGAAACAGCTTTCTCTCTCTAAGCTCTCAAATTCTCTCAGCGGTTATTTACTCTCGTGTTCTTCTTAAACTCTCTCAATCATCTAAGATGGGGCGCAATTCGGCTTTGTTCAAACACATGACTCAGGTGGATTTTGAGGAAATCCGACAAAAGGGGACGCCTGCAGCAAAAGGAGTTATTGACCGGGTAACCGAAGCCGGACTTGAGTACTTTCTCGATGGTCCCCATGTTCTATATAGAGAAGCGGTTGAAGATTTCTTCAACACCGCAAATTTATCTGGCAACAAGATCACCGCGACTGTCAGCGGTACTAAATTCGAGCTAACAGAAGAATCGGTTGCGGAGAGCCTACGCCTTCCAACAGACGGCCAAGATGCAGCGGCGGATCTAGAACTAACAACGTTCGAGGCAGCATGCCAGATTCTCTCAGCAACCAAGGAACCGGTGAAAGTATCCGGTAACAA
This sequence comes from Impatiens glandulifera, assembly GCF_907164915.1. NCBI lineage: Eukaryota > Viridiplantae > Streptophyta > Magnoliopsida > Ericales > Balsaminaceae > Impatiens > Impatiens glandulifera. Next base: position 744,062 of record NC_061870.1, on the reverse strand, counting down.
AGCGACACTACGACCAGAGTACATACCGCTTTGTGACATCTTCACAAAGGCAGTTCAGACGAGAGGTGGAAATTACAACAGCCTCACCAAGGCCAAAATCGGGATGCTAGTCGGTTTGATAGAAGGTACGAAAGTGAACTAGGCGAAGGAAATATTCAACAACCTGAAGGATATGGTGAAACCGGATTCAACCCGGTCATGGGGATACGCTATCCCCTTTGGAAAAATCTTGCTCCATCATAACATCAACACCGGTCCTGGTGTCATTATCCCATCAGGACGGTTAATAAGATCCAAACACTTCCTGGAGAGGAAGCAGTCGGCCCCCGGCTCCACAGGTGGCCGAAAGAAGACATCCGCCAAGAAATCGGCCCCGACAAAAGAAAAGACCGGAAGCAAGGGCAAGGAGAAGATAGTATTCTCGGAACCGCCATCACAAACAAGGGATGCGGAAGAGTCGGCTTCCACGTCTGAATGAACCGATTCTGAGAAAACCGATGATGAAGGACCGAATGATGAAGAGCATTTGGGTACAAGTCCTGATAACACCGGTGCCGCAAATCCTGAGAACGTCGAGGCCAGTGAAGAAGGCAGTGAAGAGAAGGAGGAGGACGACCAGATGAAGGCCGATATTATAGCGCGCCGAATCCTAGAGGCCATTGAGCTGCGAGTTCAAGCTGTTGGCGAATTATACCGGGAATGGCACGAGCACCGATTCAACAGACTTTACAAACACATGTTACCGGGCCTAACCGACGAAGAGTGTTTCCAAAGGCTGAAGGAAATAGAGGAAACAGTCATGAGCCTCACAAACGCCGAAATTATTCACCAAGCCTTGGGCCGAACCACCATCATAAGACCGCGAGCCCGGCTACAGAAGCTAACCGGACGGATCCGGAAGATTAAGGAAAGATACGTCGAGGGAACACCGGAGGCTAACTTATAGCTCTTGGTGTTAGAAAGACTTGAGAAAGCGAGAGGAGAATTCGATGAAGAAATAGAGCGGCTGGAAGCGGTGTGCAGACAGCGAGAAAGACCGCACTCTCTAGCTTCTGAGACCGATGACGGTCAAAATCACGGTGCTACACCTCCTCGGGCGAATCCGGTGATAAATGAAACCGATGAAAGGACGGAGACTCCTCTCACCGTGCAACTCCAAACTGAACAAACTGGGGTTTCACAACCGGGCATTACAGAAGAAAGGGTTAAGTCCCTTATTCAAGAGTTTGCAGACTCAACGGTTCACCCACTAGAGGAGAAAATGAAGAAAACCGTGAGCCTGGCACTCCGGTTCGCCAACAATACGAGGAATAATCTGGTAAGGGCAGATGACCGGATCTCACAAATCGAAGCGGATTACCGGGACGAAACGGATATGCGCGACAATCATCTTCAGCGAACTGAGGCCTTGGAAGAAAAGACCTCAGAGATAAAGGATGACTTGGATCGGCTTGAAAGGAAAACCGATCAACGACTAACAGAGGTCACCGAGGATCTGGTCGGCTCGACACTTGATAGGGTCTCAGAATTGGAAAAGAAGAATGCGGGCCTTGAAGACCGCAACGACAAGCTCGAAGCCGACCTCAAGGCGCTGACCGCACAAGTTCATGAATTACTCCAGGCCAAGTTGAATGCGGATATAGCGGTTGTGGAGGCAAATGCCCGAGCGGCTAAGGAAGTCTAGGATGCGCTGGACGAAGAAGCGAGAAGACAAAAGGAGCCACCGCAACTTACTGAAGAAGAAAGAGCCGAGCGAGAACGAAGGAAAGCGGCTAAGTATCCGGACCATGCAAAGTCCATAGCGGTTCAAGCGGCCAAAGATGCAGAGCGGCTAAATAATGAAAGACAAAGACTTGAAGACTTTGCTAACGCTCACAAGAAGAAGAATACAGCGGCCCCTTCCTCTTCGGTTCCAGCAAAAAGGAAAAGGAAAACATCAAAGAAGGCTCAAGTGGCCGGGCTGCTGGATGAGATTACTGACACGGTTATAGAAAGTCAACCGGACCAGGCTACTCACACCGAAGATGAAGATGAAGAACATCTGACGGAGCGCTCTACAAGACAACGAGTCCCCAATAAGGCCAGTCAACCGCAACCGGTTAAGAGAAAACGGACCAAGGATATGATGGCCGGCCTCAACTTCTCCGACTCAGAATAGGGGCTCTCTTTTCCTTAACTATGTTATTTTAGTGTCTATATAATTTCCCTTTTTCGGTTTTTACTTCATATATATATAAAGCTATTTTTGGAAACCGGCCTATACCTGCATTTCTACATTGTTTTGATAATTTTAAATAAAATAATCAAAAAGGGAGAAATTGATAAGATAAAAGATAAGAATTTTCCAAAATTTTTCTCAAAATTATTCCAATTTTTTTCGAAATATTCTCCCAAGTCAGTTTCAAAAATCCGGTCAAAACAAAGAACCGGCCTACGTTTGCAAACTTACATGGTTTTGATAATTTTAAATAAAATAATCAAAAAGGGAGAAATTGTTAGATAAAATTAGACCGGTTCACAGAACTTAACACAAATAAACCTTCCATGCAGGAACAAGGAACCGGACCGGCCAAACAAATGAACCGGCTAAGAAGACTAACCGGTCAGGCTATTAAACCGACCAGGACTTTCAGAACATGACCGCACAAAGAAAGGATCGGCCAAAGCTAAAAACCGGAAACACCAGACAGCCGATCAGCCACAAGGTAAATGAATAACCGGAAGCTGTCCAGTTAAACCAATCACACCGGAAGCCATTCGGTTAAGTCAAATGACCGACCAAGTATAAGAAGACAATTCGGGTATCTGTTGAGTATGATACCAAAGGAACAGACTGAACATTTCCATATCCATACAAGTCTGAGGAAAGTCTGCAGGCTGCAGAAGACAGTCCTACAGGATCTTTCCACTTTCAGGATAAATCAGAGGCAATCCTCCAAGTACAGACAACTGTCTAACCAACAGTTACCACATTGAGTAAAAGACAAACCTAGCAGGTTTGTCTTACACACCGGAAGAATAGACTGCACAGTCTGCAGGGTTGACCGCCAGGTCTGAAAAGATGACCGCAGGGTCTGAATCACTGAATCACTGAACCTCTGCTCAGCCAATCAGATTCAAGGAAGTGAAATATGACCGTTGACATATTTCACCTATAAAAGGAGCAGTTGAAGAGGAGTAAATATGGGACACACAGCGAGACATAAGTGATACAGCGAACATTTAATTCACAAGTGATAAGATTGTATTCTATCTCTAAGAGAAAGCCTAAGGGCTGAAGTTGAAGTGTGTATTTTACAATTTCGGTGTAAATTGTAAGGGCATTATCGAGCAGGAAATAAGTCTCGATCGGATTGTACTTGTATTCCTTAGTGAATATCCTTCTCGCGGTTTCGAGAGGAAGGGGTGACGTAGGAGCTTTATATCCGAACATCCATAAAATCTGTCTTGTTATTTACTTTCTACCGATTCCATTTTCTAACCGACCCGTACTAACTTACCTACACCGTCCTAACCTACTTGACCCTATTCAAACCGAATCAGCAGGTTATAAAGACCGACCCATCAATCTTCAAAACTTCATCATCCGAAACCGACCTGGTCTATCATACAAGAGTGCTACTTCAACCTGAAACAAACCTCTTCCGCGCTTGAACCTAGTTCAAGGGTTTGTGACAGTTTGTGTAGTATTGAAACCCCGGTGTTAATCTCTAACAGGATTAACCACCACCCTTTGAGTGAGAACCGCTGACCGGTCAAACCCCGGTCCTCCAGCGGCGACCTAAATCCTAACAATTACATTTTCATATATATATATTGTAAATAATTTTTTTATCCTTATGTTAATTAAAAAATCATCCATACTCGTATACACTCACAAGAATAACTAAATCGGTATACACTCACAAGAATAACTCCTATGACATTTTTGTTAACCATATAATATATAAAATATTAAAAAAATTGTTTCTCATTAATTTTCTAAATTTGCAATAAAAAATTATATAAAATCATTTAAATAATTAACTCATATATACTTGATTTCCTTTTAAAAGTTTTGAAATAACTCAATTAATATAACATTAGATCACTAATGATGGCTGGATTATATTTTGGGTGTGTTTGATTACCATGAAATTAGAATTGAAAGTGTAATTTCAATTCTTATGTTTGACCAACGATTTAAATTTAAGAATTAAAATTAAAATTAAAATTAAAATAGAATTCAAATTATTGTGATTTTATAATTCTCAAATTTATTATTTCAGCTCGAAATTGTAATTGCAATATATATTTTTCTATATTTTTCAAATAAAATATCTTAATTATTTTATCATTACAACACGTTAACTATGTTGAACCAATAAATTTATTTTTTGAATTTAGAAAGTTCAAATATTGAATCAACAATTTTAAAAATTAGTATGATAACATGTCGAACCAATATTATTTTTTAATTTAGGAAGTTTAAATTTTAAACCGATATTTTGTTGTTAGAATTTTGAAGGTTAAAATGTCGAACCAATTTTGTTATTATTTAGGAAGTTAATATTTTGAAATATTTTTTTCTTAATAAGAATTGAAATTTAGACAAAACTCTAACACTTGAGTTATCCTAATAAATTGTATCAAACAAATATTTTAATAATATAGATAATATATATTTAAATTGTTTTTAGCTATACTCCATATATATCTAATATAACCGGTACACTTTTGTTATTATATTGTTAAGACGATAATATATAAAAATCAATTAGTGATTTCAATATCTCAACCATTATTAATGTTTGACATTTTTTGTTCTTTTTTCCAACAAAGGTAATATCTAATGGAATCAATAATCTTTTTTTCTTATTTCTTAACTTTGACAATCAAAATAATAGTCTAGAGGAACAACAAATGATAATTTCAACATCTCAACCAACATAATCTTTTGGGTTTTGTGTATTTTTTTCATATTAGGTTCTTGCACATTAATTTCTTTAATAAATGAAATGCCATATTTTTCGATAAGACGACTTCGAGTTTAGAAATTGATTTTTCGTGAGCTTCCCTTTAGAACACCATACATTTTTAAGCTTTTCATATGACTCGAGAAAATATTCGATCGGATAGCACTTTGTTCGATTTGGAAATAATTGAGCTCATTTTGAATCAATCATGGACCGAATGATCCTGAGCTCTTGTTTCCTAAATTTCTTTCAAGCCACATTTTTCTTTGTATAGACAAATGATTTAAAGTTCCACTTTTTTTAATGTTTTAAACAAAAGCGTAAATGTGATCGGGCATAAAAGGCTACCTACATATCCTCTCGGGGAGGAATCAGATATCGATGTAGTTCAATGCACGTAAGAAAAAATCATATATTTTTAGACAAATTCCACTAATCTAAGAGTTTTTTTTTTTTTTTTGTTGATTTAAAACTCAAGATTTTATCAATCAATTTCGAAATACATTTGGGACGATCCTTAATTCTTGAAATCAAAGACATGCCATTCATCAATCTGGAAAGGTATCCACATTAGACCCCTTCTCGTCGAGTTTTTAGAAATGAATTTTTTGAGCATGTACTATTGAATGTGGATGATAACTCTTTGATATCAAGGTTAGTCAATCTGGCTTCCCCTCCCGATAAACACTTTTTTATAATGAATATCTCTTCCCATTGGGGCTGAAATTTACCTTTCCGGTCTTAAAGAACCTAGGTTTTCTTTAGCACAATGTCTCCCTCTTGGAGATATCGAGGCTTGACTTTCTTGTTGAATTCCCTCACCAAACGGTCTTCATATATTTGAGTTCGACAAAGCGCATATAGCCTTATATATTCCATTAAAGTCAGTCGATCATACTAGGACTTGGTCCAATCTTCTTCTATGACCTAACTTTTCGTAGAGTGGAGAACTTGATCTCTATTGGTTGCATAAAGTCCATACTATATACCAACGAAAAATGAGTTTCACCTATAGACGTTTGGGAATCTTTATTAGTCTATGTCATCTTCTTGATAATACTAACGACTTTCTTATTTGTGACTTTCACAGCCACGTTGGTTTATGGTTGATATGTGGACAATTTATGAAGCTCGATACAATATTCTTTCAAGACTTTTAGTACTTCACCTTGAAAATATAGGCCATTGTCGGAGATCATAAATAGGTTTCATATGAATTTGGCAAAAAGTGATGACTTTAGTATTTTATATGAAGTTTTGTTTGGAAAAAATGACTTAACGTCATTTCATTAAAAAAATCCCAAAAAGGAAAAAAACAACATTGTTTCTATCATTCTAGACAAGTCTAGAAATGAATTTTAAAGGAGAACAAGTCTACTGAATTATTATAAACACACAAACAATTTTAGAGTTTTATCTCACCTTTAAGTTTTCAAATTGAGTGACTTCATTGTATGAAATTTTCTAACTTTTACATAGGCTCCAACTTTGCTCATCAGTAGGAACACGTCTCCATGTTTTCATATTGAGCTGCAATCAAATACAATTTCTTCCCATGTCTTTTTGATTCTTCTACGGACTCTTGAAAACACTCTTGCATTCTTTTCTCGCCAAATATGATATACAATTGAACCAAGCCTCATTTGAAGGTGTTTGAGTTGAATCTTTTAATTTTTTCTTGAGTATAGTAGCTTCCTTTATTTCCTTCCATTCACTTGAAAAACTGGCCAATTCCATATTCTTAGCAAATCTCTTCCATAATTCCAAAGCAAATGGGTAGCAACCGAATAAGTGATCAATCATCTCATCGCTTCCTTCACACAATAAACAACTTGCATCTAGGATTTCCATATATTTCCTTATCCGATCCCTTGTATTTTTTTTAGGAAAAACGACTTAGCGTCATTTTATTAAAAATTCCCAAAAACGGAAAAAAAAACCACGAGTTTAAGAGATCATTCAAGACAGGCCTAGAATGATTTTGAAGTCGTAACATTCTGAATAAAAGCTAAAAAGCTAAAAACGTAAATGAATTATCAGAGTACAATGCTTTCAATTCTAGTGAGTTCAAAAAATGATAAATTCCAATTCCTATAGATATTCTAGTTCTGTTCTGTGCTTGGAATTATTCTCTACGTTTCCGCGAGGGCGCTGCAATCCGATACAATATCTTTCCATAACTCTTCAACGCTCTAGTAGATTCTTCCATATACCCTTGCATTCCGTTCTTGACAAATGTTATACACCACTGCTCCAAAGCCGCACTTGAACACACTTGTTGCAAATCTATTTCCCTTGGCTTTTAGTAGTGCTGCTTCTTTGATTTCATTTCATTCACTCGGGAAACTGATCAGCTCCAGGCTTTTATAGAATATGTCCCAAAGCTCTGAAGCAATACAGTAGCTCCTGAATAGGTGATCTATGGTTTCTTCATTTCTTTTTCATAGAAGACAGCTCGCTTCCAGGGTGCTCAAATACTTCCTGATACAATCACGAGTGTTGAGTCTTTCCAGAAGGCGAGCCATATGATGAACTGGTGTCGAGGGATAATCTTCGTTGATCATACAAGAGGAGTCCATTCTACTTTCTACGCTTTTTCCCGGGTTACCTCCCATATTTTCTTCGATACTAGCTTCCCATTGTCCTCAACATTTCATTCATGAATATTCGGTCTGTCGTGTAGTTGTATATTACTTATATGATCAAGTATCCTCTGTCCTTCTGGATTTCTTCTCAAGAGTGAGTCTCAATTCCCATCTTTAATGTCTCTAATTTTCGATTCTGCATAGTCCCTTCTAATATGGGAATTTTGAAACTCCTCCATGTGGATGATAGGCTAGTTTTCGAACCAGGGATCGTGCCAAAATAGAGTGCATTTCCCGTTCCCTAGCCGGATGTCATAAAGATCTACAATATCGCTTCTTAGTTTAAGAATCTTTTTCAGAGACCAGCTCATACCTTCATGAATTTTAAAGGTCCAGATGCTGGCTTCATATTTCATAAACCTCGTATGCACCCATTTAATCAATAGTGACTCCTGATTGCGCTCCAAATCCCACAGATGCTTGAAGGTGAGAGTTTTGTTCAATTGATACGATTCTTCAAGCCGATGACTCCCTCGTCCTTCTGTTTGCAGAGTGCGGTCTATTTGACTTTCTTTCCTGCTCTTCCACTACTGCCCCGGATAAAGTTCCTCATCAGCGTGTCGAGCTCCTTCATTACCTTCTTCGGAATGACCATCTGCTACGCTCATAGCCAACTATTCCCATGACCACAGTTTTGATAAGTTCGATCCTCCTGCATAAGAAAGTTTTTCGTTGCCCAGCCAGATATCGTATTTTTTACCTTTTCAATCAGCGGCTTGTAGTGTGAGATCTCGATCTTCTTCGCGGTTAATGGAATTCTTAAGTACCTTACGGGAAAGCTTGCTTCCTTTATGTATATGATGTTGAAGATGTCTTGTTTTGTTTCGTCCTTCACGCCTCCATAAAATGCCACATTCTTGCTTTCATTAATAGTTAAACCTATAACCTCAGAAAAAAACGTTATTGCAGCCCTAATAGTTTTAATGGAATCAATGTGTGTGTGCGCTAGAATGAACAATTTGTCAGCAAAACATAAATGGGTTACCTCCTCTACCTCATAGAATGGGTGAAAGATGTATGGACGATTCTTTCGGAACATCGCGAAAATGCTCTCAAAGATTATCATGATAGCTACAAAAAGGTAAGAAGAGAGGGGGTCCCACTGCCTTACCCCGTTTCTCCATTGAAATAGCCTCTATGGACTTCATTAACGCTAACAAAAAAGTAGGATGATGAAACGCACTCCATAATCCAATCAATAAAAATCATATGAAAAGCAGAAACAACCAGAAAGTCTCGAATGACTTCCCATCTAATAGAGTCAAAATCTTTCTTGATATCTATTTTGAAAGTCACTATCGAGGATATTTTCTTTTCCCCGTATCTTTTTAAAAGGCTCTACATGAGAAGAATATTATGAGAGATTGTTCTACCGGGGATGAATCCAGATTGGTTAAGATTTATAATTTTTCCTATTAAAATTTTAAATCGTTTAGAAATGATTTTTAAAATTATTTTATAAATCACATTGTAGTAGGAAATTGATCTGAAATCTTGTACTTTCTCAGGTACCGTAGTTTTGGGGATCAAGGTTAGGACCGTTGTATTCCATTGCTTTAACATCTTCCAATTCTTGAAAAACTCTAAAACCTCATCAGTAACGTCTTTACCCACAACCGACCAATTATCATTGAAGAACTGTGCATTAAACCCATTAAGACCTGGCTTTTATTCCCATCAATACTAAATAGAGCTTCTTTAACCTCAACCCTCGTGACCACCCTTATAAGCTCGCGACTATCGTCTGGAGAGATTTTCCTATCAATAATCTGATACTAGGTATTCAGGTGACTTTGATGCTACTTTCTTGTACCCATAAGTTGCTTATAGAAATCGATAGCCAAATCTTGTACACCCTTTTGACCCTGAACATATTCACCATCATCATTCTTCAGCCTGTATACATTGTTTCTCATGTTTCTAGCATTGCATTTTCTGTAGAAGAAAACTGTTTTTTTGTCATCCAACGAGAGCCGGCTGTGTCTTGATTTCTGTCTAACAAAATTCTCTTCAAGCTGACTCAGCTTCCTGAAGTTTTCAAGCGCATTTCTTTCTGTTTCATTGAGTTGTACATCACTATCATCCCTTAATAACCTTTTTTGAACTTCTTCCAGTTCTTCTCTAGCAGCCAGAACTCTATTGGAGATATTGCTGAACTTCTTCTTGTCAAAGCTTTGAAAATGATTCTTCAGGAGTTTAAGCTTCTCAGAAACCTTGTTCATGTTGGATCACCTGACATCTGTAGACCATATGCTTTCGAGAATACCTTTGAATTTTTCGTTTTCCATCTAGAAATTAAAATTTTTAAAGGGCCTTTTGAACCTTTCTTCCTTTTCCCAGAATAATTTAATTGGGCAGTGATAAGATATACCCGGATTCGGAATGTGAAGTTGACTTCCCGGAAATTGATTAATCCAGTTCTCATTTATCAGACATCTGTCAATTCTACTTCTTCTAATTTGTTCATTCCCTCTCGTAGAAGACTAAGTAAAAAAAATTCCCAGAATTAGTAGGCTCGATACAACCCATATCTCTGATGCAGTCATTAAAGTCAATCATATCCCGAGTTATTTCAGATTATTGACTACAATCAGACTCGTTTCTAATTACGTTGTAATCATCGAGGACATACCAAGATTTATCACTACCGATCCAGTTTCTAAGACAATTTTAGAGGAGTCTTCTGTCAATGCTTGAGTTGCTACCATAGATAATAGCAAGATTAAACACGATTCTTGTGATTCTGTCTTTGACCTCCACCAGGATTGCTTGATCATTCGAAAAGAGAGCCCTGACCTCAGCAACTTTGTTATCCCAGATAACACAGATTCTGTTCGTTTTGTTATTTGAGTTGTGAATGATTTCCCAGTTGCTATCAATTCACAGCTTGCTAACCTTCTCAATGTTCCGGCTTTTGACTTTTGTCTCAAGAATACTCATAATAGTGATCTTCTGGTTCTCAATAATCCTCATGATTTCTTTGTATTTTAGAGGGTCATTGAGTCCCCTTATGTTCCATGTCAATATATTCATGAAGGGATATAAGTGTTGAGTTTCCCTTGTATTTAATCTTTCTCAAAATCTAAGCAAAAAATGAATTAATGTCGTAATATTATGTTATTCTTCATATTTGTTTATGTTATAATATATTATATTCAAAAATATTATTATGATATATTATATTATTGTAACAATATAATATATTTTAAAAGTTTTAATTTTTAATCTAATAATTATATAAATTTGATAAGATAAAAGATAAAACCGTTCCAAAACTTTTCTCAAAATTTTTCGAAAAATTATCCTAAGTTAGTTTCAAAAATCCGGACAAACAAAACAACCGGACTACATTTGCAAACTTACATGATTTTGATAATTTTAAATAAAATAATCAAAAAGGGAGAAATTGTTAGATAAAATTAGACCGGTTCAAATAAACCTAACTTAAATAAACCTTCCATGCAGGAACAAAGAACCGGACCGGACAAACAAAAGAACCGGCTAAGAAAACTAGCCGGTCAAGCTACTAAACCGACCAAAAATACTTGGAACATTACCGCACAAAGAAAGGATCGGCCAAAGCTTAAAACCGGAAACATCAGACAGCCGACCGGTCACAAGGTAACGGAATAACCGGAAGAAGTCCGGTTACATCACTCGTACCGGAAGCCATTCGGTTAAGTCAAATGACCGACCAGTATAAGAAGACAATTCGGGTATCTGTTGAGAATGATACCAAAGGAACAGACTGAACACTTCCATATCCATACAAGTCTGAGGAAAGCCTGCAGGCTGCAGAAGACAGTCCTACCGGATCTTTCCACTTCGGGATAAGTCAGAAAGGAGATCTTCCAAGTACAGACAACTGTCTAACAGATAGTGTCTACATTGAGTAAAAGACAAACCTAGCAGGTTTGTCTTACATACCGAAAGAACAGACTGCCAAGTCTGAGGTTGACCATCAGGTCTGAGGAAACGACCGCAGATCTGAACCTCTGAATCACTGAACATCTGCATCCCTGCTCAACCAATCAGATTCAAGGTAGTGAAATCTGACCGTTGGCATATTTCACCTATAAAAGGGGCAGTTGAAGAGGAGTAAGTGTGACACATAGCGAGCATTTAATTTACAAGTGAAAACAGTGTGCTCTCTTTAGAAAGCCTAGTGTTAAAGTTGAAGTGTTTTAATTTATAATTCCGGTACAAATTGTAAGAGTGTTATCGAGCAGGAAATAATTCTCGATCGGATTGTATTTGTATTCCTTAGTGAATATCCTTCTCGCGGTTTCGAGAGGAAGGGGTGACGTAGGAGTTTTATCTCCGAACATCCATAACATCTGTCTTGTTATTTACTTTCTGCCGGCTCCATTGTCTAACCGATTTACACTAACTTAACTACACCGCTCTAAACTGACTCTATATTATCCATACCGAACCACCAGATTACCGAAACCGACCCACCATTTTTCAAACATTCATCATCCGAAACCGGCCTTGCCTATTATACAAGTGTGCTGCTTCAACCTGAAAGCAAACCCCTTCCGCACTTGAACCTAGTTCAAGAGTTTGTGACAGGTTGTGTAGTATTGAAACCCCGGTGTTAATCTCTAACCGGATTAACTACCACCCTTCGAGTGAGAACCGCTAACCGGTCCAACCCCGGTCCTCCAGCGGCTACCTAGATCCTAACAAAATTATATTTATTTTTTAAAATAATTAATATATATAAATTATTAAATATTATTTATAATATATATAATATTTATCAATATAACCAATATAAATTATAAAATATAAATATATAATTAAGTTATTACTGATTCAATTAAATCTTTAGAAAAATACTTCAACCGAAAATTGAATCGTTTAATTGATAAAAAATTGGTTAACTGGAATCGTTGGAACCGGTTAACCAATAAACTAGTAAAATGAAACTGATAAGTTATTAGTTCGGTTCGGTTCAATTATCGGTTTTTCGGTTTTTTATTTTTTAAATCCTACAAACAAGTATCATTCAGTTTGGAGTTATTTTATTAAAATTCAAAATTATTAAAATAATTAACTAAATTAATAAATAAAGGGGTTGTAGAGTGCATCTGTATAGTCGATCCATGCCTTAAATGAAAGCCTCGTAGATGGAGGGCTGCATCTGGGCCTCTATTAGTGTTCTAGTAATTGATGTTAGGCTTCTGATTATCACCTATTAATTAACTCGGTCCAATATAAATAAGTTGGGCCGGGTTAACAATGTAAAAAAACAAAATAATCAAAGAACCAGAAAACTTCATCTTCACGATGTAAGAAATTCTTTAACGAGAATTGACAAGTTAAATCAAAATAATTAGTTATATTGAATTTTGTTATTATTAAATATTTGTTTCACTGTCATGAAAGCCACGACCCATTGTTTGTTTTGCTGAAAAAGAAGAAAAAAAAATAATGTATTTGTATTTAGGATGACAGTTTTAAGCGGATTCGCGGTAATAGATTCTATTGTTCAGGGTTTTTCTCTTTGACCGGGGATTGCAAAGGACGGTGAAAAACCTGAAATATATGGACCGGGGTTCGAGACGGGAATGTTATTTATATATCCAAACCAATCCTCGAACTGAAATAATGCAATAATGTTTTTATGATAATTGTTTAAAATAATTAATATATAATACTTATTTAATATAATAATAATTATTTTTCATTAAAAAAAATCTCTTTATCTTCTTGTTAGATAAAATTAGACCGGTTCACAAAACTTAACATAAATAAACCTTCCATGCAGGAACAAAGAACCGGACCGGTCAAACAAATGAACCGGCTAAGAAGACTAACCGGTCAAGTTATTAAACCGACCAGGACATTCGGAACATGACCGCACAAAGAAAGGATCGGCCAGAACTAAAAACCGGAAACACCAGACAGCCGATCAGCCACAAGGCAAAGCAATAACTGGAAGCTGTCCGGTTAAACCAATCACACCGGAAGCCATTCGATTAAGTCAAATGACCGACCAGTATAAGAAGACAATTCGGGTATCTGTTGAGTATGATACCAAAGGAACAGACTGAACATTTCCATATCTATACAAGTCTGAGGAAAGTCTGCAGGCTGCAGAAGACAGTCCTACAGTATCTTTCCACTTCGGGATAAATCAGAAAGGAGATCTTCCAAGTACAGACAACTGTTTAACAGACAGTCACCACATTGAGTAAAAGACAAACCTAGTAGGTTTGTCTTACACACCGGAAGAACAGACTGCACAGTCTGCAGAGTTGATCGCCAGGTCTGAACAGATGACCGCAGGGTCTGAATCATTGAACCTCTGCTCAGCCAATCAGATTCAAGGAAGTGAAATATGACCGTTGGCATATTTCACCTATAACAGGAGCAGTTGAAGAAGAGTAAATGTGGGACACAATACTGAACAAATGATATACGTGAGACATAGTGAACGTTTAACCTACAAGTGAAAAGAGTGTGTTATCTCTCTAGAAAGCATAAGTGCTAAAGTTGAAGAGTGTATTTTACAATTTCGGTGTAAATTGTAAGGGTGTTATCGAGCAGGAAATAAGTCTCGATCGAATTGTATTTGTATTCCTTAGTGAATATCCTTCTCGCGGTTTCCAGAGGAAGGGGTGACGTAGGAGTTTTATCTCCGAACATCCATAAAATTTGTCCTGTCATTTACTTTCTGCCGGTTCCATTTTCTAACCGACTTGTACTAACTTACCTACACCGCTCTAACCTACTTAACTCTATCCAAACCGGATCACCAGGTTACAAAAACCGACCCATCAATCTTCAAACCTATATCATCCAAAACCGGTTCCGCCTATCATACAAGTGTGCTGCTTCAACCTGAAACCTGGTATTGTTAGATAAAATTAGACCGCTTCACAAAACTTAACATAAATAAACCTTCCATGCAGGAACAAAGAACCGGACCGGTCAAATAAATGAACCGGCTAAGAAGACTAACCGGTCAAGTTATTAAACCGACCAGGACATTCGGAACATGACCGCACAAAGAAAGGATCGGCCAGAACTAAAAACCGGAAACACCAGAAAGCCGATCAGCCACAAGGCAAAAGCAATAACCGGAAGCTGTCCAGTTAAACCAATCACACCCGAAGCCATTCGGTTAAGTCAAATGACCGACCAGTATAAGAAGACAATTCGGGTATCTGTTGAGTATGATACCAAAGGAACATACTGAACATTTCCATATCCATACAAGTCTGAGGAAAGTCTGCAGGCTGCAGAAGAAAGTCCTACAGTATCTCTCCTGTGATACCTGGATAATAGAGTTCTCTCTTCACTAGTATATAAGATGAACAAACCTTTATCAAAACAATCACAAGTCATAACTCATTCTCTCACTAAGACAAAAATGTCTCAGTTTCAAAACATCTTCCAAGTGGACTTCAAATATGCGAAGAGCACTGACCACTATGATGTGTTCAAAATGATCAAATCACTCGAAGACACAGGTCTTCAATACTTCCTGGATGACAAGTATACCATCTATCCAGATTCTGTTCTAGAATTCCTGTACAATGCAAGGATCTTCAGAGGCACACCACACTTTGACACCCATATCCAATCAAAGGTGGGCGGTGTAGTATTCGACTTCACGATGAATGACTTTGGGAGGTGCTTTGGGCTTCCAAAGAAAGGCTTAACAGATCTCAATATTCCGGCCGACTTAAAGGCCGAGATCTCCTTAACCTTTTCCAGGTATAATCAACCTGTCGATGACCATGGCACAAAGTCACTATTGAGGGCTGAATATCAACTCCTCAATGACGTGATAGGTCGAAGCATCTTAGGAAGAGATGTGACGAATACCTACTGCACTACATCCTTCAACATGATGGCTTCCATCACCACCGGGACACCCGTTAACTGGTCAAGAATACTGTTCGACATTCTACTCTGGATAATTAACGTTCGAACAGTCGGCCTCGTTCCCCAACTGAGCTGTTTGCTTGTTGAACTTGGCGTACCGACCTGTCCGGGCGAAGGTCTGAATCAAGCTCAAGTGCTAACCAATGAAGTAACTGACTCCTTCTATGAGCGGTTCGAGAAGGATTGGAGGAGGAGGAACCGTCGCAACAACCCCAACGGTGCGGTCACCTCCAGCGGTCACTAGGTCACTCCTTCCTACACCCGGTCATTTTGCTGCACGTACCGGGTGTATCGTTGTCCAACCCCATTATGATCTTTCGGTTTTATCTTTGTTTTCTTCGGTTTTATCTATGCCTTCTTCGGCTCTATCCATGTTATCTCCGGTTTTCATTGATTACTTTTCAATATGTTGTTACATGAGTCATTAATGAAAAGTAATATTTAATTAATGAAGTAACCCCCAACCACCTGAGTAATCAATACCCAACCAACTTGGTTACTTTTCAACCAAATCCCACCTCGAGCTCCGCAATAAATTAAAAGTAACTACTTCCCAATGCGTTTTGGAAACATAAATATTCTCTTTCCTAATAAGACAAAACTGACATTCAATGCTAATATTTTCCCTCCAAAACCGGATCTATATAAAGAGTTATTCTCTAATCAATCCAACACATCCTAAAAACAAAACTCTCTTGAAATCTCTTCAACTATCTCTATCTCTCAACAAAGCCGTAATCATGCCGAGCCGAACCTTAGGAAACTTCTTGAGCGTCAACTTCGACTCATGCATGGAACATTGGGAAGGAGATCATGGAAAGTAGATCATGTTTTAATCTCTCATTGACACCGGCCTTCGAACCTTTCTCGAAGAATCCGGTCCCATACTGATTGATGATGTCAAGACGTTCTTCAGAAGCGCTTGCGTCAGAGGTAACTACATCGTCTCTACGGTGAGAGACCATACTTTTTGGCTTGATGAAGCCGAATTTGCCTCCATGTTCAACTTTCCCACAGAAGGGTTTTCTGACTTTCCAACCCAGGTGGGAAGTGCGGCATATGATCACGCACTATTCTTCTCTGGAACCGTTGTTCCGGTGGAAAACTATGGGTTAAAAACCCGCCTCGCTCATCACACCCAACTCCTTCTTGAGATTATGACCTGGTCTATCATCTGTCAATCTCCAAATTAGAGGTACTCCAAGAACACATACAACATCATGACCCATATTGTTAGCAAGACGGCCATAAATTGGTCAACAGTGATTTTTCAGAACCTAAAAAACATGGTGCTAACCAAGAAAGGTCTCGGTTACGCCCCTCACATCAGTAAGCTTATTCTAAAGTACCGGCCAGATTTTGGACCGGGTACACCGGCGTCCCCTTCAAACATCCTTGACATGGATGCGGTGGAAGAAAGGTTTTCTAAAGTGGTTATTACATAAGTTGTATCTTTCCATCTTATGTATGTCTGTTTTCACACCGATCTATCTTTCGGTTCCTATTCTGTAATGTTTCTTCAATACAACTCTATTTAAGTTTAAATGACCGAGTCATCTTAATATTTTGAATATCTATCTAAGTAACCGGTTAACATTGTCAAAATAACCGCGCTTTCATCCGGTCTCAAAGAAAACCGCTTAAACTCAAAATATTGCAAATAGTCTACTTGCTCAAAATAACCGGTTAACTTTCGATAACCAAACTCTCCGGTTAAGTTAAGAAAACCGCGGCATCAAACGGTTTCAAAGGAGAGATTACGTCATCAAAGTCGAAATCAATAATTTTGGAGGGAAACTTCCCGCCCAAAACTCCCGCTCAAATTTCCCACCTCCTGGCTTACCGCCAATTGAATTGGCGCCCTTTCGATTGCCGCCGTTTCGATTACCGCCTTTTTGGCTTCCCGCCCACGGTTTGCCGCCTATTCGGCTTGGAGGGAAAACTCCCGCCAAATGTTGATGGGACGGCTGGGTTTCCAAACCGCACCTATAAAAGGGGCTCTTGGCCATTTCATTCCACTCTCACGCGAAACAGCTTTCTCTCTCTAAGCTCTCAAATTCTCTCAGCGGTTATTTACTCTCGTGTTTTTCAAACTCTCTCAATCATCTAAGATGGGGCGCGATTCGGCTTTGTTCAAACACATGACTCAGGTGGATTTCGAGGAAATCCGACAGAAGGGCACGCCTAAAGCAAAGGGAGTTATTGACCGAGTAACCGAAGCCGGACTTGAGTACTTTCTCGGCGGTCCCCATGTTCTATATAGAGAAGCGGTTGAAGAATTCTTCAATACCGCAACTCTTTATGGCAACAAGATCACTGCGACTGTCAGCGGTACTGAATTCGAGTTAACCGAAGAATCGGTTGCGGAGAGTCTACGCTTTCCAATAGACGGCCAAGATGCCGTCTTGAATCTAGAACTAACAACGTTCGAGGCAGCCTGCCAGATTCTCTCAGCAACCAAGAAGGAACCGGTGAAAGTATTCGGTAAGAAAGCGACACTACGACCGGAGTACATACTGCTTTGTGACATCTTCACAAAGTCGGTTCAGGCAAGAGGCGGAAATTACAAAAGCCTCACCAAGGCCAAAATCGAGATGCTAGTCGGTTTGATACAAGGTACGAAAGTCAACTGGGCGAAGGAATTATTCCACAACTTAAAAGACATGGTGAATCTGGACACCACACCGGTCCTGGTGTCATTATCCCATCAGGAAGGCTAATAAGATCCAAGCATTTCCTGGAGAGGAAGCAGCCAGCCCCCGGTTCCACAGGTGGCCGAAAGAAGAAATTCGCCAAGAAAGCGGCCCCGGAAAAAGAACAGACCGGAAGCAAGGGCAAGGAGAAGGTAGTATTCTCGGAACCGCCATCACAAACAAGGGATGAGGAAGAGTCGGCCTCCACGTCTGAACGAACCGATTTTGAGAAAACCGATGAACATCCTTCCGGTAGAGAAGGACCGAATGATGAAGAACATTCGGGTACAAGTCCCAGCAATACCGGTGCGGCCGGTAGCCTTGAGAACGCCGAGGCCGGTGCAGAAAGCAGTGGGGAGGATGAGGCTTCCCCTGAAGACGACCAGAAGAAGGCCGATATTATAGCGCGCAAAATCCTGGAGGACATTGACCTGCGAGTTCAAGCGGTTGGAGAATTATACCGGGAATGGCACGAATACCGATTCAGCAAACTTTATGAACACATGTTCCCAGGCCTAACCGACGAACAATGCTTCAGAAGGCTGAAGGAGATAGAGGAAACAGTCATGAGCCTGACAAACGCAGAAACTCTCAACGAAGCCTTGGACCGATGCACCATCGTGAGACCGCGAGCTCGGCTACAAAAGCTATCCGGACGCATCCAGAAGATTAAGGAAAGGTACGTGGAAGGAACACCGGAGGCTAACTTACAGCTCTTGGTGTTAGAAAAGCTTGAGATAGCGAAAGGAGAATTCGCTGAAGAGATTGATCGGCTGGAGGTGGTGTGCAGACAGCGAGAAAGACTGCACTCCCCAGCCCCTAAGACCGATAACGGTCAAATTCATGGTGCAACACCTCCTCGGGCGGATCCGGTGACAAATGAAACCGATGAAAGGACGGAGACTCCTCTCACCGCGCAACTCCAAACTGAACAAACTGGGGTTTCAGAACCGGGCATTTCAGAAGAAAGGGTTAAGTTCCTTATTCAAGAGATTGCAGACTCAACGGTTTACCCATTAGAGGAGAAAATGAAGAAAACCGTGAGCCTGGCACTCCAGTTCTCCAACAATACGAGAAATAATCTGGTAAGGGCAGATGACCGGATCTCACAAATCGAAGCTGATTACCGTGACGAAACGGATATGCGCGACAATCATCTTCAGCGAACCGAGGCCTTGGAAGAAAAGACCTCAGAGATAAAGGATGACTTGGATCGGCTTGAAAGGCAAACCGACCAACGATTAACAGAGGTCACTAAGGATCTGGTCGGCTCGACACTTGACAGGGTCTTAGAATTGGAAAAGAAGAATGCGGGCCTTGAAGACCGCAACGACAAGATCGAAGCCGACCTCAAGGCGTTGACCGCACAAGTTGATGAATTACTCAAGGCCAAGTTAAATGCGGATATAGCGGTTGTGGAGGCAAACGCCCGAGCGGCTAAGAAGTCCAGGATGCGCTGGACGAAGAAGCAAGATTAGCAAAGGACCCACCGCGACTAACTGAGGAAGAAATAGCCGAACGCGAACGAAGGACGATGGCTAAGTATCCGGGACTTGCAGAGTCCGTAGCCGCTCAAGCTGCGGAGGATGCAGAGCGGTTAAATACGGAAAGACAAAGACTTGAGGGATTTGCAACCGCTCACAACAAGAAGAAGACAACGGCGGCCCCCTCCTCTTCCGTTCCGGCAAAACGGAAAAGGAAAACATCAAAGAAGGTTGAAGTGGCCGGGCTGCTGGAAAGAGTCACTGACACGGTTATTGAAAATCAACCGGACCCGGCTATTCACACCGAAGAAGAAGATGAAGAACATCTGGCGGAGCGCTCTACAAGACAACGAGTCTCCGTTACGGCCAGTCAACCGCAACCGGTTAAGAGAAAACGGACCAAGGATATGATGGCCAGCTTCAACTTCTCCGACTCAGAATAGGGGCTCACTTCTCTTAAAACTATGTTTATTTCATTTTCTACTTTCGGTTATCTCTCTCTATATATAAAGCTATTTTTGAAACCGGCCTATACTTGCATCTTTACATGGTTTTGATAATTTTAAATAAAATAATCAAAAAGGGAGAAATTGATAAGATAAAAGATAATAATTTTCCAAAATTTTCCTCAAAATTTCTCCAATTTTTTTTGAAAATTCTCCCAAGTTAGTTTCAAAAATCCGGTAAAATAAAGAACCGGCCTACGTTTGCAAACTTACATGGTTTTGATAATTTTAAATAAAATAATCAAAAAGGGAGAAATTGTTAGATAAAATTAGACTGGTTCACAAAACTTAACATAAATAAACCTTCCATGCAGGAACAAAGAACCGGACCGGTCAAACAAAGGAACCGGCTAAGAAGACTAACCGGTCAAGTTATTAAACCGACCAGGACATTCGGAACATGACCGCACAAAGAAAGGATCTGCCAGAACTAAAAACCGGAAACACCAGACAGCCGATCAGCCACAAGGCAAAGCAATAATCAGAAGCTGTCCGGTTAAACCAATCACACCGGAAGCCATTCGGTTAAGTCAAATGACCGACTCGTATAAGAAGACAATTCGGGTATCTGTTGAGTATGATACCAAAGGAACAGACTGAACCATTCCATATCCATACAAGTCTGAGGAAAGTCTGCAGGCTACAGAAGACAGTCCTACAATATCTTTCCACTTCGGGATAAATCAGAAAGGAGATCTTCCAAGTATAGACAACTCTTTAACAGACAGTCACTACATTGAGTAAAAGACAAACCTAGTAGGTTTGTCTTACACACCGGAAGAACAGACTGCACAGTCTGCAGAGTTGACCGCCAGGTCTGAACAGATGACCGCAGGGTCTGAATCACTGAACCTCTGCTCAGCCAATCAGATTCAAGGAAGTGAAATATGACCGTTGGCATATTTCATCTATAAAAGGAGCAGTTGAAGAAGAGTAAATGTGGGACACAATACTGAACAAATGATATACGTGAGACATAGTGAACGTTTAACCTACAAGTGAAAAGAGTGTGTTATCTCTCTAGAAAGCATAAGTGCTAAAGTTGAAGAGTGTATTTTACAATTTTGGTGTAAATTGTAAGGGTGTTATCGAGCAGGAAATAAGTCTCGATCGAATTGTATTTGTATTCCTTAGTGAATATCCTTCTCGCGGTATCAAGAGGAAGGGGTGACGTAGGAGTTTTATCTCCGAACATCCATAAAATTTGTCTTGTCATTTACTTTCTGCCGGTTCAATTTTCTAACCGACTTGTACTAACTTACCTATACCGCTCTAACCTACTTAACTCTATCCAAACCGGATCACCAGGTTACAAAAACCGACCCATCAATCTTCAAACCTATATCATCCAAAACCGGTTCCGCCTATCATACAAGTGTGCTGCTTCAACCTGAAACAAACCTCTTCCGCGCTTGAACCTAGTTCAAGGGTTTGTGACAGTTTGTGTAGTATTGAAACCCCGGTGTTAATCTCTAACAGGATTAATCACCACCCTTTGAGTGAGAACCGCTAAACCGGCCCAACCCCGGTCCTCCAGCGGCGACCTAGATCCTAACACTTCTTTATTTAATTAATGCAATAACGAGAATTATAAATCATTCATCTTTTTATAATTTATAATTATATTTATATAAATTAATTATATTTGAAATTTAAACTATTTTTTGGTTTTGGTGCACCACGGAAAACCTGTCCCTGGTCAGGCGGGAATGGTTTAATTACAATATCTGTCGTTATTGGGGCGGGGTAACGTGATTCTCCGAACCGAATCGCATCATTATCATCTCTAGATCTGTATAAAATAAGACTTGCATAAAAAAACTTAGGTTATTTAGAAATAATTTTGAGTTATTTAGAAAATATATTGTTTTAATATAAAAATTTAATTATTTAAATAAAATGATCAAATATCTTTATTCTTTTATATTTAAAAATGTTAAAAAAATTAATATTTTAATTGATAATTTATTTATGTACATGTATCAATTTGTCCAATAATAAAAATATTTTCTTCTGATCAAATTATTTGAATATAAATATCCTTCACAAAAAAAAGTTAATAGATTTAGGATGGTAATATTTTTGACCATATTAATGAAATCAACAGATGGATTCATCATATCTAAAATTAGTTATGACCGTTACAATAATGAATTTATATATTTTATTTTTGGTAAAAAAGTGAATTATGAAATTATACAATATAACATCTATTTTCATTATAATGAAGCTTAAAAATAAGTATATATTTGTATTATAAGGTTAAATCTTTGTTGTTAAAAAATAATATTTTTAAATCTGTAAAAGATTTGAGTAAAACTTTATAAATTTGTATCTAAATATTGAAGTTATTAATAATTTAAATTTGGTAGGTCGATACATCTACATAGTTGATCATTTAAAAGTCTCTCAATATAAAATTGTGAATAATTGGATACTTGCAAGATAATGATTTTTTCAATTTTATTGATTTGTAATCTGTTGATTTTTATTTTCTTGAAATTTTAGTAATAAATGTCATTTAAATGAGTGTTGGTTATATTTAGAAAGACACTGTATTTAAAATAATAATAATCATCAAATTACTTATAGAAATTCCAATAAAATAGGAAGCAATGGACTAATTGAAATATCTGATATAATTTCAAGAGGAATGATAGGGAGCACTATTTTGGGGGAGCGACTCGTACAACGAAAGTGACCTCGTTGTTATACGAAAGTGACCTCGTCCCTTTTGTATAACAACGAGGTCACTTTCGTATAACAACGAAGTCACTCTCGCTGTACGAGTCGCTCCCTCAAAATAGTGCTCCCAATTATTTTTCTAATTCCAATTATACAGATCAAATACAAAAATAAGTAATTAATTAGAAAATATTCTTCATTACTTTTAAATTCATATTTATTTCACCTTATTTTTCTTTTGAAATATGAGTAAATTATTAAGTTCTATATATTTAATTATTTGTCTTTGCTGCTAAAATGGTAAAATGGTGGGACATTTTAAAATACAATAATTTCGTTGCTCTAGAACTTATTTGATTTAAAATTAATTTGAATTAACTTTAATTATTCAATAACAATTTACTTATAATTATATCATCAACTCAAATATTTTATTTTTTAATATATATATTAAAAAATAGAGGTAAACTATAATTGAAATAGAGGTAAACTATTCTAAATGGTTATCCTATAACTAGAGAATTGAAATTCATGATAATTAATATACCAAAAGTATAATTATTTTTTGAAAAACCACATATCATGTCGTTTGGTTTTCCATTGATTGCCTACAAACTTGTAATTCAAATTTTTGTCTAAAATTAGTATACTAATAAGTTAAATATTTTTAATTTATACCTTTTTTCACTTGTAAATTTATATTTGAAAATTGAGAATACAAAAATAATTGTTTTCTATGTACAACAACAAATTACAATATTAGAAAATATAAATTAAAACAACAAATAATGATATTATAGAATATAAATTACAAATATATCTTGATTAATAAGCTTTTTTTTAAGATTTGAATACTTTTGTTTATAATGATACTTGCTTATTATTTTTAAAAGTAATTTTATCATATATAAAAAAAATGTTAACAATCAAATCTAGTCATATTTATTTTCTAATAAAAAAAAATATATTAATTGATTACCGGTTAAAAACGTGAATTGTTAATTGAGTCAGATTTATTTTATATTACAAGAAACTATTAGTTGTTTAACTGATAAAAAGAAACGTGATAGGTTAATCGAGTCACATTCATTTTCTCATAAAATAAAATATTAATTGCGACGTAAATAAAATAAATGGAATCAATTGTTTTTGAACTAATACAACAACAAACGTCAATTAAACTAACTTTCTAAAGTCAGTTTTAGTCCTTGTCGCTTATGATTTGAAAACAATTAAATCTTTTTATAAATAATATATGACCATAAATAAAAGAAAAGATAAGATAACAAGTTATTAATAATAAAAAATATATGATATGCTTTTTATCTATATTTGTGAAATATATGGTTGTTGTCTTCCTGTATTAAAATCTTTTTAAAAATGTAGTTATTACTATAATACATTCGAACATGTCTGTTACAAGTGCCCGAAAATAATTGAAGAAGAAAGGAAAAAGAAGATCGAGAAAGAGACAAAGACAGAGACAGAGACAGAAAAGAAACAAAAAGAAGAACAAGAAAGGTTGGAAAAGGAAAAGGTTAAGAATGAAAGGCAGAAAGAGGTTACTAAAGAATCAGTATTGAGTAAACAGAAGGATCAAAATAAGGAAGGAAATTCAGAACATGGTTTTGAAGAACAAGGGAAGGAAGATAGAGTGGTAAGAAATTCAGAATCAAAGGCTGAGAATGAAGAGGTAACAAAGAAACTTGAATTGAAATCAAGAATCAATACCAAAGAGGTTGTGGAAAAAGAAAGCGTGGGAGAGAGCAAGAAAGGGGAAGTGGGTAAAGGAAATGGGAAAGATAAAGAAGAGAAAACTAAATCGGTTGAAACTGTAAAATCTCCAATTCAAAAAAAAAGTTGACCAGAGAAACACAAAAATCCCAAAACAGCAAAGTAAGCAAATTAAGGAAAATACAATTCCTTATAGCCCTGCTATATGGGAAAAACAGAAAGGAAGAAAAAGTAAAGGAAGGGGAAGTAAAGCTGGAACATCTTCTTTTCATTAATGAATTTAATGACATGGAATATTAGAGGGTTCAATGACCCTATAAAAAGAAGAGAGGTTAGAAGAATAGCAGAAATGAATGAAATCACAGTATTTGGAATTATTGAAACAAAAGTCAGACAAAGTCAAATAGAGAATGTTGCCCAGGGTTGTTTCAAAGAAGAATGAGAATTTATTCATAACTCTGATGGGGTTAAAAGTAGAATCTGGGTAGGATGAAATAAAAGAAGGGTTGAAATCAAGAATTTTTTTGAAAGCAAGCAAGTTATTTTGACAGAGGTTATCAATCTGGTGACAAGGGTAAAAATATTCTTTGCGGTAGTCTATGCAAGCAACTCTGGGACAGAGATGAAGACACTTTGGAATGATTTGACAAGAAACATTACGGACGACGACCGTGGGTTATTATGGGAGATTTTAACGTTACAAGATTCAGAAATGAAAAAGAGCCTGAGATAGACATAACACAAGAAATGCAGGATTTTATTGAATGCATTCGAGACATAAGCTGCATTGAACCGTCTTCCTCAGGTAATCTATTTTCATGGCCAACTACAAGAGGGGTGGACAACATGAGAAAGAGCAGAATTGATAGAGGCCTAGTGAATAAAAAATGGGTGGAGTTTTACCCAAGAAGCCAAATCCAGGTTTTGCAACCAGGTATCTCTGATCACTGCCCTTTGAAATTCTTTTGGGAGAAGGAGAAAAAACAGAAAAGTCCCTTTAAGTTTTTTAACTTCTGAATGAAAGATGAAGAATTTAATGAAATCCTTAATGAAACTTGGAACATCAGAATTAATGGAACAAAAATGTTCAGAGTTTGTGAGAAACTAAGATTACTGAAAGGGAAGCTAAATAAGTTAAACCGAAAAACATATAGTGGGATTTCTAAAAGAGTAGAGGAAGCCAGAACAAAACTGGAGGAAATACAAAGCAAGACACTAATAGCGCCAAATCTACCTTATAACTGAGAAGAGGAAAAAGAGGCTCTTACGCGATTCAGAGACCTCTTTTCTAAAGGGGAAAGTTTTGCTAAGCAAAAATTTAGAGAAAATTGGCTTTCATTAGGAGACAAGAATACTTCTTTCTTCTATAAAAAATGTTCATCAAGAAATTTCAGAAATTAGGTCCTAAGGCTCACAAATTCAAATGGAGATGTTTTACAGGGACAAAAGGCAGTTCATGAGGAAGCAATAAATTTCTACAAAGAGCTGATTGGAACAGAAACGAGCACAATAATAGAGGACAGTCAAACATTGCTTCAACAGATTGTGCAAAGAAAAATCAGTGAATAAAGTGGTAACCAATTGATTACAAGAGTTAGTATGGAAGAAGTCAAAAAAGCTGTATTTTCGATGAAATGGGATAAAAGCCCAGGGCCAGAGAAAACTGGGAAATAGTAGGTAAAGATGTAAGCGAAGGGGTTTTAGAATTCTTCCAAAACAGGAAAATGTTGAAGCAATGAAACGTCACGGTGTTGAATTTGATTCATAAGAATTCAATTCCGGAAAAAATTCAAGACTTTCATCCTATTTCATGCTGCAATGTTATTTACAAAATTATTTCAAAAATTATTTTGCAACGTTTGAAAACAGTTATTGATAAGCTTGTAGGATTAGGGCAATCAACATTTATTCCTAAACGCTCTATTTCCCAAAATATCCTACTCATGCAGAGCTTATTGAATGGATATGGTAAGAAAAACATATCGCCACGTGTGGCTTTCAAAATTGACAATAAAAAAGCTTTTGACTCGATCATATGGGGATCAATCCACGAATTCCTTCTTGCTGCAGGTTTTCCAATTATTTTCATTGATTGGATTATGCAATGTGTTTCCACTCCTCACTTTGTTGTGAGCGTGAATGGTATTCATGGAGGCTTTTTCAAGGGTGAAAGGGGAGTAAGAAAAGGAGACCTTATATCTCCTTACCTATTCGTCTTAATAATGGAAATTCTTGACTGCATTTTAAAAATGTTTTTGAGAAGTCACCATTTCAAATTTTACCCGTACTACAAAGAAGAAACAATAACCCATATATGTTTTGCAGATGATCTATTTTTTGTGGCTTATGCGGATGTTGAATCTGTTAGTATAATCAAAGAAGCTCTAACAATCTTTTCGAGTATTACAGGTCTATACATCAAAGAGGACAAAAGTCAGGCTTTCTATGGAGGGTTAATGAAGAAAGGAAAGAAAATATATTCAATATTATGGGAATCAAGAAAGGTGAACTACTAGTGAAATACCTTGGAGTACCCCTGTCATCAAAACAACTCTGATACAATCACTTCAGACAACTAGTAGAAAATGTTAGAAATTCTGTCTTGGGTTGGGCTACGAAAAAACTATGTTATGCAGGTACAATCGAGCTCGTTAAAAGAGTCATCTTTAGAATTATTGGTTACTGGGCACAACAGATAGTCACCCCAAAGAAAGTAATGTCTGAACACGATAGAATCATGAGAGACTACATCTGGGGAACACAAGGCAAAGGAGGAAAAAAGTCAAATGGGAGGATGTTTGCACTCCCATAGAAGAAGGCGGACTAGGAATAAAAAGTTGTGTTGAATGGAACAAAGCCCTCACCATTAAGAGCTTATGGGAGTTGGAGCAAAAAGCGGACTCCCTATGGGTCAAATGGGTGCATACAAGATTTATGAAAGAAGAGCAGAGCATCTGGACACAAAGCATCAATGAAAGAATGACATGGTCATTGAAGAAAATCCTAAAACAACAAAAGATGTCTTTCAAATGGTGAAAACCACAATTGGAAATGGAAGAGGGGTACTATTCAGGCATGATCCTTGGCTGGATAATATTTCCATTATATTCAAAGAAGAAATGCAAGGAAACAGAGTTAGAAGAGAATACATCAAGTACTCATTTAGAGACGTCTATGAAGGTAAATGTGATTCACTTTTGAGGCGTATTCCAGAAGGTGATAGAATTCTAAACCTAATGAGGCATAAGAAACTCAATGAAAGTAATGATGAAATATGATGGAAAATAGAAAGCAATGAGAAGTTTATTACAAGAAAGGCATGGGAAATGGTTAGAAAAAGAGGACATGAGGTAAATTGGCATAATGTGGTATGGTCTCCAAATATTATTCCTCGTCTCCAATTTATTCTCTGGCTGGTATACAGGAAAATATTGACAACAAAAGATAGAATTCGAAAATACATAAATATTCCTGATATCAACTGTGTTCTGTGTTCGGGAGTTGAGGAAAGCATAAACCATTTATTTGGGGAATGCTCTTTTGTAATACAAATCTGGAAGATGTATGCTGCAAACATGAACATCATCAACTTTCCAGGAATATGGGAAGAAATCCAAGAGTGGATGAAGAATAAAGCAAAAGGAAGATCCTTCTATGTAAGTATGTTGAAATGCTATTTTGGAGCAGTAATCTACAATATCTGGAAAGAATGAAATTCAAGAACTCACAGTGGAAGAAGTAGAACCGCTGAAGATATTTGGAGAGATATAACTTCAGATGGAAATGTACTCATTCAATCCTGGAGAGGAATCGAAAGGAATGAAGAGAATAGAAAGCTCTGCCAGATATGTGATATTTCGTTTGAGAAGGTCACAAGTAGAATAAAAGTAAAAACGATGTAGGCTCTAATTGATTATTGTTATTGTCTGTAATTCAATTATTGTTTCATTGTCAAATCTAGAAATTGTCTAGATCTGATCTTAAACTTTTGTATTTTTTCCCCTCTTTTGGGTTTTTTTTAATGACATGGCACTAAGCTGTTTTCCAAAAAAAATAAAAAATTAATAAGTTTAGATTTTGACCCTACCACTATATATAAATTTCTTATGCTTCTATTCATTTCACATCTGAAACTCTATCACTTGCTTCTCTCCTTCGGGTTAGAATTGTCTAGTGAAATTTATCTCTTCTTCACTAGTTTTTCGGTTTTCATTTCTCTAGCTAGTTAAGCATTTCTCTTATCATTTGTTTTTTTTTCTCTTTATACATATAGATATATCTAAATGCAAGCTTTCATGGTTAATCATTTGAAAATTGACATAATTTTTAATAATTTTTGACATGGTGAAAATACTTTTTAGTAGACGTGTTAAAGATTTATTAAATTAATATCTTAAAATTTTGAAAAGGTTATAAAAAACCAACTTTTGTTGTTGATATGTTCTTTAACTACTCCCTCATTATTTTGAAAAAGTTTTAAGACTTTAAAATTTGTTACCGTTAGTTTAAATTTTGAAAATTTATTTGGAAAGAGAGTTGATATATATTCTATTTTGATAAATATAGTTATAGAATGTAATTGATAACTCTAATTTAACTAATTAGTTTACCATTTTCTTATTTATGGTGAATAAATGAGTTATATATTTTGATATTAATGAAATTTGCAGATGGATATGAACGGAAGAAATTCTTCTAACAATGGTAATATTATCTACAGCCATTCTAGGCCCATCCAGAGTAGTGCTCCTCCTGTTGTTGCTGCTACTAGACCGCCATCATCCAGGTATAACAGCCGCAATAATAATAATAATAATAATAATAATAATAATAATAATAATAATAATAATAATAATGTTTCACATCTTCCCGCCATTTATCAACGTAGTTGATCAATCACAACTGGAAGAAGGAGAAGGAACCTGGTATATTGTGTTTTTTACTCTTTAACTAATATCATCATTCAACTATTTTTTTTTATTTCTTTAATCTTAATTAGGCTCGGGTGATTCAAGATTTATGTAACACACAAAATGAGGTCAGTTTTTTATTTTTATTTTTAAAATAATAATAGCATAACCCTTGCCTAACATATTCTTTTATGTTTGGAAATTAAGTTTGTTAGCTCCATGTTTGAATCAAATTCCCCAGCTGTAGCTGTTGCTACTGCTATTATTTTTGGGGAGAATTTCATAACTCCTGATAATTTTTTTAATATGATGACTCATGATGTAAGAATAAAATCAAGTTTAGTTTCTGTTATTTAAATTTGAATTTGGTGTGATATTGATAACTAAAATAATTGTTGCATCCATGATAAGAAATATCGATAAGTCCGATCGAAGAAGAAGTTGACCATGAAACTGAATTGAACGAGGAAGAGATTATGATGAGTGTGCATAGAGTAATGATGCATTGCCATTCTTTGTTAAGTGAACATGAAGGAGAAGTCTGCTCCATTTGTCAGGTAAGTGATCCTCTTATATATTAATTACCCATTTTATATATTAATTTTGATCACATTGATTTAAGTATTAATAATTGGTATAATTGCACTTTGCAGGAAGAGTTTATCCAAGAAAAAGAGGATATATGCAAACGCGCTGTAATCATATTTACCATTTTTAGTGTATTAAGACATGGCTCATTTTTACACCTGCTATGTATTTTTAATTATTGCTTTTTTTTAAATAATTCATTTAATAAACTACATTTCAATATGCTTAATCCCAAATTATATTCTTTTGTCAATTCTTTTAATTTAATATCATGTTTATTTCAACTTTTATCATGTTTTTACTTTACAATATTACAATAATAGACTAATTTTAATTAACATACCGATACAAATTATAGATGTCAAAATTGCCACTATTTAAAACCAAACCATTTAACAAACATATAAATGTTGAAGTCAATTAAAGTAATTTAAAATAGAAAGAAGGGCTAATCTAAACTTATTTATCCAATTTGAACTCACATAACATCACTATTTTTAATTTTAATTTTTTTATAAATCTTTTAAACATTGATTTTAACAAGTATTAAATTTGATTATAGAATTACATTTATATTAAATAAATATCGTAAATAAAATTTTTATTCGTATGTTAATCAATTAATTATTCATACTCATATACACTTACAATAATAACTAAATCGATATTTGCACATTCAACCAAAGTAGACCATTGGTAAGAGTCGGTTTAAGAGACTAAAGCATGTGGAAGCTTTGAGTTTAAGCGAGACATGATGAATATGGGTTGTCATGCTAATTCTCCTTTAATTTTTTTTTAAAAATTATATACTAATGCAAAAACCTATGACATTTTTGATAACCATTATAATATGTTAAATATAATAAAAAAATGTTTGTCATTTGTCAAATTTTCAATAAAAAATTATATTACATCATTTAAATAATTAACTCACATATACTACCACGATATTCCTTTTAAAAGTTTTGAAATAACTATTAGATCACTAATGTTAAATGAATTATATTTAGGATTTGTATTATCATGAAATTAGTATTGGAGTTGTAATTTTAATTCTTAAGTTTGACAAATCATTTAAATTTAAGAATTAAAATTGAAATTAGAATTAAATTATAATGAAAATCAAATTAATGTGATTTTATGTTTCTCAATTTACTCTTTCAGTTCGAAATTGTATTTGCAATATATATTTCTATGTTTTTCAAATAAAATACCTTATTATTTTATCATTACACCACGTTAACTATGTTGAACATCACATTTGAAATAAAAAATTATATAACATCATTTAAATAATTAACTCACATATACTATCACGATTTTCCTTTTAAAAGTTTTGAAATAACTATTAGATCACTAATGATGGTTGAATTTTATTTAAGATTTGTATTATCATGACACTATAAATGGAGTTGTAATTTTAATTTCTAAGTTTGTCAGATCATTTAAATTTAAGAATTGAAATTGAAATTAAAATTAAAATTATAATGAAAATCAAATTAATGTGATTTTATGTTTCTCAATTTACTCTTTCAGCTCGAAATTATATTTCAATATATATTTCAATAATTTTCACATAAAATATCTTATTATTTTATCATTACAACACGTTGACCTAGTCAAACATTAAATTTATTTTTAGAATTTAGAAGTTAAAATGTCGAATCAATATCTTTATTTTTTTTAAATTTAGTAAGATAAAATGTCGAACCAATATTGTTTTTTGAATTTAGGAAATTCAAATTTTTAACCGATATTTTGTTTTTAAAATTTTTAAAGTTAAAATGCCGAACCAATTTTTTATTATTTAGGAAGTTAACAGTTTGTTTTTTTCTTAACGAGAATTAAAATTTAGACAAAACTCTTAGAATTTGAACTTTTCTAACAGATTGTTTCAAATAAATATATTAATGTTTTTGAATAAAGGAGAGTGAGCATGACACCCACAATGCGCTTTCAGGTGGAATTGAACCCGTAACCTTTTGGTCTTTTAAGCCAACTTTTATCATTGGACTACCTTGGAGGGATGTCAAACAAATATATTAATAATATAGATAATATATTTAACTAATATAATCGATATACTTATGTTCTTTTCACTGACAATTAAGAGGATGGTAAGAAATGTTGGAATATTTTGAAATACAATCAGTCAATTTTTCACTACGCCTTGTTTAATTTTAAAATTAATTTTAGTTACCTCTCACTATTAAGCAATAATTTACTTATCAATTTATTATCAACAAAAACAATTTGTTTTTTAATATATATATTTGTATATAATATTTTTTATCTAGATATCTTAAAAATAACATGAGAGTTATCAAATTAATATCTTAAGCTTTTAAAAATGTTACAGAAAAATCAATTTTTGTTGTTGTTGATACGGTCTATAACTAATCCTTGAAATTTTGAAAAAGTTTCAATGGTATGAAGTTTTTTTTACCCCATTGAACATATGATTTGAATTTTGAATATTTTCTTTGAGAGAGTTGATATATTATTCTATTTTTATAAATTTAGTTATAGAAGATACTTGATAACTCTAATTTAATTTATTTATTTACCATTTTCTTATTTATCGTGAATAAATGAGTATATATTTTGATATGGATGAAATTTGCAGATGGATATGAACGAAAGAAACTCTTCTAACAATGTTAATGGTTACCTGTGAATTTGGACATATACTTATTGTTAGATTCACTTGATCATATCCAGTTGCCTTTGAGAAATACCCGTAGAAGATATTCAGCCGATATTAATGGAAATCTGCAATCCCATTCTTCTCCAACCAACCAATTATTTCATGCAAAACCCTAATCACGATCCCGTTGCCATCACCACCCGTGCTCGTTTAAGCACTATGACGTCACCTCCGATCCAAACCAATAGTCCGGCCATGATGTGGCCGCAGCCGCAGCAGCCAATTCATGATCAAAACCCCATCCCCGTCCACCATTTCTCTCCAATTGATTATAATGAGTTTTCCTATCCTAATCAAAATCAACCCCCTCCTCCTCACATGAGTGTTAATCAAAATCAACCCTCTCCCCACAGTGTTGATCAAGAACTGCAATCTTACTTGGCTTGGCAGCAGGCACAGAATTATAATCAAAATCAATCGCCTCCTCCCAGTTTTAATCTTGGCTACTTCAATCCCCAATACCTGGAATCCTACTTGGATTGTACCCGGGCACAGAATTATACTCTACAAATCAAGAATAATTATATTGTTAGAGCTTCAACCGACACTAATTCCAGGCCCATTGCTCCTGCTGCTACTAGGCCGTGGTCATCAAGGTGTTACAGCCGCAATAATAACAATAATAATAATAATAATAATGCTTCACATGTTCCCGCTATTTATCAACATAGATCAATCACAACTGGAAGAAGGAGAAGGAGAAGGAACATGGTATGTATATATTATTTTTTTTTAATTTTTAACGATTATCATCATTCAATTATTTCATTTTAATTCTTTAATCTTCATTAGGCTCGGGTGATTCAAGATTTATTTAACACACAAAATGAGGTCAGTTTTTTTTTTTTTAAATAATAATAGCATAACCCTTGCCTAACATGTTCTCTTATTCATGGAAATTAAGCTTGTTAGCTCCATGTTTGAATCAAATGCCCCAGATACTGCTACTGCTATTGTCTTCGGGGAGATTTCATAACTCCTGATAATTTTTTTAATATGATGATTCATGAGATAACAATAACATCACGTTTAATTTCTGTTATTTGAATTTAAATTTGGTGTGATATTGATAACTAAAATAATTGTTGCATCCATGATAGAAAATATCGATAAGTCCGATCGAAGAAGAAGTTGACCATGAAACTGGAATGAACGAGGGAGATATTATGATGAGCGTGCATAGACTGAGGCATTGCCATTCTTTTTTAAGTGAACATGAAGGAGAAGTTTTTGCATTTGTCAGGTAAGTGATCCTCTTATATATTAATTACCCATTTTATATATTAATTTTGATCACATTGAAATTTAAGTATTAATAATTAGTATAATTGCACTTTGTAGGAAGAGTTTAACCAAGAAGAGGATGATATATGTAAATTGAGTTGTAATCATATTTATCATTTTGAGTGCATTAAGACATGGTTAATGCAAAAGATTTTTTGTCCAATTTGTAAAACACCTGCTATGTTTTTTTAATTATTATTTTTTAAATAATTCATTATAAACTACATTTTCAATATGCTTAATCCCATTTTACATATCTTGTGTCCATTATTTTAATTTAATACCATGCTTAGTTCACCTTCTTTTTTTATGTTTTTACTTTATATTATTATAGTAATTGACTAATTTTAAATAACACTAAAGATAAGATGCTAATATATGAAATTAATTGTGACAATTTGACCATTAAAATATGTTTGAAGTCATTTAAAGTGTCTTAATACAAAGAATAGTTAATCTAAATAATACAAAGAATGGTTAATCTAAACGTATTTATCAAATTTATACCCACCTAACATCTTTATTCTTCATTTTAAATTTTATTAAATTTTTAAATATTAGTTTTTAGTGTGAAATTAAAACACATTGCTATTCAAATTGTGGAAACATTTTAAAATACAAAAGGTCTATTTTTCTCTAGACCATTTTTGATTTTAAATTCATTTTAATTACTATCAAACCATAAAAAAAAATATATTTTCCAATTAATATATATATTTGTATATAGTATTTTTCTTTTGTAAATAACTTGAAAATATTTGGCTCTTTCGATGTTTTTTTTAGTATGGGAGAGTGCATCGTTTTATTTTCACCATTCAGATTTGAGTTGGTGTTTTATTTTGTTTGATTCAGTATCTTGTTTAGTCGAATTAGATTTTTCATCCCGGATTTTTATAATCCAAATAATATTATTAGCGATTGGTGTGTCGTTTGCTGCTCATACCTTTGATTATCTTGGTGATCATTTTTCGAGTCCGTGTTTATCCCCTTCTTAGCATCAAATGAGATTAATTAACCAGGTGTGGAATTGCTATTCATTTTTTCCAATAAAGAGTCACTGAAATAGATCTTTCAGTCGGAGGTTCTTCTACATGTATTCTCCAATTATTTCTATGGGTTTCTCACATTTATATGGCCTTTCAAAGTTCTTTCAGATTTTGTATTCGAATTCACTAATGAAAGCCGAATTTGAACAACTTTAGAATGATATTGTTGTAACATTGGTGCAAGTTAGAAAAAATATTAATGCCGTATTTTTTGACATTATGATACATTTGCATGTTCATGTAATAACGGGGGCTTTGATTGGAGGGTCGGTTCAATATAGATGAATGTATCTGATAGAATAATATATGGGAACTTTGAAAGGATATGTTCGAAATAAATATCATCTTGAAGCATCAATTAGTGAGAGTTATCTGGTAAATAAAAGTAACAGCTTGTGTGCTACGTATTTTCAAGATTACTTAGTGCACATGTCACCCCAACCACCGAGTTTTCTTGCCATATTTTTATTTATTAAGGAATTATCATCCGGGAGAACATACATTTACGAATCAGATGATTGAGAATCGTCTCATTCATATGTGTTAATAAATTGTGAAAAAGAGGAGCCATTTTATCGGTATGAATGTTCTCAAGTTATTTTATAGATATGAATGATATCAAAAAATTGATAATGTGTTTAATTTGAATATGTGGTGAGTATATCCAAGAATACTCAAATGGTCGATGCGATGAAGAATATAACAAATTGTTCAAAAATATAGTGAGTTAACTATTGTGATATTTTTTAGACAATTTCCTTAAGAAGATTCAAAATATTGTTATCTGTAAATTTTAAAGGTTCGACAACTTTCTAACGAAAGCGAAAGAAATTTAGACCTACAAATGTTAGGAACTGGTCACACACAATATGCGTCAACTTTTATTAGATGTAAAGTAAATGGATATAAATTCACAACTAGAAGAGATGACTGTGGATTGAAGACTCGAAATAGTGGGATACGCGTGATTGGTTGGCATGACACAGAAACACAAAATTATTATGGTATGATTATAGATATAATTGAAATGCAATTTATTAGTGCCAAACAAATTGTTGTACTTAATTGTATTTGGTATGATGTGCATTCCGGAGCTAAAAGACTTCAAATTAATAAATACAGAATTGTTAGCCAAAATCGTAAACGTAAGTCTCAATATCGAAATGAGTCGTTTATATTGACAACCCAAGCAAAACAAGTATTCTATATCAAAGACACTTCCTCCATGGAATCCTGCTCTTTATTTTTTTCTTTAAAAAGATTGGTAATAAACGGAGTTAGGATATTATAACAAAGACAAATCATAAACAGTCAAATGTATAATATTACTATTGTTCATGATGTATAAATATTTATTTCAAGTATAAATGACATCTTCTAAGAGCTTTCAGCCATGATTTTTCAGTCACAACTCAATTTCCTTCGGAAGAAAAAAAAAATACGGGTGACTCTTCATCGCATACTCCTTATGGAGGATCTCCCTAAGGATGTGCAAAATCTTTCTGAGATGAGCAAAATTTTGTTGAGACCACACCATCCACTAATGAAGGCAATAAAGAGTCTTCCAGCTCCTAGAGAAGGCGAGGAAGCAACAAAAACTTTGAATTGGCTAAATTAACGGCTAATTGAGAAAATCTGCGTGTCACATTAGACCTAATTGAAAGGAAGTCGTACTGCAAAAATAGGGGCTTATGGAGTCGGTATTTGGAGGCCACTATTCGAGAGAATAATATTATTCCACATTGCACAGTTCATTGGCGCCACCTCACCCCATCACCTTAGATAATTTCTGACAGTCCGTCATTGTAAGTTAATCGTTTTTAATATATATTTTCGTTTGAAATTAATCATTTGTTTCTTATAAATTGTTTTATTTCAGGATAAATTTGATTCAGATGATATTAAGAGTTAACAAGACGAACTCTTTAGACATAAGAAGACGAGGTATGAGAATTCGAGGTACAAAATAAATGCCAACAAGATAAGGAAGCACAATGGAAACATGGAAGAAATCAGGGCACATAAGCCTAAAGAAATGACCCAACAAGATTGGGAGTGACTTCTTGAAAATCATTATTTTAACCAAAAGTTATATATAAAAGCCCAAAAAATATACAAAAATAAAATAAAATAAATAGGCAAAATAAAGTATGTGTCTACTTAAAATATTTTGTATATTTTATAGGTTAAAAAATGGAGCAAAAAGAAATTGGAAAAGAAATTTATTTCAAACAAGCTCCAATGTTGGAAAAGGGCCGGGATTTGTTGCTGCCGAAAATAAAGATAAATTAGTGCAGCAAACCACGCAACCATCAGATGAGCGCTGATATCTCATCCAATACACAACAGCAAGCCGCGTCACCTGTTGCAACGGAAGAGACACGCGTTCATGAAGCAGCGGAACAACTAACGCGCGCCTAAACACCTTTAGCCTAAATGCTGACAAAACGCCTAAATGCAACGAAGCACAGATAGAACGCAAGCAGAATGCCCAAGCGTTCGCATTTCAACCCAAAACGATGTTGTTTCTTTTCTGGTTTGTCTTCTTCCACGTGACGCAACCATGATGATAAACCAAAACATTTGATTTTTTAAAAGTGGAGCTCGGTCGATAATCAACCAAAACGTCTAATTCCAAAGCTAAAATGATCACCATAATATGGTGATCATTTCACCGACGATCATAGGCTTCATCACCGCCTACATCGATCAACTAGATGAAGAATAGACAAAAGTCATTGATAGCATTTTGTCTAAAATTCGATCCACTTGGTCGATCAACCAACCTTGTGAGACTATAAATCGCTCCATTTAGGCAAACCAAATGGAAGGATCACAATCCCAAGCCCTCAATCAATCGCATACAAAATCCACCATTAAAATTTTCAAGCTTTTCTTGAAATTTTGAAACTTTGTATAAGGCTATTTAGCTCAGATTTGAACATTCACGAGGCTCCTAAAAGAGTTTAGGAGTGTACTCCAATTACCGTAAGTTTCCAATCATGTTGTATTCAATTTATGAATTCAAATTGAGATTTTTATATTTCAGTTTTACTAGTTTTATATACAGTTTGATTGTTCAATTCTTGATTGAAAAACGTTCCTGAGATCATTTACAAGTTTTCTATCGAAATTAATATGAATCAATCGATCTAAATTAAAAGTACCTAAATTCGATTTTGGAAATTTTAAAATTTGGGTTTTGGTTTTTGAGTTATAAATCAAGAATAGTGACCCAAAAACCTTGCCAACATATTTTTAAGGATGTAAGAGCATATCTATACCAAATTTAAGCAATTCCGGTCATATTTGATAAAAACTAAATTTTGTATATATATGAAAATTTCAGTACTTAAAGAACAACAAGTGTTCATATTTTCGTTTCATTCGATTTTATGAGGTATAAAAAAGTTATTGACATATTTCTTACACTTAATTAAACCTTAAAATTCAAAAATACATTTTTTGCTTTAAACGGCTTGACTTAAATGGAACATCATCCCGATCGAATGATGAATCCGGATGATATTATAAATGATCATTGGGACTAGACGAAGCTCCCCATACCTTTGGATCGAATGATTACAACCAATATAAATCATCAAACCTGCAGTTTAATTCTCTTGATGTCCGACTGAGGGTTCAACCTAGGTATATTTTCGACCGAGAAAATTGAAGCCACCCCTACACACGATCAAGAAGTCTCCGCACCCGATTGAGGATTCCTAGCCTATGACTAAGAGCTTTCCACACCTCGATCGAGGACTCTCTGCACCCTACCAAGGATTCCTAACCTAGGACCGAGAAATTCCCGCACCTCGACCGAAGACTCTCGGCACCCAACCGATAATTCCTAGACAAGGACCAAGAGCTTCCCGCACCTCGACCAAGGACTCCCCACACCCGACTAATGATTTCTAGCCCATGACCGAGATCTTCCAGCTCCTCGACCGAGGACTCCACACACCCGAACCAGGATTCCTAGCCAGGACTAAGAGCTTCTCACAACTCAATTGAGGACTTTCCGCACCCAACCGAGGATTTCTAGCCCAGAACTGAGAGCTTTCCGCACCCGACTGAGGATTCCTAGTCCAGAACTGAGAGCTTCCTGCACCTCGACCGAGAGTTCCTCATACCTGACCGAGAGGTCTCGATCCAAGACCTAGGGGTTTTAGCCCGAGACTGAGGGATCAGCACCCTTGACCGAGAGGAGCGGGGTCCTAAACCATTTTCTAAAAATCTAAAAAAAATATAAAACAACTTTTAAATATTTTTTAGAATATTTTGATAAAGGTCTGTTTGGGATTTATTTCTAAATTCTAATACCTTAAACTGATATCAACAATCGTCGAAACCAATCGCATGTAACAACATTTAAATATTATTCTATAATTTTAAATGCAAGAAATACATGTGCATGTGTAAGACTTGAAAAATAACTGGTTAAATTAAACGTAATAAAATAAAATTTTCAAAAACCAAGAATTTATAAGGTAGAGACCGTTCTTTAACAGGTACAGAAGATATAGTGAGAAAGCTCTTTTACGAGTATCACTAACACCGAACTTAAAAGAATCTCTGGTCAAATCTACATTTGTACACGTATACGAAACGCTTTATTGATTTTAAATTAAAAATCAATTAGCGACTCTTTCATCAAATAAATTATCTTTGAAATTATTTTTTTAATTAATTTAAAATAAGCACCTCTCTTAATCAAATTATGATTTGATTATCCTAAATTTAAAAGATTGTTTAAAATTTAATCACAAAAATTATTTATTGTTATAATTAATTTTAAAATATATTTTTGCATAAATATTTTAAACTAATATTTTGTTAAAAGATTTTCGACATACAAATCAATCAATGTTAAAAATTTCTCGAATTTCGATCTTTTTCGAGACACAGAATTTCCGGGGTTACAATCATGATATAGCTTTTTTGTAGAAACATTTATAAAGTTAAAGAAGATGTTAATGGTCAAATAAAAGTATTATTTGTTTAACTGTAAACTATAATGTGAATTGTCTACTGAGTCACGTTTACTTTTATAAAGTATTAGTTACAATCTATATATATAATAATGCTTAATTTTTAAAGTGTCCGGATTGTCTGGTCGAGAGTTGTGGTTAATTTGGATATATGTGAGAGTAAATGGATATTTGGGTCGGATTGTGAGTTGATCCGCCCATAAAAATTTTACCGTAATATTTTTTTCACAGTTTTTATATTATTACTCGTGCACGAGATACATTTTAGTTTTAAATAAGAGTACTAAAATGAATTGTTTATTAAATAATTAATATAATAAACTAAACGTCAATCATGTTGTTAGACTTACTAAAAAATTATAATATTGTATATTGAATCTCCTTAGTCGTGTTTACAAAACTTTATTGAGTGTTATTACTAGATGTACAATCAATATATTAATAAATGATCTCCAAATCATATTTCACAGCTTAAGTTTATTTATAATTAATTTACAAATAAATGAATTATCAAATACAAAATATAAAACAATGAAAGTTAGAGAGTGATTCAAATGAATTAATTATTATTAAAATATAAAATTATTTAGATTGTTGTAATTTATTTATTTTTTACCATAAGTATAATTTTCCTAAATATTAAATGATTAAATAAATGTCTATAATAACATCAATCTACAAAGATTAGAAACATAATGAAGGGATTTAATGAAAATATTATATATAATAATTATATGTAAAATAAGCTAATTCCTTGTAAAGTTCTCAAAAAAATAAATAAAAAATAATTACATTTTTATTATTATTAATAACTTATGACAATAAATAAAAGAAAAGTTTCCATAAAAACTATCAAAAGTTATTATCAAAATATTATACTTTTTATCTCTGTGATATAGATATAATCTTCACGAATCCTCTCAAGTCTCTATTCACTATATATAAACCCCTTATACTTCTCTTTCATTTCACATCTGAAATCCTTATCTCTTGTTTCTCTTCTCCTTGTCTAACAAAGTTATAGTTCTTCAAGCTTTCATTTCTCAGGTAAGTATATCTACTACATCATCTCTTTATATATATATAAGCTTTCATGGTTAATCGTTTTAAATTGGAAAAAAAATATAGAAATCTTGAACCAGCTAGTATACAAACATCAAATCAACCCAGTTTTGAAAATTTTTGGAAGGAGATTTGATAATCCATTTTTGATAAATTTTGTTATAGAAATTTGATCATTCAAATTTAATTTATTCTTTTACTATTTCATGAATAAATGAAAGAGAAATTATATTTATACAATAATTTATAATAAATATAATAAACATTAATCAATTTGTTTTTGTTGGATGAAATTTGCAGATGGATATAAACAGAAGGATCTCTTTTAATAATAATAATGAGTTACATGAGAATTTAAAGTTGAATTACTTAGAATCGATAAAGTCATTTGATTATCATGTGCTTTTGAGCTGGATTAATGGGGGACTTGCAGTGAGTTTATCTGCAGGATATCATCATAATCAAGACCATATCTCCATGATGATGCTGTGTAATACCCGTAGAAGATTATCACCCATTAATGGAAATCACCAATCCCATCTTCTAAAGATATGAACGGAAGAAACTCTTCTAATAATGGTAATGGGTTACCTATGAATTTGAATTTAGAGTTTCATTAGATTTGCTTGATTATCAACAGACTCCTTTGAGAAATAGGAGTAGAAGATTATCACCCAATTATATTAATGGAAATTTGCAATCTCATCTTCTTCAACCAACCAATTATTTCGTGCAAAACCCTAATCACGATCCGTCGCCATCACCACCCGTGCTCATTTAAGCACTATGACGTCACCTCCGATCCAAACCAGAAGTCTGTCGCAACCAATTTATAAAATCAACACTTTAAACTTTTGAAAAAGTTATTTGAAAAAATATATAATTTTAGTTTTGAAATTTTTTTGGAAAGAGATTTGATAATCCTTTTTTGATATATTTTGTTATAGAAGGTTAATAACTCTCATTTCATTTATTTTTTTTACTATTTTTATGAATAAATAAAGAGAAATGATATTTTAATATATATATATATATAATAATTTAGTATTAATTTGTTTTGTTGGATGAAATTTGCAGATGGATATGAACTGAAGGATCTCTTCAAACAATGGTAATGGATTACTTGAGAATTTGGAATTGAATTAGTTAGGATTAGATAGAGTCATTTGATCATCATCAGGTGCCTTTGAGCTACCTGCAGTGAGTTTATCTGCAGGACATCATTATTACAATAATAGACTAATTAAATAACCGATAGATAAAAATTAAAAATGTCAAAATTGTCACAAGTTAAAACCAAACCATTTAACAACAAATAAGTGTTGAAGTCAATGAAACTAATTTAAAATAAAAAGAAGGGCTAATCTAAATTAACTTATTTATCCAATTTGAACTCACATAACATCATTATTATTTTATATATAAATCTCTTAAACAATATTTGTGATCGATTTTTTAAAAAAAAAGAATTTTGATCAACTAGTTTGAAAATTCTGGGCACTCTTTAAAAAAATTATTTTTTGAAAACGTGAGGGGAATTAATTTTAATGTTGAAAAAATTTAAGTTTTAAAAACGAGGCTTTATAGACAACTCCATATCTTACCTTCCCGTCGAATCTGAGAGAGATTGGGAGTTTTTTAATGGGAAGTATGTCATAGGCCTTTTTTAACTTTTTTCAGTATTAATTAACCTCACGACTAGAGAGTCGCCACCTAATTTCAAAAATTAGGAATTTAAGAGATGCGAGTTCGGCGTTTGGTTACGTGTGGGAAAGGGTTTCTTAGACGCTATGTCCCACAACGCCCCTAAGGTCTCTACTAATTAATTTTGGCCTTTCTTTAAACATTCTTACGCTTTACATTTTAGGATTTTCCATTTTAAGCATTTAATGAGTTTGCATGAGATAAACAAATAAGCAAAGATAAAAGAAAACGAGAGCAAATAATTCACACATAAAGTTATCCTAAAAATCAAAACTAGGCAAGTTATTAATCAAAAATTAATTGGCCTAAGTCTAGATTAATTTTTAAGAAACTTTAGTGAATTATTTAAAGGTCTAAAATTTTACTATTTTGGGGTTTTTTTATTTAAATAAAAATAATAATGAAAATAATAAAAATAATAATAAAATAATAAAATAATAATAAATAAAATAAAATAAAATAAAAAAAGTCCTATGTCTAAAGAAAATTCTAAGTCTAAGTTTGGGCTAAGTTAAATTTTAGTTAGGATTTAATTTTAATTTTTTTTCTAACCTAGGATCAAACAAGCCACAAACTCTTAACTAATAAAAGAAATGTCAACAAAAAATAAACCTAAATCTAAAATGCAGAAATAAATAAAATAAACAAATAAACAAATAAAAAAAATAAAAAAGTTGAAGA
This sequence comes from Impatiens glandulifera, assembly GCF_907164915.1. Taxonomy (NCBI): domain Eukaryota; kingdom Viridiplantae; phylum Streptophyta; class Magnoliopsida; order Ericales; family Balsaminaceae; genus Impatiens; species Impatiens glandulifera. The sequence continues at coordinate 700,482 of NC_061870.1, read as the reverse complement.
CTGCAGCAAGCGTCGCCTGGGAAGCGTCAGAAGTCTGATTCAGCAGCAGCTGGAGCAGAGCAAGCGTCGTCTGGAAAGCGCCGAGACCCTGGGAGAAGTGCTGGAAGGCTGAAGAACATGCGTCTCCTTGTAGAATAACTTGCTGTTTTTTTTGGTTTTTCCACCTAATCCTAGCTAAAAAAAATTATTTGGTGATCCAAATGGATCCCAATGAACATGAAACTTTGCAGAAAAATTATAATAATACAATTAAACATTTATATAAATAAAAAAAAACCTTAGATCTAGTTACTTAAAAGAATAAAAAAATCAACTATACAAAATAAGACAAATTTTACATTTTTTTTTATTTTGGTAGTGTTTTTGAAAACTTTTTCTGCTTTTTTATTTACTTATTTACATGTTATTTCTATTCTACTTATTTACATGATTAAGGTACATAAATAAAACCTACGCCTATCAAAACAATAAATTTAAAGGAAATCATGCATAATATAAAGTACAAAGAAAATAAAAATCAAATGAAAGTGAAATTCAAATTCAAATTTAAATAAACAAAAGAAAGGAAACAAAAGAAAGGAAAAAGAAGGGTTACTCTTTATATCCTTGCAAAAAAATGAAAACCCTAATCAAGAGACTTGTGACTCAACAAATCTAGTTGGTGCTCTTGCTTAGGTTTTTTAGAAAAGTAGGGTCTAATTCGGCAGCGTAATGTGTAAAGAGAGAGAAGAAGGTGAAGATTGAAGGTCGAAAGTTGAAGTCCTCTTTGCTAGGGTGTTAAGAGGGGTATTTATAGGCAAAGCTATGAAACCCTAGGGCCCAAAGGCCCATTTAACAAACTTGACCGTTGGAAAGAAAACTATTTTAAACATTTACAAATGTTTAAAATAATGGAGCAATCTCCACTTGACATGTCACTAAATCAAGTTTTCAATCCAATGGGATTTAATCTTTATTTAATAAATGATGTAATACTTGGTCATTTTAATTTTTAATTAAAAATGACCAAGCCTTCATGCTTCTCCACGGCTGAATTATTCTTCCTTTGACAACTTCTTCCTTTATTTTACCAATCTCTTTTTTTCTTCTTTGACCTAGGATGCTTCTCATTATTGTGTAGACACCGTTATCTTTTATTTTTGCACGTTATCCCTTTACACACCCTTCATCCTACAAAAAAAAGATTTTGTTAAAAACAAAAAATAATCAATTTTATTTTTAATTATTCCTATTTATAAGGAACAATTCTAATTAAATAAATAAAATGCAAACTAACTTATTCAAGAAATCAAATTTCAAAGTTTAATCTAACTAATCTAACAAACAAAATATAACTAACGAAATTTTATAAAAACGCTAATATATATTTTGTAAAATATATATATATATATTTTTTTTTTTATTTTTTTTTTATAAATACCCAAGGTAATTAATTAAATAAAACCTTGAATATTCTAAGTATAATAACTTCTCTAAGTGTTGTAACATAGACAAATTACTACTTTAACTTTATTAAGAATCCAAAATCAATTATTTTAAAAAACTCAATTGTTCTAAAAATAATCGTCTTTAATATAAATCGTGCAATGAGTCCGTGAATGAATTCGAGAAAATTTTATAGACTCAGATTTATGAAAAGTATAAACTATAAAATTAGGTGTGAAAAATGAGTGTCTACAGAATGCCCCTCTTGGACAAAATTTGTAGAAAACACTTGGTTTAGAAAAATGCATGTCCAAGCTTGAAAATAGGCACTGCGTTTTGAAAACACCCAATTTATAGTTTATTTTTGGCTTCCTTGAATGAAAAGAGAACAAACCTGACGAATCTCTCGGGAGACCCGTGTAATTTACCTTTCATTCTTCAAAGTTGGTTTATCATCCACTCGTTGACGATTCACATTTGTTTAGAATATGCATCGCTCCTGGTTTATCGATCATGTAGATCGAGCCTGGTGGTTTCGACCATATTTCTACACACCTCGCCTAGTCTTTGGATTGTACATGAGTACACATCTTGACTTAGTTTGCTGATTGTATATATATATATTTTTTTAGCGAAATACTATTTAATCACAATTCTACTTAGTGATTATATAGATTTGAGTGTCGCTGGTCAGTTTAGCGAAATACTTTTTAATCACAATTCTGATTAGTGATTATTTAAGTATCGCTGGTCAGTTTAGCGAAATACTTTTTAATCACAATTCTACTTAGTGATTATTATGAATCTAAGTATCGCTGGTCAATTTAGCGAAATACTATTTAATCACAATTCTGTTTAGTGATTATATAGATTTAAGTATCGCTGGTCAGTTTAGCGAATACTATTTAATCACAATTCTGCTTAGTGATTATATAGATTTAAGTGCCGCTGGTCAGTTTAGCAAAACACTTTTTAATCACAATTCTGCTTAGTGATTATATAGAATCTAAGTATCGCTGGTCAATTTAGCGAAATACTATTTAATCACAATTCTGCTTAGTGATTATATAGATTTAAGTATTGTTGGTCAGTTTAGCGAATACTATTCAATCACAATTCTGCTTAGTGATTATATAGATTTAAGTGCAGCTGGTCAGTTTAGCGAAACACTTTTTAATCACAATTCTGCTTAGTGATTATATGGATTTGAGTATCGCTGATCAGTTTAGCGAAATACTATTTAATCACAATTCTACTTAGTGATTATATAGATTTGAGTGCCGCTGGCCAGTTTAGCGAAACACTTTTTAATCACAATTCTGCTTAGTGATTATATGGATTTGAGTATCGCTGGTCAGTTTAGCGAAATACTATTTAATCACAATTCTGCTTAGTGATTATATAGATTTAAGTATTGCTGGTCAGTTTAGCGAATACTATTTAATCACAATTCTGCTTAGTGATTATATGGATTTGAGTATCGCTGGTCAGTTTAGCGAAATACTATTTAATCACAATTCTACTTAGTGATTATATAGATTTAAGTGCCGCTGGTCAGTTTAGCGAAACACTTTTTAATCACAATTCTGCTTAGTGATTATATGGATTTGAGTATCGCTGGTCAGTTTAGCGAAATACTATTTAATCACAATTCTGCTTAGTAATTATATAGATTTAAGTATTGCTGGTCAGTTTAGCGAATACTATTTAATCACAATTCTGCTTAGTGATTTAAGTTCGAAGTTAGACTTCCTTAATTTTCAAAACACTAGCGTCTTCTTCAACGGTTTTGAAATACTTTCAAGAATCGGTTCCATACTTTCTTCCTTAGAGTGTGTCGAGAGGAAACCACATGTAATCGATGTTCTTCGAGATTCATGCTGTCACTTTTGGGGACTTGTCTTTCGCCAAGACGTTTTGCCCTGAGTTTTTCGAGGGATTTGTTCGCTCAAATGCTTAATCTTTCAACCACGCGTCATGAGGTTGAGCCTCGCTTCTCAAATTCGGAGGTCAGTGTGCTTAAGATTCTATGGCCTTGGGCTCTTTTATACTCAGGGTATATTTAATAGAATCGGTACATTCTTGTTCTTGCATTGGCAATTTAGACAAGAGTCTAGATGAACAACAAATGGTGATTTCAATATCTCAACCTCTACGAGTATTTTTCTATTTTATTCGGCCTCTTTTCTTTATGACCGGGGTGTATCTGATAGATTCAAACACTTTGTTCTTGTTTAGCAATTAGATAGAATCTAAATGAACAACAGTATTGTATTTCATATCTCAACCAACACAGTCTTTGTTTAATTGATTTTACTTTTCTTGAGGTCTTAGATCTTTGGCACTTGACCTCCAATTGAGACGAGACATCGCCTTTGTTGATGACATGGTTCCGAGTTTGGGCATTCATCTTTTTATGAGCTCTCTCTTAAACATCAGTAGTTTAAGCTTTTGTCTAGGCTCGAGGTAGATCCATTTGCGAAGCGCTTTACTCGGATTCCACAAGTTACATTAGTTCGTCAAGAGACATCCATTGGGGAGAAACGTATTTTCCCGCATCCCTACTTATTTCTTGCACTCGCTCATCAGTTCGCTTGGCATTAGAAAAAAATCAGGGGTCTATCTTTTTTTTTATCTTCCACAAATGCCCCTAGTTTCGACACAAGAGGTTTGATTGTTTTGGATAGATTTGTGATCCCAATTTCTCGTTGGCTTTAAATCTTTGGGGATCTTTCAATCATTTCATTTTCATAAAATGCCCCTAGTGTCGATACAGGGTTTGATTTTTGAAAATGTTTAGGACCGGGCTCATACAAGCTGCCTACGTATCCCATAGCTAGGGGAATTCAGGTCCAACGTAGTTCCATGCACATGCTTGTGAAAAATGTTTGTGTATGTGTGAATGTTTTGAAAATATTTTGAGATCATAAGTCGAAGAGAAAAATACTTTAGCTTTGGGCGTTATATTTTCTCAAGTGGGGCTCTGTGAGGATCTTGTAGTCATTTTTATTTTAATAAAAATGCCCCTAGTATTGACTAAGAGTTTTTGGTTTAGGAGTCAACTTAGAGTGTGATTAACTCCCTTTTTAATGTATATGAAATGAATGTATGCGATGTGTTGTGAAATGAAATGTCTATCAACTTCTTTCGATAATTGATAGTGGTGACCGCACCCTAGATGGGTTGCCTACATACTCTCGAGAGAGATCAGGTCTCACGTAGTTCACAACTTGTGAAGTTATGAACTTTGATGTATGTAATGAGCAATGAATGTATGTTATGTGAAATGAAATGTCTATCAACTTCTTTCGATAATTGATAGCGGTGACCGCACCCTGGATGGGTTGCATACGTACTCTCGAGAGAGATCAGGTCTAACGTAGTTCACAACTTGTGAAGTTATGAACTTTGATGTATGTAATGAATGCATGTAATGTGAAATGTCTATCAATTTCTATCGATAATTGATAGTGGTGACCGCACCCTAGATGGGTTGCCTACGTACTCTCGAGAGAGATCAGGTCTTACGTAGTTCACAACTTGTGAAGTTATGAACTTTGATGTGTGTAATGAATGCATGTAATGTGAAATGTCTATCAATTTCTATCAATAATTGATAGTGGTGACCGCACCCTGGATGGGTTGCCTACGTACTCTCGAGAGAGATCAGGTCTTACGTAGTTCACAACTTATGAAGTTATGAACTTTGATGTATATGTAATGAGCAATGAATGCATGTTATGTGAAATGAAATGTCTATCAACTTCTTTCGATAATTGATAGTGGTGACCGCACCCTAGATGGGTTGCCTACGTACTCTCGAGAGAGATCAGGTCTGACGTAGTTCACAACTTATGAGGTTATGAACTTTGATGTATGTAATGAGAAATGAATGCATGTTATGTAAATGAAATGTCTATCAACTTCTTTCGATAATTGATAGTGGTGACCGCACCCTAGATGGGTTGCCTACGTTCTCTCGAGAGAGATCAGGTCTTACGTAGTTCACAACTTGTGAAGTTATGAACTTTGGTGTATGTGATTCGACACGCATGCTTTAGACGAAGTATCTTTTGAGCATGTCGACATTGAAGGGTGCCGAGAGTTCTTCTCCATCCAATGTGGTCAATCTCGTGGCGCCACCTGAGAAGACCTTCTTGACGAGGTAGGGTCCTTCCCATGGTGTTTGGAATTTCCCTCTAGGGTCTAGTATCCGTAAGTTCTTCTTTAGAACTAAATCGCCTTTTTGAATGTTCCTAGGTTTCACCTTCTTGTTGAAAGCTCTGGTCATTCTTCTTTGGTATGCTTGCGTGTGACATAATGCGTCTAACCTCTTGTCTTCCATAAGGGCTAGCTGATTGTACCGTGACTTACACCAATCTTCCTCCACTACTTGTGTCTCGAGTAAAACTCTTAAAGTAGGAACTTCGATTTCGATAGGTTGCACTGCATCCATTCCGTAGACTAATGCAAATGGCGTTTCTCCCGTTGACCTTCGAATGGTTGTTCTATATCCCCATAAGGCGTATGGAAGCTTCTCGTGCCAATATTTGTATGTATGAGTCATCTTCTTGATAATAGTGATGATGTTCTTGTTCGCTGCCTCTACTGCGCCGTTCGTTTGAGGACGATAAGGTGAGGATTTGTGGTATTCAATCATGTATTCATCTAGTACTTTGAGTACTTCTCCCCGGAAGTGTCCACCATTGTCTGAGATCAAAGCATGAGGAACTCCATAACGTGCAATGATGTTGTTTCGTATGAACTTGGCAACATGTGATGACTTGAGAACCTTATATGATTGAGCTTCGACCCACATGGTGAAATAATCGATAGCCACCAGGATGAATTCGTGTCCGTTTGAAGCGTGAGGATAAATTTTCCCAATGATATCTATTCCCCATGTCGAGAATGGCCATGGTGAAGTCATGTTGTAAAGTAGAGATGCTGGGGTGTGCTTCAAGTTCGCGTAAACTTGACATTGATGACACTTCTTAACATATTCTACACATTCTTGTTCCATATTCTGCCAATAATAGCCAAAGCGAAGGATCTTCTTAGCGAGTGCTGATCCGTTCATGTGTGGGCCACATGTTCCTGCATGTACTTCCTCCATGATCTGTGATGCTTGAGTTTGGTCGATGCATAACATGTTCTGACCGTCAAAGGAGCGTCGATATAGCTTTCCTGCGAGTAGCACGTAGTTAGTTGCGTATTGGTGTAGAGCTCTCCTCTCTTTCTTTTGGAAGTGTGAAGGATACTCTCCATGCTCAACGTACTTCTGTAGAGGTTCGAACCAAGGTTTGGGCGCCACTTCGGTGTTGGCAATCGTCCTCTTCTCGAAGTCTCGTTTCTGTTTCTGACGAATCTTCAAAGGCTTGATTTTGATTCCTTCTGGAATTTGCGTCATGGCTGCTAACGTGGCCAAAGCGTCTGCGAATCGATTTTGACTTCTCGGAGCATGTGTGAATGTTACATGTTCAAACTTTTCTATTAGAGTCGATAAGTGTTGATGGTAGGGTTTGAGGTTGTCTCCTTTGACTTGCCATTCACCATTAGCTTGTGAAATGACTAAGTTTGAGTCTCCTACTACTTCTAGACGTCTCGCTTCTTTTTCATGAGCAATCTTCAAGCCAGAGATGCACGCTTCATACTCTGCCTCATTGTTAGTCACTTGATATTCGAGCTTGACTGAGATTGGGTTGTATGTTCCCATAGGATCGATGAGTAGTATCTCGATGCCATAACCTTGTTTTCCTGAAACTCCATCGAATAATAGCTTCCATGTTGTAGGGTTAATAGTCATCACTTCGTCGTCTGGGAATGCTAACTCCTCTTCGTCTTCAACTTCGATTGGTTGGTCTGCGAGAAAATCTGCTACAACGCTCCCCTTGATAGATTTCTGAATTGTGTATACGATGTCGTACTCTGATATCATCATCATCCACTTAGCTAACCTCGGAGACAAAAGCGTTTTCTGGAATAAATGACGAATTGGATCGAGTCTTGATACTAACTTGACTGTGTGGGCTTGCATGTAATGCCTTAGCCTCTTAGTGACCCAAGCTAGAGCCCAACACACCTTTTCTACTGGCGAGTAATTAAGTTCGTAGCCCGTCATGCGCTTGCTTATGTAGTAGACTGCGACTTCCTTATTTTCCTCGTTTTCTTGGGCTAGTAGACTACCCATTGCGTTTTCAGTGACTGTTAAGTATAGGATTAGCGGTACGCCTGGTCTTGGCGGCATCAGAATGGGAGGATTCTTGATGTATCCCTTTATCTTCTCGAATGCGTTCTAACAAGCGTCATCCCAAACGAATCTTTCATTTTTCCTTAAAAGTTTAAACAAAGGATCACATGTCATAGTCAACTTGTTTATGAATCGACTTATATACTGGATCTTTCTAGAAAGCCTCGCACTTCTTTCTCGCTTCGTGGAGGTGGCATTGCCGTGATCGCTTCTATCTTGCTCGGATCAACCTCAATTCCTCTTTGTGTGATTAAGAAGCCTAACATCTTTCCTGCTATCACTCCAAATGTGCACTTCTTTGGGTTGAGCCTAAGTTGGAACTTCCTGATGCGTTGTAAGAATTTGTCAAGATTTTGGATGTGCCCTTCTCGATCTTTTGATTTGACAATCATATCATCGACATAGACTTCTACCTCCTTGTGGATCATATCGTGAAGAATCATCGTGGCAGCTCGTTGATACGTTGCTCCTGCGTTCTTCAGCCCAAAAGGCATGACCCGATAACAAAATGTTCTGACTTCTATGATGAACGTTGTCTTCTCCTTGTCTTCAGGAGCCATCAGTACTTGGTTGTAACCTGAGAATCCGTCCATGAATGATAGGAGTTGATGGCCTGCTGCATGATCCACTAGCACGTCGATGTGTGGTAGTGGAAAGCTGTCTTTAGGGCTTGCTTTGCTGAGATCCCGATAGTCTACACACACTCGGATCTTTCCATCTTTCTTTGCGACTGGGACTACATTGGAGATCCATTCTGGGTAATCTACCACTTCGAGGAATCCTGCGTCGAGTTGTTTCTGAACTTCCTCTTTGATCTTATCCACGATGTCTGCTTTCATTCTTCGGAGATTCTGCTTCACCGGTTTTGCGTCTTCATAAAGTGGTATGCGGTGTTGGATGATTTCTGGATCAATGCCTGGCATATCTTTATAGGACCATGCAAAAACATCTTTGTTTGCTTTTAAAAGTTTAGTTAGATTTTCACGTTCCAAATCATTTAAACTTTTTCCGATTAAAACAATCTGAGGATCTTCTTCTGTGTTAAGATTTATTTCAATTGTTTCTTCTGCAGTGGATGAATTCTCCTCCTGTTTATCTAGATAATGCCTCATCTCATAGGTCATTTTTGATTTAAATGTTTCATTGGAGGACATATAATCAAAAGTTTCTTTTTCACTGTTAAAAACATTTTTCAAGGTGCCTAGAGACTCAGAATTATCAAGATAATGTTCTGCATGTGAATGAAATTCAGAAATGATAAATTTTAAGTTCGAATTGTTTTTAGCGAATGCATGTTTCGTCAAGTACGGATCTTCCTCCTCGTTGTCTGTGACGTCATCAATTGGTTTTAACCTTAGGTACTAGGATGATCTTAGCATCGATCAGGTCTTAAAACTTTTGTTTGAGAGGGAAACAACAATTAGTGGATTGCCCTCTAGTCTAGTGATATCCGCACCACTCATTTGTGTACTTGTCCATTACTTCTCTCCCATGTTCCGATGTTAACGTTTGAATCAAGTTCTTCTGCAACAAGTGCCTTAAGGCCTTCGACAATGACATCCCCAAGTTGTCAAATTTTCTACAAGGTGGAGCAGTAGTGGCACTCCTTGCTTGTGATGATTGTTGACTTTGTTTAGGCGAAATGGGTTCTTTTGATGAGTATTTTGTCCTCGAGTTTGACGTGCTTGCATGGCTCTTGTTTTGAATAGACCTTTCTGTAGCTTTCCAACCGTCCATGAATGTCTTGCTTACCCTTTCTCTTTCTTGTCGCATGATCTTCGGATTAAGGGGTTCGATTGTCGCATAAGTTTCGATTTCTACAGTGATGTCTTCAAGCTGTTGCCGCAATTGTATCAGTATATCACGAAGATCGTCTATCTTTAGATGAACTGACTCATTGAACCTTCTTAGTGGGTTAGTCATTGTAAATTATGGTGAATATGAGTGTGTTGTATTCAAGAGAACAAAGTTAGTTCGAACCCCTTTATCAAGTAAAACAAGCAATGCGTTGCTCGTATGCACATAATCCCTAACACGCGATAGACGCTCAATTTACCCATTCACATTGTAAAACATGTAGAAAAGGATGAGTAAAATAAGAATGGGTTATTTTATTAAAATCCTAAGTGTCATGGATAAAATCACAAACTCAAGTCATAAAATAAAATAAGAATAGAAAGCAAACACCCCTCATCCTTTCGTTACAATGTCGCTCATGTATCTTCATAAGGAGATTTACATTTCAAGCATACAGAAATCTAGTCTAAGTCTTCTAACTTCAAGTCTTTTCATCTTTCTTGATCGTCTTTGCGCCTCATGCGTCTCTCTTGATCGTCTTTGTGTTTCACGCGTCTTTCTTGATTAGATCTTGCGCTTAGAATCTGAGTAGTAAAGACACAAAGAAAGAAAACTAGTTACATTAGATTCTTCTTTTAGCTTTTCTAGGTTTCCTCGATTTTACTCCTTTAAAACTATTAAGTTTACCCTCAAAATTTCGAAATTGTTCACATGTTTCATGACATTTTTAAACTTTGAATGGATAAACTGAGCGCCTAGAAATATCTATATGCATACATGTATTTATCATATATAGTAGTCAAGTAAAGGGCTTCGTGACGTGGCTTTGTTGCTCGACAGGACGAGACGAGGCAACGACTTGGTAGAATTGGCTTTTTGGATTTTTGTTCTAAAGATGGAAATGGCTTAAGAGAGAGTTGTTCCACCGACAAGGATACTATCCCAAAAGGGATCTCTCGATGTAAGGGGAGCTCTCAATTGGACATCCCCCTCACCTCTATTTCAAAATCCCTCATTTTCAATAGTAGGGGATATTTGAAAAGAAGAGAGGGTTAATCCGGGTTTTTTCCTATTGTTTTTCTCAACTCTCAAATCACACAAAAGCCTTCAAGGCAAGGGTTGAGGGTGTCATTCACATTGACTACCCTTAGCACATAAAATATAGATGTGTGAGCTTCATCCAACGATGTATACCCACACACCTCCACGTTGGAGCTCCAAGTCTCATGCAAATAATCAATTAATGTGAACATGGAGTATGAATTAAAGCGTAAGAAAGTTTAAATACTTGGCCAAAATTACTTTCAAGTCAAACGTCGAATGTCCCCAGCAGAGTCGCCAGAAAACTGTGATCGATTTTTTTAAAAAAAAGAATTTTGATCAACTAGTTTGAAAATTCTGGGCACTCTTTAAAAAATTTATTTTTTGAAAACGTGAGGGGAATTAATTTTAATGTTGAAAAAATTTAAGTTTTAAAAACGAGGCTTTATAGACAACTCCATATCTTACCTTCCCGTCGAATCTGAGAGAGATTGGGAGTTTTTTAATGGGAAGTATGTCATAGGCCTTTTTTAACTTTTTTCAGTATTAATTAACCTCACGACTAGAGAGTCGCCACCTAATTTCAAAAATTAGGAATTTAAGAGATGCGAGTTCGGCGTTTGGTTACGTGTGGGAAAGGGTTTCTTAGACGCTATGTCCCACAACGCCCCTAAGGTCTCTACTAATTAATTTTGGCCTTTCTTTAAACATTCTTACGCTTTACATTTTAGGATTTTCCATTTTAAGCATTTAATGAGTTTGCATGAGATAAACAAATAAGCAAAGATAAAAGAAAACGAGAGCAAATAATTCACACATAAAGTTATCCTAAAAATCAAAACTAGGCAAGTTATTAATCAAAAATTAATTGGCCTAAGTCTAGATTAATTTTTAAGAAACTTTAGTGAATTATTTAAAGGTCTAAAATTTTACTATTTTGGGGTTTTTTTATTTAAATAAAAATAATAATGAAAATAATAAAAATAATAATAAAATAATAAAATAATAATAAATAAAATAAAATAAAATAAAAAAAGTCCTATGTCTAAAGAAAATTCTAAGTCTAAGTTTGGGCTAAGTTCAATTTTAGTTAGGATTTAATTTTAATTTTTTTTCTAACCTAGGATCAAACAAGCCACAAATTTTTAGATCTCGGGGAGGAATCAGATATCGATGTAGTTCAATGCACGTAAGAAAAAATCATATATTTTTAGAAAAATTCCACTAATGTAAGAGTTTTTTTTTTGTTGATTTAAAATTCAAGATTTTATTTATCAATTTCGAAATACATTTGGGACGATCCTTAATTCTTGAAACCAAAGACATGCCATTCATCAATCTGGAAAGGTATCCACATTAGACCCCTTCTCGTCGAGTTTTTAGCAAAGTATTTTTTGAGCCTGTACTATTGAATGTGGATGATAACTCTTTGATGTCAAGGTTAGTCAATCTGGCTTCCCCTCCCGATAAACACTTTTTATAATGAATATCTCTTCCCATTGGGGATGAAATTTACCTTTCGGGTCTTAAAGAACCTAGGTTTTCTTTAGCACAATGTCTCCCTCTTGGAGATATCAAGGCTTGACTTTCTTGTTGAATTCCCTCTCCAAACGGTCTTCATATATTTGATTTTGACAAAACTCATATAGCCTTATATATTCCATTAAAGTCAGTCGATCATACTAGGACTTGGTCCAATCTTCTTCTATGACCTAACTTTTCGTAGAGTGGAGAACTTGATCTCTATTGGTTGCACAAAGTCCATACTATATACCAACAAAAAATGACTTTCACCTATAGACGTTTGGGAATCTTTATTAGTCTTTGTCATCTTCTTGATAATACTAACGACTTTCTTATTTGTGACTTCCACAGCCACGTTGGTTTGTGGTCGATATGTTAACAATTTATGAAGCTCGATACAATATTCTTTCAAGACTTTTAGTACTTCACCTTGAAAATGTAGGCCTTTGTCGGAGATCATAAATATAGAACCCCGTATCACGTGATGATGTGGTTTCATATGAATTTGGCGAAAAGTGATGACTTTAGTATTTTATATGAAGTTTTGTTTGAAAAAAATGACTTAACGTCATTTCATTAAAAAATCCCAAAAAGGAAAAAAACAACATTGTTTCTATCATTCTAGACAGGTCTAGAAATGAATTTTAAAGGAAAACAAGTATACTGAATTATTATAAACACACAAACAATTTTAGAGTTTTATCTCACCTTCAAGTTTTCAAATTAAGAGACTTCATTGTATGAAATTTTCTAACTTTTACATAGGCTCCAACTTTGCTCACCTGTAGGAACAGGTGTCCATGTTTTCATATTTGAGCTGCAATCAAATACAATTTCTTCCCATGTCTTTTTGATGCTTTTACGGACTCTTGATCTTGCATTCCGTTCTCGCCAAATATGATATACAATTGAACCAAGCCGCATTTGAAGGTGTTTGAGTTGAATCTTTTAATTTTTTCTTGAGTATAGCAGCTTCCTTTATTTCCTTCCATTCACTTGAATAACTGGCCAATTCCATATTCTTAGCCAATCTCTTCCATAATTCTAAAGCAAATGGGTAGCAACCGAATAAGTGATCAATTATCTCATCGCTTCCTTCACACAATAAACAACTTGCATCCGGGATTTCCATAAATATCCTTATCCGATCCCTTGTATTTTTTTTTGGGAAAAACGACTTAGCATCATTTTATTAAAAATTCCCAAAACGAAAAAAACCACGAGTTTAAGAGATCATTCAAGACAGGCCTAGAATGATTTTGAAGTCGTAACATTCTGAATAAAAGCTAAAAAGCTAAAAACGTAAATGAATTATCAGAGTACAATGCTTTCAATTCTAGTGAGTTCAAAAAATGATAATTCCAGTTCCTACAAATATTTCAGTTCTGTTCCGTGCTTGGAATTCTTCTCTACGTTTCTGCGAGGGCGCTGCAATTCGATACAATATCTTTCCATAACTCTTCAACGCTCTAGTGGATTCTGCCATATACCCTTGCATTCCGTTCTTGCCAAATGTTATACACCACTGCTCCAAAGCCGCACTTGAACACGCTTGTTGCAAATCTATTTCCCTTGGCTTTTAGTAGTGTTGCTTCTTTGATTTCATTCCATTCACTCGGGAAACTGATCAGCTCCAGGCTTTTATACAATATGTCCCAAAGCTCTGAAGCAATACAGTAGCTCTTGAATAGGTGATCTATGGTTTCTTCATTTCCTTTGCATAGAAGACATCTCGCGTCCGGGATGCTCAAATACTTCCTGATACGATCACGAGTGTTGAGTCTTTCCCAAAAGGCGAGCCATAGGATGAACTTGTGTCGAGGGATAATCTTCGTTGACCATACAAGAGGATCCCATTCTACTTTCTACGCTCTTTCCCGGGTTACCTCCCATATTTTCTTCGATACTAGCTTCCCATTGTCCTCAACTTTCCATTCTTGAATATCCGGTCTGTCGAGTAGTTGTATATTACTTATACGATCAAGTATCCTCTGTCCTTCTGGATTTCTTCTTAGGAGTGAGTCTCAATTCCCGTCTTTAATGTCTCTAATTTTCGATTCTGCATAGTCCCTTCTGATATGGGTATTTTGAAACTCCTCCTTGTGGATGATAGGCTAGTTTTCGAACCAGGAGTCGTGCCAAAATAGAGTGCCTTTCCCGTCCCCTAGCCGGATGTCATAAAGATCTGCAATATCGCTTCTTAGTTTAAGAATCTTTTTCATAGACCAGCTCATACCTTCATAAATTTTAAAGGTCTAGATGTTGGCTTCGTATTTCATAAACCTCGTATGCACCCATTTGATCCATAGTGACTCCTGATTGCGCTCCAAAGCCCACAGATGCATGAAGGTGAGTGTTTTGTTCCACTCGATACAATTCTTCAAGCCGATGACTCCCCCGTCCTTCTGTTTGCAGAGAGCAGTCTATTTGACTTTCTTTCCTCCTCTTACGCTACTACCTTAGATAAAGTTCCTCATCAGCGTGTCGAGCTCATTCATTAACTTCTTCGGAATGACCATCTTCTATGCTCATAGCCAACTATGCCCATGACCACGATTTTGATAAGTTCGATCCTCCCTACATAAGAAAGTTTTTTCGATGTCCAGCCAGATATCGTATTTTTTACCTTTTCAATCAGCGGCATGTAGTGTGAGATCTCGATCTTCTTCGCGATTAATGGAATTCCTAAGTACTTTACGGGAAAGCTTGCTTCCTTGATGCACATGATGTTGAAGATGTCCTGCTTTGTTTCATCCTTCACGCCTCCATAAAATGCCACACTTTTGTTTTCATTAATAATTAAACCTGTAACCTCAGAAAAGAACGTTATTGCAGCCCTAATAGTTTTAATGGAATCAATGTATGTGTGCGCTAGAATGAACAAATTGTCAGCAAAACATAAATGGGTTACCTCCTCTACCTCAGAGAATGGGTGAAAGATGTATGGACGATTCTTTCGAAACATCGCGAAAATGCTCTCAAAGATCGTCATGATAGCTACGAAAATGTAAGAAGAGAGGGGGTCCCATTTCCTTACCCCGTTTTCCCCTTGAAATAGCCTCTATGGACTTCATTAACGCTAACAACAAAGTAAGACGATGAAACGCACTGCATAATCCAATCAATAAAAATAATATGAAAAGAAGAAACAACCAGAAAGTCCTGAATGGCTTCCCATCTAATAGAGTCGAAAGCTTTCTTGATATTTATTTTGAAAGTCACTCTCGGGGATATTTTCTTTTTCCCGTATCCTTTTAAAAGGCCCCGCATGAGAAGAATATTATGAGAGATTGTTCTACCGGGGATGAATGCAGATTGGTTAAGATTTATAATTTTTCCTACTAAAATTATAAATCGTTTAGAAATGATATTTAAAATTATTTAATAAATCACATTGCAACAGGAATATGATCTGAAATCTTGTACTTTCTCAGGTACCATAGTTTTGGGGATCAAGGTTAGGACCGTTGTATTCCATTGCTTTAACATCTTCCAGTTCTTGAAAAACTCCAAAACCCAATCAGTAACGTCTTTACCCACAACCGACCAATTATATTTGAAGAACTGTGCATTAAACCCATTAGGACCAGGGCTTTTATTCCAATCAATACTAAACAGAGCTTCTTTAACCTCAACCCTCGTGACCACCCTTATCAGCTCGCGACTATCTTCTGCAAAGATTTTCCTATCAATAATCTGATACAAGGTATTCAGGTGACTTTGATGCTACTTTCTTGTACCCATAAGCTGCTTATAGAAATCGATAGCCAAATCTTGTACACCCTTTTGACCCTGAACATATTCACCATCATCATTCTTCAACATGTATACATTGTTTCTCATGTTTCTAGCATTGCATTTTCTGTAGAAGAAAACTGTTTTTTTGTCACCCAACGAGAGCCAGCTCTGTCTTGATTTATGTCTAACAAAATTCTCTTCAAGCTGACTCAACTTCCTGAAGTTTTCAAGCGCATTTCTTTCTGTTTCATTGAGTTGTACATCACTATCATCCCTTAATAACCTTTTTAGAACTTCTTCCAGTTCTTCTCTAGCAGCCAGAACTCTATTGGAGATATTGCTGAACTTCTTCTTGTCAAAGCTTTGAAAATGATTCTTCAGGAGCTTAAGCTTCTCAGAAACCTTGTACATGTTGGATCCCCTGACATCTGTAGACCATACGCTTTCGAGAATACCTTTGAATTTGTCTTTTTCCATCCAGATATTGAAAATTTAAAAGGGTCTTTTGAACCTTTCTTCCTTTTCCCAGAACAATTTAATTGTGCAGTGATCAGATATACCCGGATTCGGAATGTGAAGTTGACTTCTCAGAAATTAATCAATCAAGTTCTCATTTACTAGACATCTGTCAATTCTACTTCTTCTAAATTGCAGCTGGGAAATCATTCACAACTCAAATAACATATTCATGAATTGACAGTGATCATGAAGAAGTAGAATATTGAAAATCATTCATTACTATTATGAGTATTCTTGATCCTCCTAATGAATTGACAGTGTTCATTCACTACTTTTTCCGGCTTTTGACTTTTGTCTCAAGAATACTCATAATAGTGATCTTCTGGTTCTTAATGATCCTCTTGATTTCTTTGCATTTTAGAGGGTCATTGAGTCCCCTTATGTTCCATGTCAATATATTCATGAATGGATATAAGTGTTGAGTTTCCCTTGTATTTAATCTTTCCCAAAATGTAAGCCAAAGAATGAATTAATGTCGTAATATTATGTTATTCTTCATATTTGTTTATGTTATAATATATTATATTTAAAAATATTATTATGATATATTATATTATTGTAACAATATAATATATTTTAAAAGTTTTAATTTTTAATCAAATAGTTATATAAATTATATTTATTTTTTAAAATAATTAATATATATATAAATTATTAAATATTATTTATAATATATAATATTTACCAATATAACCAATATAAATTATAAAATATAAATATATAATTAAGTTATTACTGGTTCAGTTAAATCTTTAGAAAAATATTTCAACCGAAAATTGAATCGTTTAATCGATAAAAAATCGGTTAACCAGAACCGTTAGAACCGGTTAACCAATAAACTAGTAAAATGAAACTGATAAGCTATTGGTTCGGTTCGATTATCGGTTTTTCGGTTTTTTATTTTTTAAATCCTACAAACAAGTATCATTCAGTTTGGAGTTATTTTATTAAAATTTAAAATTATAAAAATAATTAACTAAATTAATAAATAAAGGGGATGTAGAGTGCATCTGTATAGTCGATCCATGCCTTACATGAAAGCCTCATGGATGGAGGGCTGCATCTGGGCCTCTATTAGTGTTCCAGTAATTGATCAGAGCTTAATTTATGTTAGGCTTCTGATTATCACCTATCAATTAACTCGGTCCAATATAAATAAGTTGGGCCGGGTTAACAATGTAAAAAAACAAAATAATCAAAGAACTAGAAAACTTCATCTTCACGCGGTAAGAAATTCTTTAACGAGAATGGACAAGTTAAACCAAAATAATTAGTTATATTGAATTTTGTTATAATTAAATATTTGTTTCACTGTCGACCCAATGTTTCTTTTTGCTGAAAAATAAGAAAAAAAATAATGGATTTGTATTTAGGATTACAGTTTTAAGCGGATTTGCGGTAATAGATCGGTTTGATTCAGGGTTTTTCGCTTTGACCGGGGATTGCAACGGATGGTGAAAAACCTGAAATATGTGGACCGTGGTTCGATACGGGAATGTTATTTATATACCCAAACCAATCCTCGAAATGAAAAATGCAATAATTTTTTTATAATAATTGTTTAAAATAATTAATATATATACTTATTTAATATAATAATAATTGTTTTTCATTAAAAAAAAATCTCTTTATCTTCTTTATTTAATTAATGCAATAACGAGAATTATAAATCATTGATCTTTTTATAATTTATAATTATATTTATATGAATTTATTATATTTTAAATTTAAACTACTTTTTGATTTTGGTGCACCACGGAAAACCTGTCCCCGGTCATGTGGGAATGGTTTAATTACAATATCTGTCGTTATTGGGGGCGGGGTTAACGGTCATGCGGGAATGGTTTAATTACAATATTTGTCGTTATTGGGGGCGGGGTTAGGCTGTTAGATTTGGGGCGAGGTAATGTGATTCTACGAACCAAATCGCATCATTATCATCTCTATCTAGATCTGTATTAAATAAGACTTGTATAAAAAAACCTTAGGTTATTTAGAAATAATTTTGAGTTATTTAGAAAATATATTGTTTTAATATAATAATTGAATTATTTAAATAAAATGATCAAATATTTTTAATCTTTTATATTTTAAAATGCTAAAAAAATTAATGTTTTAATTGATAATTTATTTATGTACATGTGTCAATTTGTCCAATAATAAAAATATTTTCTTTTGATCAAATTATTTGAATATAAATATCCCTTCACAAAAAAAATTAATAGATTTAGGATGGTAATATTTTTGACCATATTAATGAAATCAACCTATGGATTCATCATATCTAAAATTAGTTATGACAGTTACAATAGTGAATTTATATATTTTATTTTTGGTAAAAAGTAAATTATGAAATTATACAATATAAAATCTATTTTAATTATAATGAAGCTTAAAAATAAGTATATATATTTGTATTATAAGGTTGAATCTTTGTTGTAAAAAAATAATATTTATAAATCTGTAAAAGATTTGAGTAAAACTTTATAAACTTGTATCTAAATATTGAAGTTATTAATAATTTAAATTTTGTATGTGGATACATCTACATAGTTGATTATTTAAAAGTCTCTCAATATAAAATTGTGAATAATTGGATACCTTGCAAGATAATGATTTTTTCAATTTTATTGATTTGTAATCTATTGATTTTTATTTTTTTGAAATTTTTGTAATAAATGTCATTTAAATGAGTGTTGGTTATATATATAGAAAGAAAGACTGTATTTAAAATAATAATAATCATCAAATTACTTATAGAAATTCCAATAAAATAGGAAGCAATGGACTAGTTGAAATATCTGATATAATTCCAATTATACAGATCAAATACAAAAATAAGTAATTAATTAGAAAATATTCTTCATTACTTTTAAATTAATATTTATTTCACCTTATTTTTCTTTGGAAATATGAGTAAATTATTAAGTTCTATATATTTAATTATTTGCCTTTGCTGCTAAAATGGTAAAATGATGGGGCATTTTAAAATATATTAATTCCTGCTCTAGAACTTATTTGATTTAAAATTAATTTGAATTAACTCTAATTATTCAATGACAATTTACTTATCAATTATATTATCAACTCAAATATTTTATTTATATATATATATATATATATATATATATATATATATATATATATATATGGAAACTCATTTTCATTCCCAATGTAATAACTGAAATAGAGGTAAACTATTCTAAATGGTTATCCTATAAGTAGATAATTGAAATTTATAATAATTAATATACTAAAAGTATAATTATTTTTTGAAAAACCACATATCATGTCGTTTGGCTTTCCATTGATTGCCTACAAACTTGTAATTCAAATTTTTGTCTAAAATTAGTATACTAATAACTTAAATATTTTTAATTTATACCTTTTTTTCACATGTAAATTTATATTTGAAAATTGAGAATGCAAAAATAATTTTTTTCTATGTACAACAACAAATTACAATATTGGAAAATATAAATTAAAACAACAAATAATGATATTATAGAATATAAATTACAAATATATCTTGATTAATAAGCTATTTTTTAAAGATTTGAATACTTTTGTTTATAATGATACTTGCTTATTATTTTTAAAAGTAATTTTATCATATATCAAAAAAAATTTAACAATCAAATCTAGTCACATTTATTTTCTAATAAAAAAAATATATTAGTTGATTACCAGTTAAAAACGTGAATTGTTAATTGAGTCACGTTTATTTTATATTACAAGAAAGTATTAGTTGTTTAACTGATAAAGAAACGTGATCGGTTAATTGAGTCACATTTATTTTCTCATAAAATAAAATATTAATTGCGACGTAAATAAAATAAATGAAATCAATTGTTTTTGAACTAATACAACAAACGACAATTAGACTAACTTTCTAAAGTAATTTTGTTCCTTGTCGCTTATGATTTGAAAACAATTACATCTTTTTATTAATAATATATGACCATAAATAAAAGAAAAGATAATATAACAAATTATTAATAATAAAAAATATATGATATACTTTTTATCTATATTTGTGAAATATATGGTTGTTGTCTTCCTGTATTAAAATCTTTTTTAAAATGTAGTTATTGCTGTAATAAAAATGAATAAGCTTAGATTTTGACCCTAATTTCACTATATAAATGGCTTATGCTTCTATTCATTTCACATCTGAAACTCTATCACTTGCTTCTCTCGTTTTTCGGTTTCATTTCTCTAGCTAGTTAAGCATTTCTCTTATCATTTGTTTTTTTTTCTCTTTATACATATAGATAGATCTAAATGCAAGCTTTTATGGTTGATCATTTGAAAATTGACATAAATCCATGTGAGGTTGTATATAAAGGTCCAATTAACTCGTTATTTTTAATAATTTTTGACATGGTGAAAATACTTTTTAGTAGACGTGTTAAAGATTTATTAAATCAACATCTTAAAATTTTGAAAAGGTTATAGAAAACCAACTTTTGTTGTTGATATGTTCTTTAACTACTCCCTCATTATTTTGAAAAAGTTTTAAGATTTTAAAATTTGTTACTGTTAGTTTAAATTTTGAAAAAATTATTTGGAAAGAGAGTTAATATAATTCTATTTTGATAAATATAGTTATAGAATGTAATTGATAACTCTAATTTAATTAATTAATTTATCATTTTCTTATTTATGGTGAATAAATGAGTTATATATTTTGATATGGATGAAATTTATATGAACAGAAACAAATTCTTCTAAAAATGGTAATATTATCAACTGCCATTCCATGGCCCATCCAGAGTAGTGCTGCTACTAGACCGTCGTCATCCAGCATAACAGCCACAATAATAATAATAATAATAATAATAATGTTTCACATTTTCCCGCCATTTATCAACGTAGTAGATCAATCACAACTGGAAGAAGGAGAAGGAACATAGTATGTATATATTGTGTTTTTTACTCTTTAACTAATATCATCATTCAACTATTTTTTTTTATTTCTTTAATCTTCATTAGACTCGGGTGATTCAAGATTTATTTAACACACAAAATGAGGTCAGTTTTTTATTTTTATTTTTAAAATAATAATAGCATAACCCTTGCCTAACATATTCTTTTTATGTATGGAAATTAAGCTTGTTAGCTCCATGTTTGAATCAAATGCCCCCAGCTGCTGCTACTGCTATTGTCTACGGGGAGAAAACTCCTGATAATTTTTTTAATATGATGACTCATGAGGTAATAATAACATCAAGTTTAATTTCTGTTATTTAAATTTGAATTTGGTGTGATATTGATAACTAAAATAATTGTTGCATCCATGATAGGAAATATCGATAAGTCCGATCGAAGAAGAAGTTGACCATGAAACTGGATTGAACGAGGGAGAGATTATGATGAGCGTGCATAGATTGAGGCATTGCCATTCTCTGTTAAGTGAACATAAATGAGAAGTCTGCTCCATTTGTCATGTAAGTGATCCTCTTATATATTAATTACCCAATATATATATTCTTTGATCACATTGATTTAAGTATTAATAATTGATATAATTGCACTTTGCAAGGAGAGTTTAACCAAGAAGGATGATATATGCAAATTGAGTTGCAGTCATATTTATCATTTTGAGTGCATTAAAACATGGCTAATGCAAAAGATTTTTTTCCCAATTTGTAGAACACCTGCTATGTTTTTTTAATTATTGGGTTTTAAATAAATCATTATAAACTACATTTTTTCAATATACTTAATCCCATTTTACATCTATTGTGTCCATTATTTTAATTTAATACCATTCTTACTTCAGCGTTTTTTTTTGAATTTCTTACTTTATATTATTATAATAATTACAAATATACGAAACTTGTCTCGATTTGAACCTAAAAAATATTTGAAGTCATTTAAAGTGTTTTAATAAAAAGAATGGTTAATTTAAACGTATTTATCAAATTTATACCCACATAACATCATTATTTCTATGGGTTTTTTTTACTATTTTAACTAGATGCGTAGATGATTATAGTTATCACTTGGTAGAACATTTTTCGATGATGTTACCAACCCTCGGTTAATGACAAAATTCATTGTCACTCAGAATATTTAGTAGATATTCTCCCAATATCGTTTGGTTGGTTTGTTCGTCTTGCTCTTCTTCATTCCTCATCGTTACGAATCTTTGGAGTCGCTTTCAAGAAATTATAAGATTATTTGAGTCATATTATTTAACATTTAATTTTTTATTTAGCTGTTTTTTATTATGTTGACTTTATTTTATAATTAAATTTTCGATATATACTCTTATTTGAATTAATAAAAATTATTTAAAAAAATAAAATAATAAATAATAATAATACGAGAGTTATTTGAAAATAATCAACTAATTATTCAAATAAGCAAAATCAAACCAGAGCAGAGTATTGTCCTCTATAATTAGGAAACTAATTTCATTGACAATATAATAATTGAATTAAGGGTAAGCTATTCAAAATGATTATTTTTATAAGTAGAAAATTAAAATGCATAATTATTAATATACCCAGAAACAAATATAGTTATTTTAAAAAAAACCCACTAAACATGTAGTTTAATCACACAATATTAAGAACGATGGTTTTCATTAGCCGCCCATTAACTTTTTATTCGAAATTTGTCTATAGTATAATAAAAACTTAAATATATATATATATATTGTAGTTATAAAACTAACACAATAATTTATAGTTATGGCATAAATTCAAGTAAAAAATGATTTTTTTTTGTTAAGTATTATGGTAAACACTAAAATTTTAACTACTCAATTTATAAGTTTAAAAATAATTATTTTGAATAAATAAATTTAAAAATATTAAAATTAATGCCAAAACATGATTAAATAATTAATTGAAATAATTATTATAATAATTAAACCCTAATTAATTAAAATAAAGTCCAAGAAAATAAATAAAATGCATTTTATCTCAAATTAATTTAAATGGGACAACATAAATTAAAATAAATAATATATAATAAATGTTGTATGCATTTTATCTCAAAAATATTTATAAAAAGCCTCAAAATTATAAAAGAAAATTAAAAAAATAGACAAAATAAATGACATGTCTATTTAAAATATTTTGTAGGTTAAAAATGGAGCCAAAAAGAATTGAAAAGAAAAATATTGATTTCAAACAAGCTCCATGGTTGGAAAAGAGTCGGATCTATTGCAGCCGAAATCAAGAATAACCAATGCAACAGACCACGCAGCCATCGGACGAGCGCTGAAATCTCATCCAATAAACAATAGTCAGTCGCGTCTCTCGCTACAATGGAAGATACACGCGTTCAGAAAACAGCAGAACAACTAATGCGCGCCTCAACGCCTTTAGCCCGAATGTTGACAGAACGTCCAAACGCAATGGAGCACTAACGGAACGCGGATGGAATGCCAAAGCGTTCCCATTTCAGCCCAAAACGACATGGTTTCTACTCTGGTTTGTCTTCTTCCACGCGATGAACAACCATGATGATAGGTCGAAACTTTTGATTTTTCAAAATTTGAACTCGTTCGATACTCAACCAAAACGGATGATTCAAAAAATGAAATGATCACCCTTACATGGTGATCATTTCACCTACGATCATATGCTTCATCATCGCATATATCGATCAATTGGATTAAGAACAAACAAAAGCCATAAATGACATTTTGACTGAAATTTGATCCACTTGGTTGATCAACAGACCTTGTGAGACTATAAATAGCTCACTCTAGGCAAACCAAATGGAAGGATCACAATCCCAAACCCTCAATCAATCCCATACAAAATCCATCATTAAAATTTTCAAGCTTTTCTTAAAAGTTTCGAAACTTTGTATAAGGCTGTAAAACTCGGATATAGGCATTCACATAGCTCCTACAAGAGTTCAAGAGTGTTCTCTAAATCACAATAAATTTGCAATAATGTTTTATATACAACTTGATTGTTCAATTTCTTGATTGAAAAACTATCATGAGATCACTATAAGCTTTCCGTCAAAACTAATCTAAATGAATCGATCTAAATCAAAATTACCCAAATTCAATTTTGAAAATTTAAATATCGGGTTTATATTTTTGAGTTATAACTCAAGAACAGTGACCCAAAAATATTACCAACACATTTCTAAGGTTGTTAAGATCATATTTAGACCAATTCCAAATAATGCCGATCATATTTGACAAAAACTAAATTTTTTACAAAAATGAAATTTTCATTATTTAAATTGGTTAAAATGAACGACCAATGTTCATGTTTTCGTTTCATTCGATTCTATGAGGTATATGGAATCTATTGGCAAACTCCTTACACTTTATTAAACCTTAATAATCAAAAACAAGTTTTTTTATTGTAAAACAGTTTGACTTGAATAGAATTATCATCCCGATCGAATTACGCATCGGTATGATGTTATAAATGTTCATTGGGAGTAGATGAAGCTCCCCATGCCTTTGGACCGAATGATTAGAGACCCAGTCAAAATCATCAAACCTGCACTTTGATACTCTTGACGTCCGACTGAGGACTCAACATGGGTTAAATTTTCGACTGAGAAAATCAAACCCTCCTCTACACCCGACTATGGAATCTCTGGACCCGACCGAGGATTCCTAGCCTAGGACAGAGAGCTTCCTGCACCTCGAATGATGACTCACCGCACCCGACAAAGGATTCCTAACCTAGGATCGAGAGTTACTTGCACCTCAACTAAGGACTCCCCTTACCCGACCAAGGATTCATAGCCCATGACTAAGAGCTTTCCGCACCTCAACTAAGGACTCCTCACACCCGACCATAGATTCCTAGACCAGGACCGAGAGCTTCCCGCACCTCGACTGAGAGTTCTTCGCATCCGACCGAGAGGTCTTGGCCCAAGACCGATGGGTTTTAGCGTTCAATCGAGTGTTTTAGTCCTAAGGTCCGTTTGTTTGGGATTTTTAATTTTAAAATTTATTTTTTAAAATTGGAAGCCCTAAACCATTTTCTAAAAGTCTAAAAAAATATAAAACAACTTCAAAATATTTTTTAGAATATTTTTACAAAAAATATTTTGATAAGTGTTTGTTTTGGGATTTATTTATAAATTTTATTGCCTTAAACTGATATTTTTCGTGTACTTTTATCTAACAATTGTCGGTATCAATCGCAGGTACCAAAATTTAAATATTATTCTACAATTTTAAATGCAAGAAAAACTTGTGACTTGAAAATTAATTTATTAAACTGAACCCTCCACTACACCTGACCAAGGACTCTCTGCACCCGACCGAGGATTTCTAGCCTAGGACCGAGAGCTTCCTGCACCTCGACCGATGACTTTCCAAACCCGAAAAAGGATTCCTAACCTAGGATCGATAGCTACTCGCACCTCGACCGAGGACTCTCCGCACCCGAACGACAATTTCTAGCCCAAGACTGAGAGCTTCTCGCACCTCGACCGAGGACTCCCCACACTCGATCGAGGATTCTTAGCCTAGGACGAAGAGCTTCCCACACCTTGATCAAGGACTCCCCTTACCCGACCGAGGATTCCTAGCCCATGACTGAGAGCTTCCCGCACCTCAACTAAGGATTCCCTACACCCGACCGTGGAGTCCTGGCCCAGGACCGAGAACTTCCCGCACCTTGACTGAGAGTTCTTCGTATTCGACTAAGAGGTCTCGACCCAGGACCGAGGGGTTTTATCTCTCGACCGAGGGTTTTAGTGCTAAGGTCCGTTTGTTTGGAATTTTTAATTTTGAAATTTGTTTTTTAAAATTGGAAGCCCTAAACCATTTTTTAAATGTCTAAAAAGAAATTAGAAAACAACTTTAAAATATTTTATAGAATATTTTCACAAAAAATATTTTGATAAGGGTCTATTTTGGGATTTATTTATAAATTGTATTGTCTTAAACTAATATTTTTCATGTACTTTTTCTCAACAATCGTCAGTATCAATCGCAAGTACCAAAATTTAAATATTATTCTACAATTTTAAATGCAAGAAAAACTTGTGCATGTCAAGGACTTGAAAATTAATTTGTTAAATAAAACATAATTATTATTTTTTTTGAAAACGTAAGATTTTAGAAAATAGAGACCGTATAGTGCGAAAACTCTTTCCCGGGTATCACTAAATACAAAACTTAAAATAATCTCTGGTCAAATATACTTTTGTACACGTATATGAAATACTTTATTGATTTTAAATTTAAAAATCAATTGGAGAATCTTTAATCAAAAAAATAATCTTTTAATTAATTTAAAATACAAATTTCTCTTAATCAAATTATGATTTGAATATCCTAAATTTTAACGATCGTTTAAAATAATCACAAAAATTAATTATTGTTATAATTAATTTTAAAATACATTTTTGTATAAATCTTTTAAAATAATGTTTATTAAAAAAAATCGACACGCAAACTGATGTTGAAAATTTATCAAACCTCGAGTTTTTTCGAGAGAAGGAATTTTCAGGGATACAATTGGGATATAACTTATTATTAGAAACATTTTTAAAGTTAAAGAAGATGTGAATTGTCAATTGATTCTCATTTATTTTCTCTTAAAAGAAAATATTAATTGTTTAACCTTACATTTATATTTTTATGAAAAATATTATTTGTTTACTGTTAAAGAAAATATGAGTGACGTTTACTCTTATAAAGTATTAGTTATCATTTTAAATAAATGTATTAGAATGAATTGTTTATGAAATGATTAATATAATAAATTAAACTAAACGAGAATCAAGCAGTTAGTCTGACTAAAAAATATAATATTGTTTATGAATTACATCAAAGTTGTTAAAATTTATATATTGTCCGACGTTCGAGTTAATCCCTCTTTAATCTCTTTATTTGTGTTTACAAAACTCTAATCTCCTTATTTGTGTTTACAAAACTGTTAGATAAAATTAGACCAGTTCACAGAACTTAATATAAATAAACCTTCCATGCAGGAACAAGGAACCGGATCGGTCAAATAAATGAACCGGTTAAGAAGATTAACCGGTCAAGCTATTAAACCGACCAGGAACATTCAGAACATGACCGCACAAAGAAAGGATCGGCCAAAGTTAAAAACTTGAAACACCAGACAGCCGATCAGATAGAAGGCAAAGGAATAACTGGAAGCTGTCCGGTTAAACCAATCACACCGGAAGCTGTCCGGTTAAACCAATCATACCGGAAGTCATCCGGTTAAGTCAAATGACCGACCAACACAAAAAGATACTTCGGGTATCTGTTGAGAACGATACAAAGGAACAGACTGAACACTTTCATATTCATACAAGTCTGAGGAAAGTCTGCAGGCTGCAGAAGACAGTCCTACAGGATCTTTCCACTTCAGGATAAATCAGAAAGGCAATCTTCCAAGTACAGACAGTCACCATATTGAGTAAAAGACAAACCTAGCAGGTTTGTCTTACACACAGGAAGAACAGACTGCCAACTCTGTAAAGTTGACCGCCAGGTCTGAACAGTTGACCGCCAGGTCTGTATCAATGAACCTCTGCTCAGCCAATCAAATTCAAGGGAATGAAATATGACCGTTGGCATATTTCACCTATAAAAGGAGCAGCTGAAGAAGAGTAGACATGGGATATATTGGGATATAAAGGGACATAAGTGACACAACGAGCAATTAATTCACAAGTGAAAACAGTGTGTTCTATCTCTAGAAAGCATAAGTGCTAAGTTGAAGTATAGTATTTACAATTTCGGTGTAAATTGTACGGGTGTTATCGAGCGGGAAATAAGTCTCGACCGGATTGTATTTGTATTCCTTAGTGAATATCCTTCTCGCGGTTTCGAGAGGAAGGGGTGACGTAGGAGTTTTATCTCCGAACATCCATAAAAAATCTGTCTTGTTATTACTTTCTGCTGACTCTACTTTTAACCGACCTGTACTACTACATACACCGCTCTAACCTACTCGACCCTATCCAAACCGAATCACCAAGTTACAAAAACCGACCCATCAATTTTCAAACCTATATCATCCAAAACCGGTTCTGCCTATCTCGTGAGTGTACTGCTTCAACCTGAAACAAACCTCTTCCGCGCTTGAACCTGGTTCAAGGGTTTGTGACAGTTTGTGTATTATTGAAACCCCGGTGTTAATCTCTAACCGGATTAATCACCACCCTTTGAGTGAAACGCGCTAACCGGCCCAACCCCGGTCCTCCAGCCGCGACCTAGATCCTAACAATTGGTATCAGAGTAGTTAGTTTCAATACTCAAGCAAGCATGTCGTTCGATAGGCCCCCAATGCTAGAAGGTGATGACTTTGCCAACTGGAAGGCACGCATGCACCTACACTTAATCACCGCAAAGGAGACATGGGACACGGTTATTCAAATCTTTGAGGGAAATGAAAGAACCAAGGAAAACAAGGTAATGGTAGCTACTCAGAAGTTTGAAAGCATCGAGATGAAACCGGGAGAAACAATGAAAGAGTACAGTGACCGGTTCACTGGAGTATTAGATGAGCTAGCAACTCTTGGCAAAAGGTATGATAACAAGGAGGTCATCATGAAAGCATTAAGATCACTTCCAAGTGCATGGGACATAAAGACAATGGTGATGAGGGAATCAAAATGCCTAAGTAAGATGAAGCTACATGATGTATTTGAAGATCTTAAGGCATATGAGTTTGAAATGAGATCTAGGACTGAAGAAGAAGTTTCGGCCTCAACCTCAACTAGAGCACTGATCACATCCACCGAACCGGCTGCACCTGCACCGATCAGAACCGCCGAACAGTTCACCGAGGATGCCATGGCGATGCTTGCACAGAAGTTTGGGAGGTTCATGAAAAGGAGCCAACCAACAAACTACAACTATGGTGATAAATCCAATGTAAGGTGTTACAACTGTAACTGTTTGGGACATTTCAAGTGGGAATGCAGAAAACCGAGGAGGGATAACTAGAAACCGGATAACCAAGATAACCGAAATAACTATCAACAAACCGGTGAAGGAAGTGAGGTTCAGAAAGCACTGATAGCCGATGATAGAGGAAGCTTATGGGCTCACAGTGACAGTGATGATGAACTCACATGCCTCATGGCAAATGAGGAACAGATATTTGACTCTCCTTGTGAATAATTTACTAAAGATGAGTTATATAATGCATTGAATGATATGATAGAAGAGTATAAGAACCTACTAGCCATGCTACCTAAGACACTCAACTTTAGAACCGACCCTATAGTACCCATTCTGATAGAACCAGAAGTACCTGATTTAACCGAACCAGAGATCATAGGACCTGATGAAATCCCTACCTTAGAATCCGAACTAGCACCTAAACTATCCTCTGAAACCGAACAGTCCAGTGAACCAGTTAGTGAACTGACCGAAGAGGAAAATGTCCGACTCCAGTATAAAATGGCCGCATATAAGAGATCTAGTGATATGGTAAAGAAAATGTGTAGTCATTACAGACATCCTTTTTGCATGTTCGACTTAGGATACAAAAAGGATAGATCCAAAGACCAAAAACCCGTAGAGAAAGTAAGGTTTATAAGGAGTAACCTTCCTCTTATAAGATTCATTAGAAGTTCCTTAACCGCTGAAGAAGAGTTGACTGCATACTATACGGCAGAAAAACTAAACCACAAATATGTTGGTCCAACCGACTTTGAGAAGTGGCTTGACCCTGAGAAAAGGAAAGCCGACCTGCTCAAAAATAGGAGAATCAATCCTCAACCGCATAGGACAAACCACAAAACACCCTCATTTAGGACTTTCGTAGAAAAACCGAGATATTCAAGACCGAGTGCAAAAAGGGCGGTCAAGACCTTAGCAAATAAAGTTGTCCGGTTTGTCAAGGTCTGGATGCCCAAGGGACTAACCGCATGTGGACCCAAGTGAATGTGGGTACCAAACAATTGTAAATATGTACATTTTGCAGGATATAAAGAAACGGCTAGGAAACTCTGAATGGTACTTGGATAGTGGTTGCTCCAGGCATATGACTGGGAACAACAACCTGCTAACCGACATCAGAATAGAAACCGGGGCACTAATCACTTTCGGTGACAACTCAAAAGGTAGAACTGTGGGCAAGGGTAAGATTGTCCATGGTAACTTAACAATTGATAATGTACTTCTAGTCGAAAACCTACGTTTTAATCTGCTAAGCATTAGTCAAATGTGTGATGCTGGACGGTCGAATTTCTCAAACATGCATGCTTAGTTAAGAACTCTCAAGGGATCATACTATTAACCGGGAATAGGCTAGGAAACATTTACAAGGTAGACTGGAAAACTAAGGTAGAATACCCTATATGCATGATAGCTAAGACTGATCAAACCTGGTTATGGCGTAAGAGACTAAACCATCTGAACATGAAAACCTTAAACTATATTCGCGGTAAAAAGCTAGTTGAAGGCATTCCTGACATAGTATTTAACAAGGATAAGGTGTGTTCAGCATGTCAAATGGGTAAACAAACTAGGTCAACCTTTAAGAGTAAAGGGAATATTCAATCTAACCGATGCCTAGATCTTCTTCACATGGATTTATTTGGACCGATTCAGGTCATTAGCCTAGGAGGTATGCTTTACACCATGGTAGTTATTGATGATTACTCTAGGTTCACATGGGTAATATTTTTACCATCTAAACGTGAAACCGCATTAAACTTGATCACACTACTTAAACGTTTGCAAAATGAAAATCAACACGTATTAACAGCATTATAAGTGATAGAGGTACCGAATTTACCAATAGTACCTTAACCGCATTTCTTGATGAATCCGGTATTAGACACGAGTTGTCTAGTGCTAGGACTCCTCAACAAAATGGCCTGGCCGAGAGAAGAAACCGGACTCTCAAGGAAGCCGCACGGTCCATAATAGCCGATTCGGGCATTGCTCAAAAATTTTGGGCTAAGGCTATCAACACTGCATGTTACACACAAAACCGGTCTCTGATTAACAAGTTTCATAACAAAACACCGTATGAGGTTTATTTTAATAGGGTTCCCAACCTTAAGTACCTTAAGATTTTCGGTTGTAAATGCTACATACATATAAATGGTAAAACCTATCTTTCTGCTTTTCATGCAAAAACCGATACTGGGGTCATGTTAGGTTACTCAGCAGTGAGTAAGGCATATAGAGTGTATAACAATAGAACTTTAACCATGGAGGAATCACTTCACGTGGTTTTCGATGAATCGGTTGAAAGTTATTCTGCATCAGGCTTTGATCTACACAACAGATTGGAAAACAACAATATCCATTCTGAAAGTGAAGATGAGACTCCGGTTTTCAGGCGATTTGTCCATGACCAAATGGGTAATATTGAAACCCAACCGGATCAAGCTGTTCCAAGACAAGAAGCTGACACCCCGGTTCAATCCGAGGAAGTCGGTCGGTCTGACAATCCTGTTCAGCCTACCGACATGTCTAGCCTTGATCAAGTGAACGGTGATTTGGTAGACGTCCCTGAACCGAATTTCAAAAGGAACACCAAACATCCTCTTGAGCAAATTATAGGTGACCCTTCAGAACCTGTTCGAACTAGGCGTCAAATTCTGGAGGAATACTTTAATTCCGCCTTTATATCCCAGATTGAGCCGAAAAGAATAGATGAAGCATTGTCAGATCCGGATTGGATCTTGGGAATGCAAGAAGAATTAAACCAGTTCGAGAGTAATAAAGTCTGGTACCTAGTCCCTAGACCGAAAGATCAACCGGTCATAGGAACAAGATGGGTATTTAGAAACAAACTCAATGAAGACGGTTTGGTCACGAGGAACAAAGCCAGATTAGTGGCGCAAGGTTACAAACAGGAAGAAGGCATTGATTTTGAAGAATCATTTGCCCCTGTAGCTAGGATTGAAGCTATTAGGATTTTTCTAGCTTTTGCTGCATTCAAAAACTTTAAGGTTTTCCAAATGGATGATAAAAGTGCATTTTTGAATGGTGACCTACGTGAAGAGGTGTATGTTGAACAACCACCCGGTTTTAAAAGTGCTGAATTTCCAAACCATGTATACCGGCTAAACAAAGCTTTATACGGTCTAAAGCAAGCACCTAGAGCCTGGTATGACACACTAACCGCATTTTTGTTAAAACATGACTTCACCATCGATTCGGTGGATAAAACGTTATTTAAGTTTGAGAAGAAGAAACATATCCTACTTGTTCAAATCTATGTAGATGATATCATCTTCGGTTCAACCGATCCTAAGTTATGTGATAAATTCTCAACCCTGATGACTAACAAGTTTGAAATG
The DNA here is from genome assembly GCF_907164915.1 of Impatiens glandulifera. NCBI lineage: Eukaryota > Viridiplantae > Streptophyta > Magnoliopsida > Ericales > Balsaminaceae > Impatiens > Impatiens glandulifera. The sequence goes on along the minus strand of NC_061870.1, from coordinate 667,952 downwards.
AGTATGATGGGAGAATTAAGTTTCTTCCTAGGTCTTCAGGTTAAACAACTCGAAGAAAGAACGTTCATAAGCCAACCCAAGTACACCAAGGAGCTTCTAAAGAAGTTTGGGATGGACACATGCTCCTCAGCGGCTACTCCAATGAGTTCATCGGTTAAATTGGACAAGGATGATGAGGGTCAATCGGTAGACCAGATCGCTTACCGGGGCATCATCAGTTCTCTCTTATACCTGACAGCAAGTAAACCGGATATTCTATTTGCAGTCGGTGTGTGTGGAAGATTCAAAGCCAATACAAAACAATCCCACTACACAGCCGCAAAGCGAATATTGAAATACCTAAAGGGAACACCTGATGTCGGCCTGTGGTATCCAAAGGATCCATCCTTTAACCTAACAAGCTATTCAGATGCAGACTATGCAGGTTGCAAGATTGATAGAAAAAGCACCAGCGGAACATGCCAGTTCCTAGGTGACCGGCTTGTTTCATGGCATAGCAATAAATAAACATCAGTTGCCACATCAACCGCAGAAGCTGAATACCTGGTGGCCAGAAGCTGTTGTTCACAACTTCTTTGGATCCAACAACAACTGACGGATTTCGGTGTCACAGCCGAAGAGTCATCGATCTTCTGTGACAACACAAGTGCCATAACAATCACCTACAATCCGGTTCTACACTCCAGAACCAAGCACATTGACATAAGGCACCACTTCATCCGGGAATATGTCATGCTGAAGCATATTCGGCTAGAGTACGTACCGACAGATCAACAAGTAGCCGATATCTTCACCAAGCCTCTACAGGAAGCTAAGTTTTCTCAATTCAGACTTACACTCGGTTTAACCGACATTAGTCAGATCATCCTTAAGGATGTTTAAAAGGGAAATCGGTTCGGACAGACAAAACCGGTAGTTCCTCCTAACCTGTTGGACTTCAAATTTTCAAGGTACCTATGGAAGAACCGCCTAGTTTATCAGTTAGAGTAAACCGACCGGTTATTTAGTGCATGCACCAAATAACCGCATCGGGATGAACAACTGATAACTGACCGGTTCGGAAATAGTTTATGTTAGATTATTTGAAATTCAAACAAAAGTGGAATAACTATCAGTGTTTAAATTTATCTGTTCTGAAACATTGCCTTTTCAAAGTAAAATGGTCGCACCTAAAAAGACGTGAAGATTTGATATCTTTCATGGTCCAGGTTTATGACCAACATCCTAGGCTGCAGACATGCATATTTTATGCAACACTCTTTACACTATGGTTAATAGACATTATCACCTGTAATCCCTGGATAATAGGATTCTCCCCCAACAAGTATTTAAGTCAAGCAAACATTAACCAAAACAATCACAAGACAAAACTCATTCTCTCACTAAGACAAAATGTCTCAGTTTCCTAACATCTTTCAAGTCGATTTCCAATCCGCTTTGAGCACTGAACATTATGATGTGTTCAAAATGATCAAATCTCTTGAAGACACCGGTCTTCGGTACTTCCTAGATGACAAGCACGTTATCTACTCTGAATCAGTCCTTGAATTCCTCTATAATGCCAGGGTTTTCAGAGGGACTCCTCATTTCGGTACTCATATCCAATCGAAAGTGGGAGGTATAGTTTTTGACTTCACCGAAAATGACTTTGCGAGGTGTTTCAGCCGACCGAAGCAAGGGCTAACGGATCTCAATGTTCCGGCCGACTTAAAGGCCGAGATTTCCCTCACCTTTGCACGATCTAACCAACCTGTTGATGACCATGGTACTAAATCACTCTTGAGAGCTGAATATCAGCTCCTCAATGACGTGATCGGTCGAAGCATCTTAGGGAGAGATGTGACGAACACCTACTGTACCGCGACATTCAACATGATGGCTGCTATCACCACCGGTACACCGGTTAATTGGTCAAGGGTACTATTCGACATCCTAATCTGGATGATTGGAGTTCGAACAGTCGGCCTCGTTCCCCAACTGAGCTGCCTGCTTCTTGAGCTTGGAGTTCCGAACTATCCAGGCGAAGGTCTGAACCAAGCTCAAGTGCTAACCAAGGAAATCACCGACTCATTCTATGAGCGGTTTGAAAGGGCTTGGAGGAGGAGGAACCGCCGCAACAACCCCAACGGTGTCGTCACCTCCAGTGGACATTAGGTCACTCCTTCCTACACCCGGTCATTTTGTTGCACGCACCGGGTGTATCTCTGTTCAACATCCTTATGATCATTTCGGTTTTATCTATGTTTTCTTCGGTTTAAGCCTAAGTTATTTTCGGTTTCTATCGGTTACTTGTCAGTGTATTGTTGCATGGGTCATTAATGAAAAGCAACATTTAATTAATGAGGTAACCCCCAACTACATGAGTAATCAATACCCAACTAACTTGGTTACTTTTCAACTAACACCTACCTCGAGCTCCGCAATCAGCCTCTTCCCAATGAACTTTGGAAACATAAAGATTCTCCTCTCCAATAAGACAAAACTGACATTCAATGTTGATGTTTTCCCTCCAAGAACCGGATCTATATAAAGAGACCCTTCCTAATCAAATTAACACATCTCAAGTCATGAATCACTCTCTCTCTAGTAGCAAAGTTAGAATCATGCCGAGCAGAACTTTAGGAAACTTCCTAAGCATCGATTTCGAATCTTGTATGGAACATTGGGACGGAAAAACAAAAGAGGTCATGTTTGAATCTCTCATTGACACCGACCTTCGAACTTTTCTCGAAGAAACCGGTCACATACTTCTTGAGGATGTCAAGACGTTCTTCAGAAGCGCTTGCATCAGAGGTAACTATATCGTCTCCACGGTGAGAGACCATACCTTTTGGCTGGATGAAGCCGAATTTGCCCACATGTTCAACCTGCCCATAGAAGGGTTTTCTGACTTTCCAACCCAGGTGGGAAGTGCGAGAGCCGATCACGCGCTATTCTTCTCTGGAACCGATGTTCCGGTGGAAAACCATGGGTTAAAAACCCGCCTTGCTCATCACATCCAACTCCTTCTTGAGATTGTAACCCGCTCTATCATTTGTCAATCCCCGAATCAACGTTACTCCAAGAAAACATACGATATGATGACCCATATTGTTAGCAACACGGCCATCAATTGGTCAACGGTCATTTTTCAGAACCTTAAAAAACATGGTGCTAACCAAGAAAGGTCTCGGTTATGCCCCTCACATCAGTAAGATCATTCTCAAATACCGCCCAGAATTTGGACCGGGCACACCGGCATCTCCTTCGAACATTCTTGACATGGATGGGGTGGAAGAAAAGCTTTCTAGAGTGGTTGTTACATAAGTTGTATCTTTCCATCTTATGTATGTCTATTTTCACACCGATCTACTTTTCGGTTTCTATCCTGTAATGTTCCTTCAATATAATTCTATTTCAATCTAAATAACCGGGTCAAAATAATAATTAGAACATCCATCTAAGTAACCGGTTAATATTGTCAAATAACCGCGCTCCTATCCGGTCTCGAGGAAAACCGCTTAAACTCAAAAGATTGCAAAAATTCTACTTATTCAAATAACCGGTTAAGTTTCGATAACCAAACTCTCCGGTTAAATTAAGAACATCGCAGCATCAAACGGTTTCAAAGGAGGGATTACGTAATCAAAGTCAAAATCGAAAATTTTGGAGGGAAATTTCCCGCCCAAAAACTCCCGCTCAAACTTCCCGCCACTTGATTTACCGCCCATTGAATTGGCGCCTCCTTGATTACCGCCCTTTGATTCCCACCGTTTGGATTACCGCCTTTTTGGCTTCTCGCCCACAGTTTGCCGTCTTTTTAGCTTGGAGGGAAAATTCCCGCCAAAAGTTGATGGGACGGTTGGGTTTCCAAACTGCACCTATAAAAGGAGTCCTTGGGTATTTCATTTCACTCTTACGCGAATTAGCTTTCTCTCTCTAAGCTCTCAAACTCTCTCTCAGCGGTTATTCTCTCGTTTTCTCAAAACCTCTCAATCATCTAAGATGGGTCGTGCCTCGGCTTTGTTCAAACACATCACTCAAGTGGATTTTGAGGAGATCCGACAAAAGGGCTCGTCTGCGGCAAAGGAAGTTATTGCCCGGATTTCTCAAGCCGGACTCGAATATTTTCTGGGTGGTCCCTTTGTTCTATACAGAGAAGCGGTTGAAGAATTCTTCGAAACCGCAACTCTCTCTGGTGACAAAATAACCGCAACTGTTAGCGGTACTCAATTCGAGTTAACCGAAGAATCGGTTGTGGAGATCCTTCGTCTTCCAACAAGTGGCCGAAATGCTTTGATGGAACTAGATCCAACAACATTCGAGGCGGCCTGCCAGATTCTCTCAGCAAACGCGGAACCGGTGAAAGTATCCGGTAAGAAATCAACACTACGACCAGAATACATACCGCTTCGTGACATCTTCACAAAGTCGGTTCACGCGAGAGGAGGAAATTACGATAACCTCACAAAGGCCAAGATCGAGATGCTTATCGGTTTGCTGGAAGGTACGAAAGTCAACTGGGCGAAGGAAATTTTCCATAACCTGAAAGACATGGTGAAACCGGAATCCGCCCGGTCATGGGGATACGCCATCCCTCTTGGAAAAATAATGCTCCACCATCACATCAACACCGGTCCAGGTGTTATTCTCCCATCAAGCAGGATAATAAGATCCAAACAATTCCGGGAGAGGACGCAGCCAGCCCCCGGCTCTACAGGTGGCCGGAAGAAGAAATCTACAGCTAAGAAACCGGCCCCGGCAAAAGAAAAGTCCGGAAGCAAGGACAAGGAGAAGATAGTATTCTCGGAACCGCCCTCGCAAACAAGAGATGAGGAAGAATCGGCTTCCACATCTGACCGAACCGACTCACAGAAAACCGATGAAAATCCTTCCGATAGAGAAGAACCGAATGAAGAAGAACGATCGGCTGCAAGTCTTGAAAACACCGATGGCGGTGCAGACGATCGAGAGGAGGAAGAAGATGCTCCCGCTGACAACGACCAGAAGATGGCCGAAATCATAGTGCGGAGAATCCTGGAGGAAATCGAACAGCGAGTTTAAGCGGTTGCCGCATTATACCGGGAATGACACGAGTACCGATGCGACAAATTTTTCAAACACATGTACTGGGCCTAACCGATGAACAATGCTTCAGAAGGCTGATGGAGATAGAAGAAACCATCATAAGCCTCACAAATGCCAAAACTCCTAACGAAGCCATGGACCGATACGTTATCGTGAAACCGCGTGCTCGGCTACAAAAGCTAACGGTACGTATCCAAAAGCTGACAAAAAGGTACGTTGCGGGAACACCGAAGGCTAACTTACAGCTCTTGGTGTTGGATAAGCTCGAGATAAAGAAAGGAGAACTCACTGAAGAAATTGAGCAGATTGACGCGGTGCGCGGCCAGCAAAACACACCGCATTCTCCAGCTCCTGAGACCGATGACGGTCAGAATCAAGGTACAACACCTCCTCTGGCAGATACGGTAATAAACAAAACCGACGAAAGGACGGGGACTCCTCTCACCGGGCAACTTGAAACTAATCAACCTGGGGTTTCTGAACCGGGCGTCACAGAAGCAAGGGTCAAGTCTCTTATTCAAGAGTTTGTAGACTCAACGGTTCAACCATTGGAGACAAAAGTCAAGAAAGCCATGCGCCAAACACTCCTGTTCGCCGAAAAGACGAGGGATGATCTCGTAAAGGCAGAGGACCGGATCACAGTCATCGAAAACGAATACCGGAACGACGTGGTTCTGCACAACGAGAATTATAAACAAACCGAGGACTTGGAAGAAAAGACCTCAAGGATAGTGGATGACATGGATCGGTTTGAAAGGGAAACTGAGCAACGATTCAAAGAAGTCGATGAGGACCTAGGGCGGTCAAGAAATGAAGTCGGCTCGACACTTGACAGGGTCACAGATCTGGAAAAGAAGAATGCACGCCTTGAAGACCGCAACGACAAGCTTGAAGCCGATCTTAAGGCGCTAACCGAATAGGTCAATGAGTTGATAAATGCCAAGATCAATGCTGACATAGCGGTTGAGGAAGCCAACGCCCGAGCAGCTAAAGAAGTTCAGGATGCGCTGGACGAAGAAGCGCGGAAAGAAAAGGAAGCACCGCGACTGTCTGAAAAAGAAATAGCCGAACGCGAACGAAACACAGCGGCTAGATATCCCGGACTTACAAGGTCCATAGCCGCTCAAGCTGCGGAGGATGCAGAGCGGTTAAATACTGAAAGACAAAGACTTGATGAATTTGCAAACGCTCACAAGAAGAAAAAGGCAGCTTCCTCCTCTTCGGTTCCGGCAAAACGAAAACGGAAAATACTATCAAAGAAGGCTCAGGTAGCCGGGCTGCTGGAAAGGATCGCTGAAACGGTTATTGACACTGAACTGAACCCAGCCATGCACACCGATGATGAAGACGAAGAGCATCTCGAGTCGCGGTCTACAAGACAGCGAGTTCTACAAGCGGTTCCAATCAGCACGGGCGGTCAACCGCAAACTGAAGGTTCATCGTCAAGACCGGATGAGGAAGAACCAACCGATGATATGATGGACGGCTTCAGATTTTCCGAATCAGAATATGGGCTCACTTTTCCTAAACTATGTTTATTTCGGTGTTTATATAATATTTTCCCTTTTTCGATTACTTCTATATATATAAAGCTATTTTTGAAATCGGCCTATACTTGCATTTCTACATGGTTTTGATAATTTTAAATAAAATAATCAAAAAGGGAGAAATTGATAAGATAAAAGATAAAAATTTTCAAAATTTTTCTCAAAATTTTTCCAAAAATTTTTCGAAAAATTCTCCCAAGTCAGTTTCAAAAATCCGGTCAAATAAAGAACCGGCCTACGTTTGCAAACTTACATAGTTTTGATAATGTTAAATAAAATAATCAAAAAGGGAGAAATTGTTAGATAAAATTAGACCGGTTTACAGAACTTAACATAAATAAACCTTCCATGCAGGAACAAGGAACCGGACCGGTCAAACAAATGAACCGGTTAAGAAGATTAACCGGTCAAGCTATTAAACCGACCAGGAACATTCGGAACATGACCGCACAAAGAAAGGATCGGCCAAAGCTAAAAATCGGAAACACCAGACAACCGATCAGATAGAAGGCAAAGGAATAACCGGAAGCTATCCGGTTAAACCAATCACACCGGAAGCTGTCCGGTTAAACCAATCATACCGGAAGTCATCCGGTTAAGTCAAATGACCGACCAACACAAGAAGATACTTCGGGTATCTGTTGAGAACGATACCAAAGGAACAGACTGAGCACTTCCATATTCATACAAGTCTGAGGAAAGTCTACAGGCTGTAGAAGACAGTCCTACAGGATCTTTCCACTTCAGGATAAATCAGAAAGGCAATCTTCCAAGTACAGACAACTGTCTAACAGACAGTCACCATATTGAGTAAAAGACAAACCTAGCAGGTTTGTCTTACACATCGGAAGAACAGACTGCCAACTCTGTAAAGTTGACCGCCAGGTCTGAACAGTTGACCGCCAGGTCTGAACAGTTGACCGCCAGGTCTGTATCAATGAACCTCTACTCAGTCAATCAAATTCAAGGGAATGAAATATGACCGTTGGCATATTTCACCTATAAAAGGAGCAGCTGAAGAAGAGTAGACATGGGACATATTGGGATATACAGGGACACAACGAGCAATTAATTCACAAGTGAAAACAGTGTGTTCTATCTCTAGAAAGCATAAGTGCTAAGTTGAAGTATAGTATTTACAATTTCGGTATAAATTATACGGGTGTTATCGAGCAGGAAATAAGTCTCGACCGAATTGTATTTGTATTCCTTAGTGAATATCCTTCTCGCGGTTTCGAGAGGAAGGGGTGACGTAGGAGTTTTATCTCCGAACATCCATAAAAAATCTGTCTTGTTATTTACTTTCTGCTGACTCTACTTTTAACCGACCTGTACTACTACCTACACCGCTCTAACCTACTCGACCCTATCCAAACCGAATCACCAAGTTACAAAAACCGACCAATCAATTTTCAAACCTATATCATCCAAAACCGGTTCTGCTTATCTCGTGAGTGTGCTGCTTCAACCTGAAACAAACCTCTTCCGCGCTTGAACCTGGTTCAAGGGTTTGTGATAGTTTGTGTAGTATTGAAACCCCGGTGTTAATCTCTAACCGGATTAATCACCACTCTTTGAGTGAAACGCGCTAACCGGCCCAACCCCGGTCCTCCAGCCGTGACCTAGATCCTAACAAAAAATCTATTGAGTGTTATTATTAGATCTTATTAATAATTGATCTCCAAATCATATTTCAACCACTTAAGTTTATTTATAATTAATTCACAAATAAATGAATTATCAAAAATAAAATATTTTTTTGATAATTAAAGGAGAACTAACATGACACTCTAATGAATGTCCGTTTAAACTTAAAACGCAAACAATGAAAACTAAGCTACTGATTAAAATGAATTAATTATTATTAAAATACAAAATTATTTAGATTGTTGTAATTTATTTATTTATTTTTTTTACCATGTATAATTTTCCTAAATATTATAATCCTAATATTAAATGAGGTTCATAAGTACATCAATCTACAAAGATTACAAACATAATTAGAAAGATTTAATGAAAAAGTTATATATAAGAATTACAGAAAATTAATTATATGTAAAATTATATGTTAATTCTTTGTAAAGTTCTAAAAAAAAAATATTTTAAAATAATTACATTTTTTTTATTATTATTAATAACTTATGACAATAACTAAAAGAAAAGTTCCATAAAAATTATAAAAAGTTATTGTTAAAATAATATTTTTTTCTATCTATGTGATATAGATGTAATCTTCACGTATACTTAAGTCTATGATTTCATTTGAGAATTCATTGTATATAAACTGTTTATACTTCTCTTCTATTTCACATCTGAAATCATTTTCTTGCTTCTCTTCTACTTGCCTAGTAAAAGTTATTCATCAGCTGTCCGGGCTTCCATTTCTCAGGTAAGTATATCTACTATTGTCTCTTTATATATATATATATATATATATATATATATATATATATATATATATATATATAAATATATATAAGCTTTCTTGGTTAATTGTTTTAAATTGAAAAAAAAAAATGACAGAGACCTTGAGATACAAAGGTCAAATCAACTAATTTTTGAAAATATTTTGAAAGAGATTTGATTATCCATTTTTGATAAATTTTGTTATATAAGGTTCATAACTCTAATTTAATTTATTCTTTTACTATTTTATGAATAAATGAAAGAAAAATTATATTTGTACACTATTTTAAAATAAATATGATAAACATTAATTAATTTGTTTTGTTGGATGAAATTTGCAAATAGATATGAACAGCTTCTAACAATAGTAACGGATTACTTGAGAATTTGGAGTTGAATTACTTAGAATCGATAAAGTCGATAGTCATTTGATCATCATCAGGTGCCTTTGAGCTGGATTAACGGGGACCTGTAGTGGGTTTATCTACAGAACATCATCATGACCAAGACCATATCTCCATGATGATGCTGAGTAATACTCGTAGAAGATTATCACCCATTAATGAAAATCGGCAATCCCATCTTCTTCAGACAACCAATTACATAATGAAAAACCCTCATCATGATCCCCTCGCATCACCCATGCTCACAACCAGAGCCTCTCTCGTTTAAGCACTATGCCGTCACCTCCGATCCAAACCAGTAGTCCGGCCATGATGTGGCCGCAGCAGCAGCAAATTCAAGTTCAAAACCCCATCGGCGCCGAGAGGAATTTCTTGGCCATGGGTGGCGCCGACAGGAATTTCCACCATCTCTCTCCAATTGATCTTTATAATGAGTTTTCTCGTCCTAATCAAAATCAATCACCTCCTCCCAGTTTTAATCATGGTTATGTCAATCCCCAACAACGATTGGAGCCGGACACAGAATTATACTCTACAAATCATGAATAATTATATTGCTAGAGCTTCAACCGACACTAATATTATCAACAGCCATTCCAGGCCCATCCAGAGTAGTGCTCCTCCTGCTGCTACTAGACCGTCGTCATCCAGGCGTAACAGCCGCAATAATAATAATAATGCTTCACATCTTCCCGCCATTTATCAACATAGTAGATCAATCACAACTGGAAGAAGAAGGAACCTGGTATGTATATATATATTTTTTACTCTTTTACTGATATCATCATTCATTATAGAAAATAAATATCATTAATTCTGTAATCTTCATTAGGCTCGGATGATTCAAAATTTATTCAACACACAAAATGAAGTGAGTTTATCTTTTTATTTAAATAATAATAATAATAATAACATAGCGTACTTACTTTGTTGTCTTATGTATGTAAAGCTTATTAGCTCCATCTTTAAATCAACTGGCCAAAATGCAGCAGCTACTGTTGCCGCTGCTACTACTGTCATCGATGATAATTTCACAACTTATGATAATTTCTTAATTACAATGCCTTGTGAGGTAATAATAATAACATTTTTTATATAAATTTGAATTTGGTATAGTTAAGACAATTAAAAAAATGTTGCATACATTACATTATAGGAAATATCAATAATTCCCATGGAAGAAGAAGTTGACCATGAAGCTGGATTGAATGAGGGAGAGATTATGATGAGTATTGAGAGATTGATGCATTGCCAGTCTTTTTCAATGAGTGAGCATGAAGGAGAAGCATATTCCATTTGCCAGGTAGGTGATATCTTATATATTAATTATCCATTTTATATGTTAATTTTGATCGCATTTAAATTCATGTATTTATTAATAATTGGTATAATTGCACTTTGCAGGAAGAGTTTAACCAAGAAAAGGAGGATAAATGCAAACTGGTTGTAATCATATTTACCATTTTTAGTGTATTAAGAAATGGCTCATGAAAAAGAATTTTTGCTCAATTTGTAGAGCACCTGCTATGTATTTTTAAATGTTTTGAAATAACTATTAGATCACTAATGAGGGTTGAATATATTTAGGGTTTGTATTATGGAATTAGAATTAGAATTGTAATTTTAATTCCTAAGTTTGACATATTATTTACATTTAAGAATTGAAATTGAAATTAGAATTAGAACTATAGGGAAAATCAAATTTATGTGATTTTATGATTCACAATTTACTTTTTCAGCTCGAAATTGTATTTGCAATATATATATATATATATATATATATATATATATTTAAATAAAATATCTTATTATTTTATCATTATAACACGTTAACTATGTTGAACATTAAATTTATTTTTTGAATTTAGAACGTTAAAATGTCGAATTAATAACTTTTTTTTATAAAAAAAATAATAAGATAACATGTCAAACCAATATTGTTTTTTGAATTTAGGAAGTTCAAATTTTAAACCGATATTTTGTTTTTAAAATTTTGAAAGTAAAAATGTCAAACCAATTTTTTATTATTTAGGGAGTTAACATTTTGATATATTTTTTTTAACGAGAATAGAAATTTAGACAAAACTCTTGACTTTGAACCTTCTTAATAGATTTTTTCAAACAAATATATTAATAACATATAATATATATTTAACTAATATAATCGATACACTTATTGTCATTGACAATTAAGACGATAGTAAGAATGTTAGAGTATTTTGAAATACAATAAGTCTATTTTTTTTTACTGGGCTTTATTTAATTTAAAAATAATTTTAGTTAACTCTCACTATTTAAACAACAATTCACTTATCAATTTATTATCAACAATAATAATTTATTTTCTAATATATATATATATATATATATTTTTTTTTGTATATAATATTTTGTTTATCTAGATATCTTAAACATAACATAAGAGTTATTTGAAAATAATCAATTAAGTATTATTGAAATAAAATAAGAGAAGAGTGTTGTTCTATAATTAGGAAACTCATAGACAAGGTAATAATTTAAATAAGGTGTCATTCTAAATGCTTATCTTTTATAGGTAGAAAATTAAAATATATCATTTTTTTTAAATATTCCATGTATATTAAAATGCATCATTATAGATATACCAAATCTAAAAATAAATTTAGTTGAACAAAAAGATGTAGTTCAATCACACGCCATTAGAATGATACTAGTTTTACATGGGCACTTACAAAAAATTTATACAATTTTTTTCTCCAATTAGTATAATAAAAACTTAAATATTTGTAAAAACATTTTTTCACTGTATAAATTTTAAATATTATTTTAAAATTGTCAAAAAACTAGAAAATATAAAATTAAATTATTTTTTAATTTGACGAGTTTATGAAATTAGCACGACATTCCATATTTAACTAAGAATCAAACACGTCTATTAAAACATATTTCACTTATAAGTTACCTTAGTGTATTAAACAAAATTTTTAATAAATTATTTTTTAAGTTAAATGAAAACTTTTGTTTAGACTCTCGTGATACTTGTTTATTATTAAAAGTTAGAAAAGATAAGTAAGCAAGAACTGGTTGTAGATTAAGAATGTATTTCTGTGTATTATTACAATTACAAGAATATGAATTTATACAAAAATAAGGGAAATTAAAAGGTTAAAATATGTAAAGGTTTTAAATACACTTAATAGATGAAATATGAAAACCAAGAGACTAAGTGTGTTGCTCTTTAATGATAGAGTCTTTAATACCTTCCCTCAAACGAAACGGGGAGGCACACACCGTGAGTTTGTTACGCAATAAAGCAAATCGGTTTGACGTAAGTCCTTTGGTAAGGATTTCGGCAGTTTGATCATCAGTAGGTATGTATCGGATGTAAAGAGCTTTCTGAACAACACTTTCGCGAACAAAGTGAAAATCAATCTCTATATGTTTCATACGAGCATGAAAAACTAGATTGGCCGACAGAAATGCAGCACCAATGTTGTCACACCATAGAGTGGGAGGTTGAAGTGGGGAGATGCAAAATTCATGTAGCAAGGATTAGAGCCAAATGAGTTCAGTAGTGGCATGAGCTAGAGCTCGATACTCAAACTCGGTACTAGACCGAGCAACAACTTGTTGTTTCTTTGAATTCCAAGAGATAAGATTGTCACCAAGAAATATGCAGTAACTAGTTGTGGAGCGACGATTGTCTGGACAACCAGCCCAGTCGGAGTCAGAAAAGACAGATATATATCGAGAGAAGATGATGGACAAATGAAAAGTCCATGATGAGGAGTATGACGAAGGTAGCGGAGTATTCTTTTTACTGCAGACCAATGAGTGGTGGTAGGAGACTGCATGAATTGGCATGCACGATTGACAGCAAATGCTAGTTCAGGTCGAGTATGCGTCAAATATTGGAGAGCACCAACAATGCTGCGATACAAAAATGGTTCAGGAAGAGTATCACCATCATGGCGAGATAAAGATGACCTAGAAGATATTGGAGTATTAAGAGGTCTTGAGTCACTCATATTGGCTCGGATAAGAATGTCATTGATATATTTTGATTGAGAGAGAAAAATGCCGGAGGTAGATCGATGAGCTTCAATCCCAAGAAAATAGTGTAGTGGACCTAAATCTTTAAGGGGGAAAATGTGGTTAAGTTGAGAGATGATTGAGGAGATGTGAGAGGAAGAGTTACTAGTGAATATAATATCATCCACGTAGACAAGAAATAACGATGTAATTTGTGGAGAGTGGTACATGAATAAAGAAGAATCATTTTTGGATTCTTGAAAACCAATGGAAAGAAGAGCAGATTTCAAGGTAGTATACCATTCACGGGAAGCTTGTTTGAGTCCATAGAGTGCTTTGTGAAGTTTGCACACATGATCAGGATAATCAGGATGAGTGAACCCAGGCGGTTGAGACATAAAAACTTCCTCGTGTAGAATTCCATGTAGAAAGGCATTGCTAACATCGAGTTGATGAATAGGCCATTGCCGAGTGACGGCAAGTGAGAGGATGGTTCGAATGGTAGTATGTTTGACAACTGGGCTGAATGTTTCAAGATAGCCAATGCCTTCTTGTTGATGAAATTCCTTTGCAACTAAACGAGCCTTATGACGTTCAATGGAACCATCGGCTCTTTGTTTGATTTTGAAAACCCATTTGCAACCCACGATATTCTGCGAGGATCGAGGAACAAGAGACCACGTCTTGTTTTGAATTAGAGCATGAAACACATTTCCCATGGAAGAACGCCATTGAGTATCTTTATTGGTTGTGGGAAACATGTAGGTGGAGAGGTGGAGATGGTGGAAATGTTAGCATTGTGAAGGGCACGAGTTTTGGCACGTGTGATCATATGATGAGAGGAAAATTCAGGAGCATGTATACGGTGGTAAGTCCACGTGTGGGAGTAGGAGGATTGATTGAAGATGAGTTGGTTGATGATGATGGTTGATAGGAGTTTGATGTTGGCGAGTTGATTGGTGAAGATGGATGGTTGGAGTTTGATGATGATGATGAGTGTTAGGATGTTGGAGAAGATGGTACTATAGGGATTTGTGATGTTAAAATTGGGGAGATTGGTGGTGATGAACATGGCAGAAAAGGAAAGTGCGATATTGGAGAGACTGCTGGTGTAGAAAGATTGGTAGATTTTGTTAATGTCCTTTTAAATGGAAATGTTTGTTCATCAAAAGTGACGTGCGAAAGATATATATTCTGCCGGAAGGAAGGTGTAGACAACGATAGCCTTTGTGATTTGGACTATAGCCAAGAAAAATACATTTTAAAGTTCGAAAATCAATTTTGTGAGAGTTACATGATCGAGTGAGCGGAAAGCAAGAACATCCAAAAGTTTTAAGGAATAGATAGTTAGGAGGACGACTAAAAAGAATTTCAAAGGGAGATTGACGAGGTTTACTATTTGAAGGAAGACGATTAATGAGATACGTACTTGTCAAAAATGCATCATCCCAATAAGATAGGGGCATAGAAGTATGAGCAAGAAGAGTGAGGCTCATTTCTATAAGGTGTCAAATCTTGTGTTCAGAAAAACCATTTTATTCACTTGTATGAGGGCATGATAGACGATTTTGGATGCCATGAGTTTCAAGATAAGATTTCGGACTCCTATATTCGCCTCCCCAATCAGATTGTAGAGTTTTGATAGATGTGTTGAATTGATTTTCAACAAGTGTTTTAAATTTAATAAAAGTTGGCAAGACATCATATTTTCTATAGATAGGATATAGCCAAGTAAAGAGGTTGTAGTCATCGATAAAATGGACAAAATATCGAAAATCGTTAGTAGAGAAAAGAGGAGTAGGACCCCAAACGTTAGAATGTATTAATTCTAATGGAGACTTACAACGAGATTGAGAAATAGGAAAATGAATTTTGTGTGCTTTTCCATATTGACAAGATTCACAAAAACTTAATTTTTTGTTGCCAATAATAGGTAAATGAAAAGAAGACATAAGTAAAGGTAAATGAAGGGTGTCCAAGACGATGATGCCAAGAGTTGGCAGATGAACGAGTTCCAATAAGAGCTTGATGAGTGGGTGGAGGGTTGACGATTGAGTTTAGGCGATATAGTCCATTTTTAAGTGTGCCGCGAAGGAGTTCCCTCTTCGTGACCTAATCCTTGACAATACAATAATTTGGATGAAATTCAAAAAAGATACTATTAACGACAGAAAATTTGGAAACACTTAGAAGATTTTTGGTTATTAATGGGACATGCAATATATTACGTAGATGAAGGTTTTTATTGGAACATGGAATGAATGATTGCCCAATATTAGAAATAGGAAGAGAGTTTTCGTCTCCCATTTTATTAGTTTTTGTACCATTATATGGAGTTGAGATGCTAAGATTGTCAAGGTTCGTCGTGAGATGGTCAGTAGCACCAGAGTCGGGATATCAAACCGAGTCATAAACAGAAGAAGGTGTAGCCATCATAGAAGAGTGTGTCGTTGAATTTTGATTCTGACGACGTCGGCAAGTTTCAATCGAATGACCTGTAAAGTTGCAAATATTACAAAACAGACCCGATCGACAAACATTAGCCGCATGACCAAAACAACCACACAATTGACATTATATTTTATTTCTATTGGGCCCACGAGGCCCACGACCCAAAATAGAAGGCCCATTAGTAGAAGGACCCCCTAACCCGATAGTAGAAGCCCGGTCGAAGTGTGAAAATTTAGATAAACTTGAAGGCCCATTTATTTGATATCCATTAGGATTATTGGAGCTCAATCTATTGACAGTTTCATTTTCTGCATTATAATCACTCGGAGAGGAGACCGAACGCCGCGATCGTTGGAAGTGGGATGGTTTTGAAATCCCTTTCGATCCAAAGGCAAAATTAGCGGTTGGAGAGTTAGAGTGGAGTGATTCAAGACGAATCTCATGTGTAAGAAGCATTCCTTGGAGGTCTTCGATGGCAATGGGGTCGGTGCGAGTGGTTACCGCTATAGTGAGAGATTCGTATTCAGGACCGAGTCCTCCCAAAGCATAAATGATGAAATCTTGTTGAGATATGTTTTGCTCAGCACCAGCGAGACTATCGATGATTGATTTTATTTTCTGTAAATATTCGGCCATCAGGAGTGAGCCCTTCTTTACCGTCTGAGGTGTAAGACGAAGCTGCATTAGACGAGCTTGAGATTGAGAGGCGAATGTGTGTTCTAAAGCAGACCAAAGGGCTTTAGATGTAGTGCAAGATTCACCAACCACTTGGTCTAGGATGGATTCTGAAAGGGTGGAGAGAAGCCATGAAAGGATTCTCTGATCTTGCTCCTCCCAGATGGTAAAAGAAGGATTTGGAGTGAGGACACTAGATCCGTCAGCAGCATCGACTTGGAGAAAGGCTTCAGGGGCAGAATTAGTTCTAGTAACAAATTGATCGAGACCATAACCTTTTAGGGTAGGTAAGATTTGAGATTTCCAAATAAGAATGTTTTTGTGATCGAGTTTAATGGATGTGAGATTGTGGAAGAGATGAGTGGTTGAATCAGAAGAAGATGAAGAAGAGGCCATTGATACAGAGGTTTGTTAAAACCGAATAATGGTTCTGATACCAAGTTAGAAAAGATAAGTAAGCAAGAACTTGCTGTAGATTAAGATTGTATTTCTGTGTATTATTACAATTACAAGAATATAAATTTATACAAAAATAAGGGAAACTAAAAGGTTAGAATATGTAAAGGTTTTAAATACATTTAATAGATGGAATATGAAAACCAAGAGACTAAGTGTGTTTCTCTTTAATGATAGAGTCTTTAATATTAAAAAATCAATTTTTAATTTAAAGAAAATGTGAATTGTCAATTGAGTATGGTTTATTTTCTCATAAATAAATTATTATTTTCTTAACCGTTAAAGAAAATGTGAACTATCGACTGAGTTATCGACTGAGTCAGGTTTATATTTCTATAAAAGAAAATATTATTTGTTTTCGGTTGAAGAAAAGAGGAGATATTGATTATGTCATGTTTTCTTCCTATAAAAGAAAGTATTAGTTATGACTTAAATAAAATTACTAAATGAATTGTTTAACAACTAATATAATAAACGTGACACTAAACAACAACCAGGCTAGCTGCCTCGCTAAAGAAGATTTGTTTTTTTTTGTCGTACATAGAATTTACATAGTGTACCTTTTAATCCTCTTTAATTTATTCTTTTGAGTTAAACAAAAATTTGTTGAATTTATACTTTATTTAAGATTATTATATTAATAATTGATCTCAAAAAATATTACAACACCTTAAGTTTATTTATAATTAATTTATAAATAAAAGAATTAACAAAAAAAATAAAAACAATGAAAAACTGAGGTATTTAATAAATAAATTAATTATTAAAAAATACAAAATTATCTAGATTGTTGTAATTTATTTATTTAATCTTTATCATAACTCTATAATTTTCTTAAATAGTATAATACTAATATTAAATACATAGATAAAGGTCCATATATACATAAATCTAATGAGAGAGCAAAAATAATTAAGATAAGATAAATGTTTAATAAAAAAAATTATAATAATTACAACACATTAACTAATATATGTAAAATAATCCAATTCTTTTTAAAGTCCACATAAATGATTTGAAAATAGTTATATTTTATTGGTATTAAAACTTTACGACAATAACTAAAATAAAAGTTTCCATAAATATACAAGTTGTTTTTTATCTCTTGACCAAAGATAGACATGTAATCTTCTTGCATTCTAATTCTAGATTTTGAGCTAAATTTCACTGTATATAAATTTCATATTCTTCTTTTTATTTCACATATAAAACTCTACCTCTTGCTCAAATTCTTTTTGTTTGAATTGTCTCGCAAGAACTATTTCTTATTCGTTCTTAGGGCTTTCATTTTTTCAGCTAGATAAATATATCTATTATCATCTCTATGTATAGATAGATAGCTAGATCTAGATAAATGCAAGATTTCATGGTTAATTATTTAAAAATAAAAAATGGCATAGACCTTATGCTTGTATAAAAAGGTCAAATCTAATTTATTTTTTGTGATTTCTGAAATGGTGGAAATTGGTTAGGCTGCATTAGAGTTCAAGATTTATAAAATCAACAACTTAAACTTTTGAAAAAGTTATTAGAAAAAATATATAATTTTAGTTTTGATTTTTTTTTTGGAAAGAGATTTGATAAATCCATTTTTTATAAATTTTGTTATAGAAAGGTTGATAACTCTAATTTCATTTTATTTTTATTTTTATGAATAAATGAAAGAGAAATTATATTTAAATATATATATATATATAATCAATTAGAATTAATTTGTTTTGTTAGATGAAATTTGTAGATGGATATGAATGGAAGGATCTCTTCTTATAATTTACTTTAGAATTTGGAGTTAAATTACTTAGGATCATCTATAGTCATTTGATCATCAGGTGCCCTTGAGCTGGATTAATGGGGGACCTGCAATGGGTTTATCTGCAGGACATCATCATGATCAAGACGATATCTTCATGATGATGCTGAGTAATACCCGTAGAAAATTATCACCCATTAATGGAAATAATCAATCCCATCTATCCAACTAATTACTTCATGCGAAACCCTCATCATGATCCCCTCGCCATCACCCGTGCTAAAAACCAGAGCTTCGCTCGATTAAACACTATGCCGTCCGATGTGGCCGCAACAGCTAATTCAAGATCAAAACCCCATTGGCGCTGAGAGAAATTTTTTGGTCATGGGTAGCGCCGGTTAGAAACTCAAGTGATAATAATAATAATTGTGTCTTTTCATTATTTAAGAGTCTTTGATTATCCAAGTCTCTTGAAATTATCTCTAATAAATGAGACTCTTTTAAGTCTCTTATTTAATATTTAAGTTTTATTTTACTATACATAAGTGTTGGGTCAAATTATTTTGACTAAGTGTTGAAATAGTTTGACTATCGGAATTTTGATGATGAATGGATAATCTATGCGTCTAATTGTTTTTGATGCAGGTGTATCGAAATCAGATTTCATTAGACTTGGTCCTAATTAGGTTCATTAGACCGATTTGGCTTTAGATGCACAAAGTTAGACGTGCAGTCTAACTAGCGAAATTAGACGTGTAGTCTAACTAAGAAGTGTAAGACATGCAGTCTAACTGGAGAGAGTTAGACGTACAGTCTAACTAGCAAAATTAGACGTGTAGTCTAACTAAGCGGTGTTAGACATGCAGTCTAACTCGAGAGAGTTAGACGTACATTCTAACTAGCGAAGTTAGACGTGTAGTCTAACTAAGCGAAGTTAGACGTGTAGTCTAACTAGTGTAATTAGACGTGCAGTCGAACTCGTGGAGTTAGACGTGCAGTCTAATGGAAAGAGAAAGTTAGACGTGCAGTCTAACTCCTTCAGATTAGTCAGAAGGGATTCGTAATTAGACGTGCAGTCTAATGAAAAGAGAAAGTTAGACGTGCAGTCTAACTCTTTCAGACTAGTCTGAAGTGGAACCGTAATTAGACGTGCAGTCTAACTCGTAGAGTTAGACGTGCAGTCTAACTTGTGGTGTTAGACGTGCAGTCTAATGGAATGTGAAAGTTAGACGTGCAGTCTAACTGGTGAAAGTTAGACGTGCAGTCTAACTGGTGAAAGTTAGACGTGTAGTCTAACTCCTTCAGATTTGTCTGAAGTGATTGTAATTAGACGTAAAGTCTAATCCCATTAGACCTGGTGGTCTAATGGATCCTATTATTAGACGGGGACGTCTGATTTCATTAGACGAGGTCGTCTAATTGAAATACGTCTTATGCCATGCTTAAGTAGTTGCTTGAAGCTAACACCCGCCTACCCACGAGCTTTAGCTGTACGCTACTCTTGCTCCACTTTCTAGTGAAGATTAGTACGACAGCCAGCTGCAACCAACCAACCATTGCCACGTAAGCGAATATCCTTCACATTACTTGTTTTGCAGGTACATTTCTGAAGAATATTCGGCGCACTACCTGTTGTGTACGGCCACGATCCTTATATTTAGAGTTTGCTGTGTACTATGGAGGCGTTCCAATAGAAGCTCGCCACGTGTCATTATGAAGATTCGACTGTTGGTACCTGTTCATATTTAAAGATTCTTAAGGACAACGGAAGAACTGTCTTGCTTACTGGAATTACAAAGAGTGAAATTAATCGATCTATTCATTATATCGAAACTGTTAGCTGCTTTCTTGCTTTACTGTGTGTTAATCAAGAGGGAGTTAGAATCAAAGCATCGTTTTAGCTGAGTGATATTCTTCATCATATTGTAAGTTGAACAGAGTCTGTTCTGTTCAACAATGAGCTATTCGTGCAAATTGTATTTGATTCAAAGCATATTACAGTGAATCCTTCTGGTGATTGGAAGAAGGGGTGACGTAGGAGAGTTTTCTCTGAATATCCATAAACAAACTGTTGTGTTGTTCCTTTCTGTCATCTTTTCATTCTTGATCCTATGCTTCAAACCTATGTAAACATTTCCGCACTTGATTCTGTTTCAAGTGTTTACAAAGGTTTGCGTAGAATAGAAAGTGAATTAAATCCCTAACAAGATTTCTTTCAAACCGTTTTTCCTAAGCCTTCATCAATCGCCAGACCCCCGTCTCTATTGATAAAGCCGATTCTATCAATAAGATTATATATAAGATGTAATCATATTCTTATTTCACAAATTTAATATAAAGAATTTCATTCAAATTTGTTTCACTCTCTAAAGTCTTTATTCATTTTTTTAATAAACTTATTCACGGTTCGATCATCGAAGTTCTAATTGTGACTTCGTTACATGGTATCAGAGCTTTGGTTACATTCATGAAGAAGGTATCGTTATTATTCGATATAGAAAGTGGTGGTCATGTAGCTAGATTCAGTTTTAGCATGGTTAAACTAGTCAAACTATCGGATATAGAAGACTTATATGGAATCGTACTTGATCGGGGAAGACTTGTGGGACATCGTCTTAGACAGCGATGATGTAGCTCATGAGGATGTCATTGAAAATGTGGAGGCATCAAAAAAGTGGAAGAAACTCAACGCGAAGGCAATTTGTGTTCAAGATGTCAATCTCCCACAATTTGTTCGAGCACATCATCGGTTGTGAATCTACTCGTGAGATTTGGGAAACGCTTGATTGTCTTTTCAACAAAAAGAACGAGGCTTGTCTCTAGATACTTGAAAACGAGTTGGCAACCGCAAAGTAAATCGAAATTGTCTCGGAGTTCTCTCTTAAGGTAAAGAACATATGCTCGGAAATTTCATTACCAAACCCAAATGAGAAAAATTCAGAGGCTCAACGAAGAGGTATATTATTCAAGAACTTTGATCCGAGTATACTCCATTTATCATCTCGATTTAAGGATGGGCACAACAACCTTCGTTCAAGGATTTCGAAAATCTATTATCATCTAAAGAGTCGTTGGCCGCACAAATGGCTGAAGCGAGTATAAATGAGGAGTCGAACATTGCGTTGTCGTGAAGAAATCGAGCTGGAAAAATGGAAAGTTGAAGAAGGAAAAAAAATGTCAGGATTCTTCAAATATTCCTATGAAGCCCCTTAACTATTTCAGGTGCGGCAAGACTGGACACTTCAAAAAAAATTTGCAAGTAAACTTGGATGAATATTTTGCTAGTTCAAATTTTGGAGAAAAATATGACTAGCATGTTGAGGAGGACTGGGAAAAGGCTTTTCATGTTGATGTGATAATTTCAAAAGAAAAGCAAATAAAGGCCTCTCATGGTAAAGATGAGATCAATCAAAGGTCGATCGTTGATTTAGGGTGCGAACATCACGTTACTAGAGATGACTTCATGTTATTATCAAGTCGAATTCATAATGGGAGCGGTGGCATTGTCATAGAAGATAACTCGTTCATGAAGTTAAAAAGGAAGGATCAGTTGTCATTAATAGTGACAAGGGATAACATATTACCCTGAAGAATGTTTATCATGTTCTAGGAATTCAAAAGAACCTTTTCTTGGTAGCAAATGCTATAAAAGTTGGAAATCTTGTTGCTCGGTTCACATGATGTGATGTTTTTAAGGAACGTGAAAGAAATCAAGGCTAATGTGGTTCACACTAAAACTCGGTTAAATGATCTCTTTGTCCTTTTAGCATTAAATCCGTACATTGAAAACGTGAACGATAAAAGCACCTATTTTTTATGGAATGCAAGACTTGGGCATCTCAATATGACTAAACTTAGTGTTATGTCTTGAAAGAAATTTGTCAAAGGTCTACCTGAAGATCTGACGATCGAGGAGGGAAATGTGTGTGAAGGATGTCAATATGAGAAGGCTCATCGAATTCCATTCAACAACTCTATATCGAGAATCAAGGGTCCTTTGGATCGAGTTCATAGTGACTTGATGAGACCAACTCAGACTGCCTTATACTCGGGAAGTAAATATATGTTGTTATTTATGGATGATTTTTCCTAGTTCACTTGGGTGTACTTCGTGAGTTCAAGGAGACGGTAGAAGGAGAACAAGATATAGGAAAATTTGAGTATTGCGGACAGACAATGGTGAAAAATTTTGCTCAAAAGAGTTTGAATTGTTTTGTAGGAAATATGACATAAAAGAAAACTCACATGTCCAGAAATTCCACAATAGAATGGGATTGCAGAAAGGAAAATTCGACACCTTATAGAGACTTGTAAGTCGTGGTTGCATATAAAGAATATACCAAAGTAGTTAAGGGAAGATTGCATTAATTATGTTGCCCATGTCATAAATCGAGTTCCTCTTAGCCCAAATAAGTTCAAATCTCCATTCGAGATGCTTTTTGTTTTAAGCTAAGTGTTTAGTATTTTCGAGTTTTTGGATCTACTTGTTATGTCCATATTCCAGACTCGAAAAGCAGCAAATTGGATGCAGAGGCAATCAAGTACGTGTTCATTGTCTATGACAAGAGAATGAAAGGGTGGCGGTGTATGGATCCATCAACCCACAAATGTATTGTGTCGAGAGATGTGGTTTTCGACAAAATCTCTTCGAACTAAATTAAAGATGTTGAGGAAACTATTCAGAATAATCTACTCATATCCACGTCTACCTGAAACTCCTCTAGTAGAGATAATAGTGACATAGAGAGCCCTGCTTTTTCTCAAGATACTTCAGTCGATGAAAAAGCAGAAAATGAAAGTTTACAATGAATTTCACATCAGGAAGAATCTAGTCAACAACAGAATGGAGAAAATCTCGACCAAAAATGAACAATGTAAGGCCATGTCGATTTAGGGATGTTAATTTTGTAGCAATCTTCTCTTGTTTCTTGGCAAACGCGATAGACCATGAGGAACCCGTTTCTTATAATGAAGCAAAGAATGTCAAGGAATGGGTGGAAGCAATGGAGGAGGAAATGAACGCTCTCAAGAAGAATGAGACATGAGACGTCATTCTGAAGCCTCCTGATACTCGAGCAGTCAAATTTAATTGGGTGTATCAAATCAAGCGAAAGGCTGATGGAAGCATAGATCAATACAAAGCTAGATTGGTCGCTCGAAAATTCGCGCAGAAGTATGGAGAAGATTAAGAGGAATATTCAGTCTAGTTGCAAAGATGACATCATTTCGCACTGTGTTGGCCTTAACAACAAGTTCTCGATGGTAGTTGTGACAATTGGATGTTAAAAATTCATTTCTTTACAGAGAACTTAATCGCACAATATATATGATCAACCACCTAGATTCGAGAAGAAAGATAGTCACCAGTTGGTTTGTAGAATTAAGAAGGCACTGTGTGCGCTTTTTTTCGTCACCCATTCGTTTTCTGGCGCGTGTGGCCCTTTTTTTTAATTATTGGCATATGCTCCTTTTTTTCGAATTGAATTGGCCCGTACAGGTTTTAAATCGATACACTCGCGAATGTATCGATCTAATTGACTTTAGAGTCGCCACTTTAGTTTACTTCCCAAAGAAACTAAAGAAAAGAAAAATCAGAGATTCGTTTTAAGAGTTCGGTGTTTGGTTACGTATTAGGAAAGGGCCTACGGCGCTATGTCCTATACGCCTGTCTTTATAGACAGTTTCTACTCCTAAGTAATTGGCCATATGATGTTTGAAGGATTATTACGTTTTCGTTCTGAGTTCAGAACTCTTTTGTTTGTGTCCTATTCATGGGGTATTTGACAAGGATAAGGCATTGAAAAGTACTAAAAGGCATTAAAAGGCATCAAAGAGCATTGCAAGGCATAGAGCAACATTGTCAAAGAAAAACGAGAATCAGAATTCCTGAGAAAGATCAAATGAGGATAGATGAGGAGAATAACAATTCGATTGGAGGACTAGAATTTTATTCTTTTGCTCAAAGGAGAGAAGAGAGTGGATTAACTTAAGGTCCCGAGTGTTTCCCAGTTTAAAATTTTCAGAGTTAAAGAGAACTCCGAACACAACACATTAAAATGAGTCATTTTCAAAAATAATCCCCAAAATTCCCAAAAATTTCACAAGATAGTAAAAAAATATTATTAAAAGCTCACAGGAATCGAGTTTGGAATTTTCGGAGTTATGGAACCCCCGATATGACACTACAAAGATAGACATTTTCCAAACGGGCCCTAAAAATTCTGGGAAAAAATTATTTTTGAAGAAAATAATATTTTGGAGTTTTTGGGAAAATTTGAGGAAGTTTGAAAGTGGTTTTAATGTTAGAATCATCATTTTAAGGTGGTTTGTTAAAATTGGGAAACAAACAGGACCTAAGTTTATTAAATTTTTTTTTTTTAAAGTTTTAAATTAAAATAAAAGGAAAAGAATGTTTAGGGGCTATATTGAAAGGAAGGAAAGAGATTTAGGACTACTTTAATATCGGATTAAATAATTAATTCGAAATTAAAGTATTTAAGTATATTTAAAAATAAAAGAGGCCCAAGGGCCTCTTTACAACTTCAACAGAAGTTGGAGGAAACCAAACATAACAAAATACCAGTAGAATTCCAGTAGGTCCTCCGTTCTCCTCCGGCGACTTTTCCGGCGATGGCGATTTCCGGCGACCTTCGTCTGCAATCGAATCCCGTTTGAAGATGCTTCTCCGTCCATCCATTTTCTTCGCCTAGCTCTCGTCTTCTTCCTCCGCCGCTCATCCTGTTGATTCGAGCAGATTTCAACCTCAAGAAGAAGAGATTGAAAAGTTGCCACACCAGATCAAACATCTCCTTCTTCTAGATTGCAACCACACTCGCTTCGAATGTTCGTCTAATCATCAGAAGCTAGTCTGCTCACCAAGATTATCTCCTGACGTTCAAAGTAACTGCCTCATCTGAAGAACCCTAAGACAGCACATTGTTGTTCTTCCTTCTTTGACGAAAGCAATTCTCACAAATTCAAGGGCACGCTCAACAGAAGTTGGAGGAAACCAAACATAACAAAATACCAGCAGAATTCCAGCCGGTCCTCCGTTCTCCTCCGGCGACTTTTCCGGCGATGGCGATTTCCGGCGACCTTCGTCTCCAATCGAATCCCATTTGAAGATGCTTCTTGGTCCATCCATTTCCTTCGCCTAGCTTTCGTCTTCTTCCTCCGTCGCTCATCCTGTTGATTCGAGCAGATTTCAACCTCAAGAAGAAGAGATTGAAAAGTTGCCACACCAGATCGAATATCTCCTTCTTCCAGATCGCCACCACGCTCGCTTCGAAGGTTCGTCTAATCATCAGAAGCTAGTCTGCTCACCAAGATTACCTCCTGACGTTCAAAGTAACTGCCTCATCTGAAGAACCCTAAGACAACACATTGTTATTCTTCCTTCTTTGACGAAAGCAATTCTCACAATTTTAACAGAACACAACAATAATTTTAGGACGAAAAGAATCCTAATCTCACCCTAAATCTAGGCTTACACTAAACCTAAACTAACGCCTATCAGTTAATCATTCAGCCAGCGACAAAAACCAAAATGCAGCAATCAAGAATCAAACTAGAAATCTATATACAAAACTTGCAATCGGATTTTAATAAACGAACGACATCGGTGTACAGAACCGATGCCTCAATCAACATTACGATCTACATTGGATTAGTGTGGGTACCTGAATAGCGAAGAGACAAAGCGAGAGAGAAGATCAAATTGACCGAAGTTGCAGAAGCTTCAGCCGAGCGTTCCCGTTGTTCGTCATTTTTTGTTTTCTTCGATGCGAGCTCCTCTCTTCAAATACTATCTTCAAGGGTGATTAGCTTAAACAGAAGCCTCGCGACTCATGCGCACCGTATTCAAGACAGCTTTCCAGCAAATAGAGGACGAATCTCCCTGGACAGCTTCGTCATTTTGCTGCAGGTCTTACTGTAGCTTTTGACTGTCGAAGCTCTTCTCTCTCTAAAGAACTGCCCTCCAGAACCCTAAAAAAACTGATCTCCCAAAACCTCCCTATCTGAAAACTGAAAAAATCTTCTTGAAAACTGCCTCACCCTCTTTTTAACTGATCGGGTCTCCTTCTTCTTTTGCACAGGGACCTACTTGGAATTTTGGAAAAATTCAAGCGCACGCTCGGAACAAAGAAAATATATACATATTTTTTTTCTTTTCGTTTCTTCTTTTCCAGTTTTTTCTTTCATTGCACCTTCACACTAAATAAATCACCGCGATCGCATCATGGATCCAATGGCTCTGACATTTTTATGACAAATTCCCAACATAATAAGGATGAACCTCCTTTTTGAATCAGCTTAAATAGTCATTCGTATCTCGAGTTATGATTTTTCAAAGCCTTCAGCTATTTATCCCTTCGGTTCTTGTACCAGCTTCACTGCGAGCGATCTGGGATGAGTTATGCAACTAACTGGAAGAGATACTTGATATAATTGGAGAGCTGATTCAAAGAGCTTCCAACAGTATCTCATTCATTCTAAATGAATCATTGTTTCAAAAGTTATGATGCTTAGAAGTGTGGCATAGTTTCAACTAGCTCCCAGGACTTGAATCGGTAGTAATGCTTCACTTGTACAGATCGAATGAGGGCCTTAACATTTGAGTCACGGTTTGGGGATGGTACCATTTGAAATATATGCGAGTTATCTTTCCAAACCAGCTTGAATTATTCAAAACCATCAAGCATAGATCAAGTTACTAATTTTTAATGGAAAGGGTGTTCGATTTAAACCTCTTAGGAACACCTTCTACTCATGACCAGATTTCGTCTAGATATACGGCACCAATTGTAGATTGGGCTACACCATATGAAAGAGGACTAATTTATCTTTTCAAAACATCCAAGACCATTGAATTTAATCCAGTATTGAAGCCGGGATAAATTTATGAAGTCTAGGGTTCCAATGGAAGCTCAATGGGGACTTCAAACTTAAGGATTCTTGATTCTCTTTTCCAATAATCCCCTTTTTAAATAACCCACTATTCAAATAATCTGATTTTTCCACTTTAGAAGACCAGTCTACTCTTTTCCACTTCTTCTTGACTAGGGTTGTAAATGAATCAAATACTTTTGATTCGATTCGGTATTCGTATTCGAATTTTGATATTCGTATTCGCAATTTGTTGATTCGAATTCGAATAAAAATATTCGATTCGATTCGACTAATAAACGAATACGAATACAAAATCAAGATATTCGATTCGGTATTCGCTAATATTCGATTAAATATTCGATTATATATATATATACCGTTTTATTAATTTTAATTTTATAAATATTATTTATTCTAAAACTCTAGTACATATATACATTTCTTCGGTTGAAAACTTGAAACCCACATTTCTTCGGTGATTTACAAACCACTTTAATGAAATGTTCTTTTGATAACTATTGTTTATGTTATGTTACACGGAAGTTTTAATTAATGGCTTGCATTGAATTGTATTGGGAGTTGAATATTGAAATCGTAATTTGAACATTATTATTTAATTTTTATTAGGTAATTTTATTGAATATTGTTATATATTATGTAAAAATATTAATTTTCAAATTTTCGAATAAATTGTATAAAATATGTTTAAAAAAATCGAATCGAATACTCGAATCGGATCGAATAATGAATATCAATTTCAAATCGAATACGAATCACATTAATTATTCGAAAAAATTTCGAATACGAATACGAATATTCGAATAGTTTCACGAATACGAATCGAATACAGTAATATTCGCTTCGATTCGATTCATTTACAACCCTATTCTTGACACATGCTTGATCCCTCTTTGACCAAGGTTGACTCGTCGGTTGGCAGGTTGACTCGGGTTGACCCGTTCTCTTGTTTTCCTTCCTTTTGAGCATTTTCTGCACAAATTTGCAAACAGTAATATTATACTCAAAATTCAAGATTTTTCAAAACGTGCAACATGAACGTGTCACGTGTTGGGAAAACAGAGTCGTTATGAAATTCGACCTTTGGATCGTTATCTTTTAAGCTTTACTGGGTCGGTTTTCCACGAGGTGTTTCTATTTTTGTTTTCCCGGTTCAATAAACAAACATGAGTATTATTTCGGGCCGGGTTTTTTTATTAGGTATCTAGGGTGTAAAAATGGGGTGTCTACAGAATACCCCTCTTGGACAGAGTTTGGAGAAAAAAACTCTTGTTTTCATAAAACGTGTGTTCAAGCCTAAACAAATAGGCGCCGCTTTTTTTTTAACCCGAGATAAATGAATGAAAGAGAAAAGAAAAATACAACCTCACAGTGTTCTTCATTGATTTTTTTTCATTCAGCCCTTTTCACATGTGAAGAAAACAGAGGCATGAGCCATGCAACGATCCTCGTGGCGTACCTGTAAGAGAAAATGAGACTTTAGAATAAGTTTCGTATCAAAGCTTACATAGGAATTTTGTGAAGAAAGTCTCTTGTCATGATCATATTCAACAATAGATCATCATGAGCCTTCTTTTCACAGCCGATCTCGTGTGAATTTTTGTCAAGTGAAAGTTCACAAGTAAAAACCTGCAAAACAAGAGAAACACAATGATAAAGCCAATAGGCTGTCAGTTTAAGAATCAGTTAACAAGCCTCTGTCGTATATCCTCATCAAGGAATCCTACGACTCAAAACGTAATCTCCTAGGTTCAACGATTGACAAAATAATCGTTCGTTGAGACCTTCTAGAACCGTATACCCCTCCGGGGGTACTCTTCAACAAAACAACACAACCCTTTGTCTTCAAAGGATAGAAATCATCGAGTCCTAGATAGTCTCGATGAAGAAGACAACATGCTAAAATCCACGGAGGATCCTTGTGGCTTCAAACATTCATAAGAAATTTTTTTTTTCGTTTTTTTTTCTTTCTCGCGTGAACACTGAAACGATGACATTCGCGACAATTAGGGATAGAGAAAACAATCGCCTCCCCTACTATGAGGGCAGATCGGAGCAGGGGTTTCTCCAATAAATAGAAGCGAAGAAAACAGTCGCCACCCCAGTTGCGAGAGCAGACCGGAGCATGTGTTTTCTCCGATGAATATAAGCGAAGAAAACAATCGCCACTCCGGCTGCGAGAGCAGACCGGAGCATGGGTTTTCTCTGTTGAACGACGATGAAGGAAACAATCGCCTCCCCGACTGCGCGAGCAGATCAGAGTAGGGGTTTTCTCCAATGAATGGCTATGAAGAAGTCAATCGCCCCTCCAACTGCAAGAGCAGATAGG
Source organism: Impatiens glandulifera (assembly GCF_907164915.1). NCBI lineage: Eukaryota > Viridiplantae > Streptophyta > Magnoliopsida > Ericales > Balsaminaceae > Impatiens > Impatiens glandulifera. The sequence goes on along the minus strand of NC_061870.1, from coordinate 637,949 downwards.
AGTTTGGGTCTCCTCCAATTAATGGTAACGAAGAAAACAATCTCCTCCCCGACTGCGAGAACAGATCGGAGCAGGGGTTTTCTTCGTTGAACGACAATGAAGAAGTCAATCGCCCCTCCGAATGCAAGAGCAGATCGGAGTAGGGGTTTTCTCCAATGAATGGCTATGAAGAAGTCAATCGCCCCTCCGACCGCTAGAGCAGATCGGAGTTTGGGTCTCCTCCAATTAATGGTAGCGGAGAAAACAATCTCCTCCCCGACTGCGAGAGCAGATCGGAGCAGGGGTTTTCTCCGTTGAACGACAATGAAGAAAACAATTGCCTCCCCGACTGCGAGAGCAGATCGGAGCAGGGGTTTTCTCTAATTAATGGCTATGAAGAAGTCAATCGTCCCTCCGACTGCAAAAGCAAATCTGAGTTTGGGTCTTCTCCAATTAATGGTAGAGAAGAAAACAATCTCCTCCCCGACTGCGAGAACAGATCGGAGTAGGGGTTTTCTCTGTTGAACGACAATGAAGGGAACAATCGCCTCCCCGACTGCGTGAGCAGATCAGAGCAGGGATTTTCTACAATGAATGGCTATGAAGAAGTCAATCGCCCTTCCGACTGCAAGAGCAGATCGGAGTTTGGTTCTTCTTCAATTAATGGTAGCGAAGAAAACAATCCTCTCCCCGACTACGAGAGCAGATCGGAGCAGGAGTTTTCTCTATTGAACGGCAATGAAGAGAGCAATTGCCTCCCCGACTGCGAGAGCAGATCGGAGTAGGGGTTTTCTCCAATGAATGGCTATGAAGAAGTCAATCGCCCATCCGACTGTAAGAGCAGATCGGACTTTGGGTCTTCTCCAATTAATGGTAGCGAAGAAAATAATCTCCTCCCCGAGTGTGAGAGCAGATCAGAGCAAGTGTTTTCTCCGTTGAATGGCAATGAAGAGAACAGTCGTCTTCCCGACTGCGAGAGCAGATCGGAGCAAGGGTTTTCTCCAATGAACGGCTATGAAGAAGTCAATCGCCCCTCCGACTGCAAGAGCAAATCGGAGTTTGGGTCTTCTCCAATTAATGGTAGTGAAGAAAACAATCTTCTCCCCAACTGCGAGAGCAGATCGGAGCAAGGGTTTTCTCCGTTGAACGGCAATGAAGAGAACAATCGTCTCCCCGACTGCGAGAGCAGATCGGAGCAGGGGTTTTTCTCCAATGAATGGCTATGAAGAAGTCAATCGCCCCTCCGACCGCAAGAGCAGATCCGAGTTCGGGTCTTCTCCAATTAATGGTAGAGTCTCAGGGACAACAACGCGTAAACACCCAAAAGATGGAGTTCACGGACAATGATAAAAAGAGCAACGTCTCATGACCCTAAGAACAATCGAAGCGGGAGTTTCTCGAGTGAAGGAATTAGAACATCCAAATCGCGGAGATTAGGTTCTAAACCAAGGATTACAAAAGAAACACCTAAAACAGAATACTATGATTAACATGGAACTTTGAAAATAGCTCCAGCAAATACTAGAGTATTCGGACCACATGATGTGAAAGATAATGAAACAATCAGCACGGGGCTTGAAGAAATGAATGCATGTTGTTGTTTTTTGTTTTTTGTTTTTTTTAAATGCCCCTAGTGAAGACTATGGCCTTTTATTAAAATGATGCACAAACAGTGAAAGAAGACTTCGATCTCTATGTCGCGTGGTTAGCTCTAGACCGAAACATTTTCAGCGAATAAGACTTGCGGAAGGTTTTGGACTGTCTCAGCCAAGACGAAATCCGACTTCTTTCTTTTCCTCCCAACACAGAAAGATCTGACTATTAAAACCCCGCATTTTGCACAAACGATTTGTTGTGAAATGGTCATCAAGTGACTGAATTTTGGACTCGGGGTAGGGTTTTGGTATTCATATTTTTAGAACCACCTTGAGCCGAGTGTTTCAGAGTTTCATATGCTTCCCTCACAACATTTTTTTAGTATCATCGGTATATCCGACCGAATCGATACGCCTAGCGAGGTTGCCCAGCGGTGATTTCAAAGTCTCAACCTTCTGATGAATACTTTGCTCATTGATTTTTTTTTAGTATCATCGGTATATCTGACCGAATTGATACGCCTAACAAGGTTGCCCAGCGGTGATTTCAAAGTCTCAACATTCTGATGAATACTTTGCTCATTGATTTTTTTTAGCATCATCGGTATATCTGACCGAATCGATACGCCTAGCAAGATCGCTCATCGATGATTTCAAGGTCTCAACCTTTTGATGAATACTTTGTTCCTTAATTTCTTTCTTTTGAGCATGTCTCTTTTCGCGAAGCCAGACAATTCTCCTAATCCACTCAGCCTTCAGGTTAGGTTCGGGTTCTGCTATGTCTCAAAGGGCTTGAAAACAAAGATTTTTCAACAATCGCAAGGTATCTTTGAAGGCAGTTGACAAACAAGACTTCCCTACGTGAGTCTATTAGAAAGACTTCGAAATCGCTTTTGGAAACAGTCCTCGGTTAAGAATTGGTCTTAACGCTTACTCATTTCATAATGTCCTTGTTGGTTCATGACAATAGAGATCACTGTCTTCTTCACACTAAGGATAAAAATGTTTTGAATGATTTTGACCAAACCTATTTGATAGGTTGCCTACCTATCCCCTGAGGATGGGGAATCAGGTCCAAAGGTAGTTCAATAGTTCTTCCTTCAATTCTGAGTGCAATGGATTGAAAGGAAAATGAAAGAAATTCTCTCAGCGTGCTTGCTAACAGGTCCTCTACATGTTTTTTTTCTTAGAAACTTGACCTTTAACAATCACGTTGAAAAAAAAATCGTTTTTTTAAATGCATTTGCAAAAAAAAATGCCCTAGTATAGAAACTAGGGGTTCGAAGACAATGTCATGAAATGCATGCTTGCATGCAAAATGCAGAGAAAAAGATGTTGAACTCATGATATGCATTTTCCGAAAATGCCCTTTCTAGAAAGAAAATGGGCTTAGGCATTCACCTCATTTGGAACATCTTTGACAATCATGGAACACGTGAAATGAGAAAACCCCTTGGATTTTTTATTTCTTTATTTATTTTTGAAACAAATCAAAACCATGTCGTTGATTTCTTTATCTCAGGCATAGTATTTTTTGAGCGTGTCAAGATTAAAGGGTGATGAACACTCATCGCCATCTAGAGTGGCGAGGCGAACAGCTCCACCTGAAAAGATCTGCTTGATGATGAAAGGTCCCTCCAATAGCGGCTGAAATTTTCCTCTAAGGTTCTGCAGCTCTCGGGTCTTTCTACGGACAAGGTCTCCTACAACAAGATACCTAGGCTTGACCTTCTTGTTGAACACCCTTGCCATGCGTTGTTGATAAGCTTGTGTCTTGCATAGGGCATCTAGCCTCCGATCCTCCATGAGTTGATCGTATCTGGATTTCAGCCAATTTTCCTCGATGACGTGGCTCTCCAAAAGAACCCTGAGAGTAGACAACTCTAACTTAATGGGTTGAACTGCCTCCATGCCATATACCAACGAATAAGGAGTTTCGCCTGTAGAAGTCCGAGTAGTGGTTTGGTAACCCCACAGAGCATAGGTAAGCTTCTCATGCCAATCCCTATATGTTTGTGTGGTTTTCTTCAAGATTTAGATCACGTTCTTGTTAGCAGCCTCGACTGCCCCGTTGGTTTGCGGTCGATATGGTGAAGACTTATGATGCTCGATTTTGAATTCTCTTAAAAGTTCGAGCACATTACCTTGAAAGTGTCGCCCATTATCAGAAACCATCGAATGGGGAACCCCGTATCGACTAATGATATTATTGCGAATGAACTTTTCCATGTGGGAGGATTTGAGGATTTTGAATGAAGAAGCCTCAACCCACTTGGTAAAATAGTCGATAGCGACCAAGATGAATTCATGGCCATTGGACGCGTGAGGGTGGATTTTCACAATGATATCAATTCCCCATGTAGAAAATGGCCATGGAGAAGTAATGTTATATAGGAAAGAAGCGGGAGTATGCTTTAGATTAGCATAAATTTGACACTTGTGACACTTCTTGACGAACGTAATGCAATCCTGTTCCAAGTTTTGCCAAAAGTGGCCTAGCCGAAGAACTTTCTTAGCAAGAGCCACGCCATTCATGTGGGAACCGCAATTCCCAGCATGCACTTCTTTCATGATGGTGGTAGATTCCGCCTGATCTACACAAAGCATGTTTTTCCATCAAAGGATCATCGATAGAGACATCCTACCACAACCACATTGCTAGTGGAAAACTGACGGAGAGCGCGACGCTCTTTCTTCTAAAAGTGGGCAGGATATTCTCCCCTTTCGATATATGACTGAATGGGCTCGAACCAAGGTTTACTTGAGATATTAGTGTTAGCAATCACTAGTTTCTCATAGATGCGATTGTACCTCTGTTGGATTTTGAGTGGCTTGATCTTGATTCTTTCGGGAATCTGAGTCATTGCCGCGAGAGTTGCAAGGGCGTCAGCGAAACGATTCTGACTCCTTGGAGCATGGATGAAAACAACACTTTCAAACTTGGCGATTAAACGCATGAGGAAAGAATGATAAGGTTTAAGATTGTCGCCTTTGACATGCCAATCTCCGTTGGCTTGTGAGATTACAAGATTCGAGTCTTTGACAACCTCCAATCTGCTAATCCTCTTCTCGCTGGCTAACTTGATCCCAACAATGCACGCTTCGTACTCAGCTTCGTTGTTGGTGACACTATAACTCAACTTAACAGAAGTAGGATTATACGTGCCAGCAGGATCGATCAAAAGGATACCAATGCCGTAACCTTGTTTGCCCGACGCACCATCAAACATCAACTTCCACGCTTCGGATTGAACATTCATAATCTCATCATCTGGGAAGACCATCTCTTCATCATCGTCATCAATGGTGATTGGTTGATCAGCTAGGAAATCAGCCACTATACTCCCCTTGATTGACTTTTGCACGGTATATGTGATGCCATATTCTGAAATCATCATCATCCATTTAGCAAGACGCGGCGAAAGAAGAGTTCTTTGAAACAAGAAACGAATTGGATCGAGTCTTGACACTAGCTTGATTGGGTGGGCTTGCACGTAGTGGCACAACCTCTTCGTTACCCAGGCTAGTGCCCAACATACTTTTTCCACAAAAGAATAGTTCAACTCGTAACCGATCATCCTTTTGCAGAGGTAGTAGACAAATACTTCCTCCTTGTTCTCGTTCTCTTGGGCCAACATGCTCCCCATGGATGATTAGGTGACGGTGAGATAAAGAATCAAAGGAACTCCCGGCCTCAGAGACATGAGGATAGGAGGGGATTGCAGATAGACTTTCACCTTATCAAAGGCATGTTGACAAGCGTCACTCCAAGCAAACTTTTGATCTTTCTTCAAAAGCTTGAAGAGAGGATCGCAAGTGGAAGTGAATTCACTAATGAAGCGACTAATGTACTGGATTTTTCCGAGAAATCCCCAAACCTCTCGCTCATTCCGGGGTGCTGGCATGGCCGTGATGGCTACAATTTTTCTAGGGTCGACTTCTATTCCTCTTTGAGTAATTAGAAATCCCAGCATCTTACCGGCAATGACACCGAAGGTGCATTTCTTTATATTTAAACGAAGTTGGTATTTCCGAATCCTTTGAAGGAACTTCTCTAGGTTTACAATGTGTCCCGCACGATTCCTAGATTTGACAATCATATCATCGACGTAGACTTCGACTTCCTTGTGGATCATGTCGTGGAGAATAGTGGTGGTCGCCCTCTAATACGTGGCTCCAACGTTCTTCAACCCGAAGGGTATCACACGGTAGCAAAATGTGCCAACTTCAGTGATAAAAAGTAGTCTTTAATTTGTCCTCGGGCGCCATCAAAACTTGATTATAGCCTGAGAAACCATCCATGAATGATAGGAGCTCATGACCAGCCGCGTGGTCAACCAACACGTCAATGTGTGTGAGTGGGAAATTATCTTTGGGGCTAGCTTTGTTGAGATCACGGTAGTCCACGCACACACGGACTTTTCCATCTTTCTTAGCCACGGGGACCACATTAGCGACCCATTCTAGATATTCGACAACATCCAGAAAGCCGACTTCCAATTGTTTCTGCACCTCTTCCTTAATCTTGTCGACCATGTCGGGTTTCATACGCCGGAGCTTCTACTTGACAGGCTTGGCATCCGGGTACAACAGAATACGATGTTGGACAATTTCGGGGTCAATACCCGGCATGTCTTTATAGGACCATAAGACGTCTTTGTTAAGCTTCAACAGCTCAACTAGACGATGATGCTCGTTTTAGGCTTTGGCCTTTCAAGACAATTTGTGGGTCCTCTTCCAAATTCAAATTAATCTCAACAGTCCCTTCCATAGAAGAGACTTCGTTTTCATTTTCTAAAAATCGCTTCATTTTAAATGGAAAATCGTTATTAGAAAAGAACATCATTTGAATTCAAAGAAGAATCATGCATTGCATTAAAATCTATACTAGAATCCTCAATAACGGCATCCAACTCAGAAATGAAAGGAGAGTAGGAGAGTGAGAATCAACTAGAGTTTTAACAAGATGGAAAAGAATGAAGAAGAAGAAGAGGAAGCAACAGAAGAAGAGTCTTGTTTGGTGAACATCTCGGATATGACCTCTTCAATTATTGTTTTCTTAGTGTCTAGGACAAGTGCCATGGTGGATCTGGGAACTTGTTTAGATGTGGGTGCCATCTCTTCATTGTCACTTGAATCGTTTGAGTCGGAATTGATCAATACATCAGGGTCGGCTTCCCTTGAGCATGGCCTCGGAGCACTCCTTGACAGCTTCCGACTCTGCGTGGATGTATGGGTTCTTGGAAAAACTCCCTAAGTCCACCCGTGAAATATGATTCTTCTTACTATCGGAATTGATGTCGATGGTCTCCTCTACTATTGGCTGATGAAGCTAAAGTGCATAGACAATGGCATTAGCATGCTCTGCGGGAATCAAGATAGATGTAGCGGTCTCCCACGTGTACTGATAACCGGAGTAGAGCTCCTAAAAGAAGGGGCTCTCATCATTGGGAGAGGCGAATCTCCACATGGGCATATGGGCCATGCTGAATTAGCGAAATAAATGGGCGATGTCATAGGAGGTGATCTCGTCCAACCTTAGAACCATGATAAATGGGCGAACACCCATCTGGTACCTTACGACATCGAAGTCATACTACAAGATGATGAAAATGATATGATGGTCGCCTGAGATACTGTGACCATCATGGTCTTAGAAAGTCTTACCTGTTGCATGGGGCGAATATAGGGTAAATATAGAGTGAGGAGTCGAACGAAGATTGCCTATCCACCACTCAAACAATAGCACAAGGGGAGACCCCCGCTGAGAATGGTGTGTCGGTCCCGAAGATAACTCCTGGTGACCCTGAAGGTCTCAACTAGGATGAGACTGGCTAGACTCTGAGTGTGGGTTACCACGGAATGGACGACCCCAACAAGGAGAAGTGACAAGAGCATCCCCTTAGAGGGACGCAACAAGAAATAGGCTACCAATATAAGCATGTCCTACCTACAATGGACTGTGCAACGTAAGTGCGAGTACACCCAGAAAAATTAAGAAGTATGTGTCTCATCACGTAGTCGAGTGGGGGATCAACAACAAGTCCTCAGATGTGGGCCGAATAATGGCTTGGAAGTCTTCCATAGTAGGGAATATGATAGAAAAATTAAGTAAGTTAATTTTTGGAACCGGCCAGACAAACTAAACAGAAGTTAAATTTCATGTGCAGGTACTTAACAAACCGGAACCGGAAATCTTGCATCAATAACCGGTTGCCACTACTTCAAAGAAACCAGCCTCAAGTGATCAAGTCAAAAGATCAAAGGAACCGGCTTCACTCTCTCAAGCAACCGGTTAACGAAGAACAAAAGATTACACTCCAACCGGATTATAATGAACAAGACACAGAAACCGGAAAGTACAGATCAAAAGTCAGAAGATTCAAATCTCAAGAGTGACGTACTATGACGGAAGAAACGTGTCTCGAAAGAATAAAAGAAGATCGGATCCGATCAGAAGCATGGGAGGAAAGTGTTAGGAGTTTTAATTATGACCGAGCCTTTTAAGTTCTTTAATTCAAGAAACGGGTTCTTGATTATTGGGACCGATGGTGGAATTCAACACTCTAGCGCAGCGGACATAGAATTAGAGGAGAATTCGAGGTTAGGGAGAGAAGAGCCGAAGGGGAGGAGAGAAATACCACTAGATTACACCTAGAGGTCCAAGAAGGGGGAGGAGGGCCGAGAGATAACTTAAACACCAAGTTCCAAAATATTCAATTCATAGCCCCAAAAAGTGGGGTGGGCATCACCATTTAAAGAGGCTGATTTACCCAAGAGTATTCGGTTACAACAAACTTCCAACATAACAGAATTCAGTTTCAAAAGAAATAAGAGAGAAAGTAAACAAAACAGAATTATTTCATAAAAAACATAAACGGGCCCATATGCACACTTGGGCCGAGAGATGGATGCATAAAATATTTTAGGACCGAGGTTTTTGATGAACAGCCCGTAACATTATCCCCCCCTTCGAAGTTCGTCGCCTTCGACGAAAAAAAACATGGACTGGTCAGCCTCTAATATGCATCTTCAACTTCAAAACTATTGCTTCGGTCGGGCTTCGGCACATTCAGCAAAAGGTGCAGCATAAGACCGTATTTTCACAAAAAACATTCGGCAGAATCGCTTCAGTAGTGGAACTGGCCGGGTCCTTGCGGTCCTTTGCGCTGCTGGGTCGCTTGCCACTCCGCCCCTGTCTAGAATTTCTGTGCACCCAAGGTCGAGTTTTTCAGTGTTTAGAGCTGGCCTTGGTTGCTGCAATGTCCCCAGCGCCTGGTGCAAAAATAATTTCTTACAACTTCGATTAAACTCCATACTTGGCTCAAAAATCCATGCCAAGTCTTTTTCCCGAACCAGCATAACAGCAGCATCAAATGAGCCATAGCTTCTAATTAGATCATTAGGAATATCTTCCAGAGTCATTGCAGCTAGTGAAACAGTTTGGCCTTCGGGCTTACTCTTTACTTGCATTTTGGCAGCAACATTATATTCATCTAAGGTCTTTTCCAGCTGGTTTCCATGCATCAAACTGGCCTGCGACCGAGGAATCCCTTTAAGGACCGTGGTTCTATCTTGCTTATCATAAGATAGGGTCAGCTTTTCAAAGTCCCAAGAAGACGGGCCTAGAGTAATCAGCCATTCAATTCCCAATACAATATCATATCCGTCCATGGAAATTACCTTCATTTCTGTTTGGTATTCATTGCCTTCCATCGACCACTTCAAGTCCTTGCAAACACTAGAACATAAAACATTAGATCCATCAACCACTCTAACCGATTGTACCTGGGTTGCTATGCTTTTGTGGTCTATTTTCTCCAAAATCCTGCTATTGATAAAATTATGGGTGCTGCCTGTGTCGATCAAGATCACCACCGGCAGGTTCACAATTTTGCCAAGAATCTGGAGCGTTTGGAAGGCTTTAGACCCGGTCAGGGCATGTAAGGATATGGCTGGTTCATCCCTTGAGCCGAGCAATGAAGGAAAATCATCCAAAACAGGTTCTTGGTCAGGTTCTTGATCTTCTTGATTGGCCGAAACCATGAATAACTTGGATTTACACCTATGGTTTGGTTGCCATTTTTCATTGCAAGAATAGCATAGACCCTTCTTTCGCTTTTCGTCCATTGAGGCTGAGTCTAATTGCTTAATATGGCCCTGGTTTGCATTGGAAGAGGACCCATACGATGAATTCTTGAAGTCAGTATTGGTGCTCGGCCCGTCTGTGTTGGTATTGGATGGCGTGGGCAGCAATGATGCTTCAGCGCTGTACAAGTTACCACTGCTCATTAAGGACCGATATGTTGCTTCTTGGACTTTAGCCATGGCCATTGCTTTGTTTAAAGAATCTGGAAATCGCAGCCTGATGCAGTTTGCAATTTCTTCCCTTAGACCGGACAAATAACAATCAATGACGTAGTCCCTTGGCATATGTAATAACTTTTGAGAGATCGACATGTACCGGAGATTATATTCTTGAACCGACCCAACCTGTTTTAAGTTCATTAGCTGTCTCATTGGTGTATCATGTATAGATGGCCCGAATTGAGTCATAAGGTCTCTCTTGAACACGGCCCAAGATAGGGCCTCCATATGATTTCGGTTTTGAAGATATGACCCGTACCACATTCTTGCTTCTCCAGAAAAATGAATGGGGGCGATTTCTAATTTCGTGGCATCCTTAGTTTTGTCCACTCTGAAAAATTGCTCGGCAGAAATTAGCCAGCCCTCGACATCCGACCCATCAAACCGAGGAAAATCGACCTTGGTTAGCCGAGTAGGAGGAGCATAGTGTTGATCGCGATTCTGGCCAGGGTGCGGGGGCCTAAATGGTGAAGGACCGTGGCAAGAATTATCATCATAGGGTCTGTGGCGGGGTTCTTGCATGTTTTCAGATGCCCCGCTCTCAAGGGCCGCCATTCTTTCTTCGGCCACATCAAATCTACGGTCTATGGCAGCTTGCATTGCTGCTGTTTGCTGGGACAAGTTTTCGATCAGGGTCTTGAGCGCATCCATTTCCGATTGCTGGCGAGTTTCTACCATGTTGAGAATCGGCCAGCTCTGATACCAATATGTTAGGAGTTTTAATTATGACCGAGCCTTTTAAGTTCTTTAATTCAAGAAACGGGTTCTTGATTATTGGGACCGATGGTGGAATTCAACACTCTAGCGCAGCGGACATAGAATTAGAGGAGAATTCGAGGTTAGGGAGAGAAGAGCCGAAGGGGAGGAGAGAAATACCACTAGATTACACCTAGAGGTCCAAGAAGGGGGAGGAGGGCCGAGAGATAACTTAAACACCAAGTTCCAAAATATTCAATTCATAGCCCCAAAAAGTGGGGTGGGCATCACCATTTAAAGAGGCTGATTTACCCAAGAGTATTCGGTTACAACAAACTTCCAACATAAAAGAATTCAGTTTCAAAAGAAATAAGAGAGAAAGTAAACAAAACAGAATTATTTCATAAAAAACATAAACGGGCCCATATGCACACTTGGGCCGAGAGATGGATGCATAAAATATTTTAGGACCGAGGTTTTTGATGAACAGCCCGTAACATTAGGAAAGCAATGATGCCTTGTTGATCCGATGCTGACGACCGGAAGCGGATGTTCAACACGTGTATCAATCTGAAAACCGGCTATGTCATCATCTGTTTAGAGTCACCTGCATGAATGCCAGGTGTTGAGGAAGTTGAAGCGTGCAAGCAACCTTTCTGCAAACAGGCGTGCTAATGATCAACCAATCCACAAGAGAGAGAAGAAAGTAGCCGTTAGCTACTTTCAGCTATAAAAGGAAGATCAGACGTCTTCATTTAAAGTAGTGGCAAGTGACGGATTACGAAAAACAAAGTATCAAAGCATTAAATTCTAGAGAGATAAACAGTGTTATATTCTAAAACCGGTTTGCCTAAAACCGGAAGTCATTCGTGTGATATTGTGTTGAGTTGTTGTATTACATCAAAGTGTGAGTTTTGGTGTAACCGGCGAGTAGCGAAGTTGGGCTCGACCGGAAGTGTGATTGTAACTCTAAAGAGTTAGTGGAGATCCTTCTCATAACCTGAGAAGAAGGGGTGACGTAGGAGGGTTTGCTCCGAACATCCATAAACAAATTTCCTTGTCTCGTGTTCTTTCATTCGCTTTCATTTCCCGCTCTTTCTAAACGTAAACCGCAAACTAATCGTTCTTCTAAAACCGGTCACTCACGTCCATTAAACCGAATCCTTCTTAAACATCATCTAAAGTCGCAAACGTTGCTTCAACCTGAAACAGACATTTCCGCCCTTGAACCCGGTTCAAGAGTCTGTGACAGTTTGTGCAGTGCTGAGAACGGTTTTAGTCTCTAACCGGACTATCACCAAGTTGTGTGTTGTGTAAGCGGCCACCCTTACTAAAACCGGAGAATCACACCCCGGTCCTCCAAGGGCGTCCCCGATCCTAACAAGTGGTATCAGAGCGAGGTTCTTAGCACTCAAGCAACCAAAAATGGTGGGAAGCATGACTCACAGCGACAAGCCGCCAATGCTAAACAGCGAAGCATTTAGCAGTTGGAAGAAACAGATGTATTTACATCTGATAACGCTAGATGATGAGATGAGCCGAGTCCTGAAAGAAGGACCGATCAAGATCAACAAGGAGGAAAGCCAGTGGACGAGTGAAGATCGGAGAAGAAGCAATCTGGACAACCATTGCATGAGGCACATCTATAAAGCTATAGATAACAACACTTTGAACAAAATATCAGAGTGCGAAAATGCGAAGGAAGCCTGGGAAACGATCATCCAGATCCACGAGGGAAACGAAAGAACCAAGGAGAATAAAATCTTGGTGGCTACGCAGAAGTATGAAAACATAAGGATGAAACCGGGAGAAAATATGAAAGAATTTAGCAACCGGTTCACCAGCGTAGTAAACGAGCTTCAGACACTCGGAAAGAAGTATGACAACCGAGAAGTGATCATCAAAGCTCTAAGATCACTGCCAATCACGTGGGATATCAAGACCATGGTGATGAGGGAGTCTAGCACCCTTGGGCAGATGAAGTTGCATGATGTGTTTGAGGACTTGAAAGCCTACGAATTCGAGATCAATTCTCGGATTGAAGATGAAACATCTACATCAACCGCAACAAGAGCCTTGGTCACATCGGTGGAACCGGCGGCTCCAGTATCAACCGCACCGGCTCCAGTCAAAAACACTGATCAAATAACCGACGATGTGATGGCAATGCTAGCCCAGAAATTCGGAAAATTCATGAAGAAGAGCCAACCACCGTCTAATAATGATTTTAATTATAACTATGTAGATAAATCAAACAAAAGATGCTATAACTGTGATGGTTTTGGACATTTCAGGTCAGAGTGTAGAAAACCAAGAAGAGACGATAGAAAACCGGAAGGAAACTATCAAGGAAATTATCAAGGGAATAATCATCAAGGCAACCGGTATCAGGGAAACAATTATCAAGGAAACAACTACCGGGGAAACAACAACAACCAACGAAACGATTACCGAAGAAATGATGATCAACATGCTGGTGAAGGAAAGGAGATCCAAAAAGCTCTCATTGCATCCGATGGTGGAAGCGAATGGGCATATTCCGACAATGAAGATGGCGAAGAAAAAGTAACATGCTTCATGGCAAACGACGAAGAGGTATTTGATTTCTCTTCTGATGAATTTACTAAAGAAGATCTAGTATCTGCACTCAACCAAATGGTTGCTGAGTTCAGAAATATATCTGCGTATATGCCAACACCTGTAGAACCTAAAACCGAACAAATAAATGATGAAAACGATAAAACATATGAAATCAAAACACATGAACCGGATGAACTATTCTCGGATAATGAGGAGACAGTTCAACTGGGAATGGAAACCGATGAACGAGCAATGTACGTCACGGCTGCGTGGGAGAGATCACGTCAAGCAGTGAAACAAATGTGTAACTATAAAAGACATCCGAAGTGTAGATATGGTATCGGTTATGATCCAAGTAAACAAAATGAAACAAAACAATCTAACGGGATGAAACTAACGAAAAACAATCTTCCATTCATAACATTTGTCAAAAGCTCACAAACCGAAAATGACCTAAAACCGGAAGAAACGCTTAAGTATGTAGGTCCTAACGAATCTGAAAAATGGCTTCATCCTGAGAGAAGGAAAGCCAACCGGAAACCAAACAACAATAAAAATAATAAAAACCGACATCAAAGAAGTCCATCACCACATAAGGCATTCTTGAGCAACGGCCAAGAAGTTAAGCCAAATATTATCAAAACAATAACCGGGAAAGTGATCCGACTAATCCAAGTCTGGATCCCAAAGGGACTAATCAACCATGGACCCAACTAAATGTGGGTACCAAAAAGGTGTAAATAATTGTTTGTTGCAGGTTAGGAGGAGCAATCGGTTGAAGAATTCTGAATGGTACTTGGACAGCGGATGCTCAAGGCACATGACCGGAAACAAGGAACTACTGACCGATATCAAGTACGAAACCGGAGCATTCATCACATTCGGGGATAATTCAAAAGGTAAAACCGTGGGCAAGGGTAAGATTGTCCATGGTGAACTATCCATAAATAATGTGCTATTAGTAGAAAAACTAAGCTTTAATTTACTAAGCATAAGCCAAATGTGTGATGTGGGTTACAAAGTTGAATTTCATAAAAACTCATGTCTAGTTAAAAATCAAAATGATGATACTCTGTTAACCGGTAACCGGATAGGAAATATTTACAAAGTGAACTGGAAAACTGATTTCGAAAAACCTGTGTGTATGATAGCCGGAAATGATCCAAATTGGCTTTGGCATAAATTGTTAAATCACTTGAATTTCAAAACGATTAACTTTATCTGTTCCAAGGAACTGGTTCACGGTTTTCCAAATGTTAAATTTTCAAAAGATAAAGTATGTGCTGCATGTCAAATGGGAAAACAAGTGAAATCATCTTTTAAAAGTAAAGGAAAATATCAATCTGAAAGATGTTTAGAACTGCTGCATATGGACTTGTTCGGTCCGGTTAGAGTAACTAGTTTAGGAGGCATGCATTATACTATGGTAGTTGTTGATGATTACTCCAAATTTACTTGGGTTACTTTCCTAGTTTCTAAAAATCAAGCAACTTCAAACTTGATTAAACTGATTTTGAGGATACAAAATGAGAAATCTATTCGAGTAAACAAAATTAGAAGTGATAGAGGAACTGAGTTTATTAACAGTAATTTAACTACCTTTCTTGATGATTCCGGTATTAGGCACGAGTTGTCTAGTGCCAGAACTCCTCAACAAAACGGCCTGGCTGAGAGAAGAAACCGAACTCTCAAGGAAGCCGCAAGGTCAATGATAGCCGATTCGGGCATCGCTCAAAAGTTTTGGGCTGAAGCTATCAACACCGCTTGCTATACACAAAATCGATCTCTAGTGACTAAACGGTTTTCGAAAACTCCTTTTGAAATTTATTTTGATAAAATTCCAAGCGTACGGTATTTTCGAATTTTTGGTAGTAAATGTTTTGTTCACAATAACGGCAAGAAGTACTTGACCGCTTTTGATGCTAAATCCGATGAGGGAATAATGTTGGGATATTCAGCTGTGAGTAAAGCCTACAGAGTATACAATACTAGGACTTTAATAGTTGAAGAAACCGCACATGTTGTTTTCGATGAATCGGTTGAGCGAAACACTGCATTACCCTTCGACCTTCACAACAGAATGGAAAATTTCAATATCTATTCTGATGATGAAGACGAGGTTCCGGTTTTTAGACGCTTTGTCAAGGACCAAGCGGTTGATGTTGAAATTCAACCTGATCAAGCTGCCTTAACGCAGAAAGTTGACGCTTCAGTTTCTACTGAAGAAATCGGTCGGTCTGACTCTGTTCAACCTACCGATCAGTCTAACCGTGATCAGCCAGCCGAAAGCTTGGTAGACACGTCTCGGATTAACCTCAGAAGGAACAAAAATCATCCTCTTGAACTAGTAATAGGTAACATATCCTCACCCGTCCGAACTAGGCAACAAAATTTGGATCACTATGGAAACTCTGCTTTCATATCACAAATTGAGCCGAAAAAGGTGGATGAAGCACTGTCAGATCCAGATTGGATCTTGGCAATGCCAGAGGAATTAAACGAGTTTGAGAGAAATAAAGTCTGGTACCTAGTTCCTAGACCGAAAAACAAACCGGTTATAGGCACACGATGGGTATTCAGAAATAAACTCAATGAAGACGGTTTAGTTACGAGGAACAAAGCCCGGTTAGTGGCTCAAGGCTATAAGCAGGAAGAAGGCATTGATTTTGAAGAATCATTCGCCCCTGTAGCTAGACTTGAGGCCATCAGAATATTTTTAGCATATGCAGCTTTCAAAAAGTTCAAAGTTTATCAAATGGATGTAAAAAGCGCTTTTCTAAACGGTAAAGTAAATGAAGAGGTGTATGTTAATCAACCTCCAGGTTTTAAAAATCCAGAACATGAAAATCACGTTTACCGGCTGAATAAAGCCCTTTACGGTTTGAAACAAGCTCCAAGAGCTTGGTACGATACTTTGACTCAATTTCTATTTGATCACAAATTTAAAATAGGTTCAGTAGACAAAACCCTCTTTAAATTTGAAAGAAATGAGCAAATCTTACTTGTTCAAATTTATGTTGATGATATCATATTCGGGTCAACCGATCGAAAGTTATGTGACAAATTTTCGAAAATGATGACTGATAGATTTCAAATGAGTATGATGGGGGAAATGAGCTTCTTTCTAGGACTTCAGGTTAAGCAGATGGAAGCCGGAATCTTTATAAGCCAACCGAAGTATACAGCCGAACTGCTGAAGAGATTTGGGATGGATACTTGTGCCGAAGCGGCTACGCCAATGAGCTCTTCCGTGAAGCTGGACAAAGATGAAGATGGTCAAGCAGTTGACATCACAGCATATCGAGGAATGATCGGATCGCTGTTGTATCTCACGGCAAGCCGACCTGATATCCTGTTTGCGGTTGGAGTGTGCGGAAGGTTCCAAGCAAATCCAAAGCAATCTCATTACACGGCGGCTAAAAGAATCTTGAAATATCTGAAGGGAACTCAAGAAGTGGGTCTCTGGTATCCAAAAGACTCGAGCTTCAATCTAATAAGCTACTCAGATGCCGATTACGCGGGATGCAAAATCGACAGAAAGAGTACAAGTGGAACCTGTCAGTTTCTGGGTGACCGGTTAGTTACCTGGAGCAGCAAGAAACAAACGTCCGTTGCAACGTCAACCGCAGAGGCGGAGTACTTAGCGGCTGGAAGCTGCTGTGCACAACTCCTCTGGATTCAACAGCAACTCAGGGACTTCGGAATAGAAGCAAAGGAGTCTCCAATCTTCTGTGACAACACCAGCGCCATAGCGATCACATATAATCCAGTGTTGCACTCAAGAACAAAGCATATCGACATCCGACATCATTTTATCCGGGAGCATGTTCAGGAGAAACACATCCGGCTGGAATATGTGTCGACCGAGCAACAAGTAGCGGATATCTTTACGAAACCGCTACAGGAAGCTAAGTTTTCACATTTTCGAAATATCTTGGGTCTTACTAATCTTAATCAATTGATATAATCATGATGAATGCTGGTATACAAAACCGGAATATGTGTTCAGGGAGAAGCTAAAGCTTCTCAAATCACATTCAAATAGGCCATTAATAAATCAAATATGCTAACCGGGAGGAAATCTCCAGTTATGCCCGATTATCTCATTATTTCAAATCAAATGTATGTTTACTATACGGTTGAAATAACCAGGTTGAAGTGGATAAAACAAATCCAAAGTTGAACAATTGTTGATATCAATCAACTTTTCCTCATAAACGGAAATATCCTACTAAAACCGGTCATGGAAAACCGCTCAGTACGTATGCACTTTGGTCTGATGAAATGAATTTTTCCGGTTAACCTGAGATGACCGACCGAGTTTTCGTGCATGTTTTGAAAAATGAAGCCTGTGATCAATTAAAAACAAGTCTACCACAATCGAGATGACGACATGTGTCCATCATCAAGAGAGGGAGACTTACATCTTGTCAATAGATATTTTTCATCATTGCTATCTTAGTAATTATTAGATTTACCTTGGAAATAACTATTAGTTACTTCAACAAGTTAAGTCTATTTAATAGCTGATGACATCATCAGGCATGCTTAACCTTATTAATTACCAAGCCGAATCCACGGGCTATATAAACCATGCTTAATCCTTGTCAAAAACTCACAAGCTCACTATTCACAAGCATAACTCTTGAGATAAAATCCTCTTTCTCTCTCAAAAACAAACATGAACTCCAACTCGCTAGCCAAGAAGATTCTATTGGCAGATTTTGAATCAATCTACCAGTATGAGGATCATGAAGTCAGGGAAATGTTCTTAGCCATTGAAAGGAGTGGGTTAAGAAGCTTCCTTGAGAACAGGTTCATCATCGACTACCTTGTAGTCGAAGAACTGTTCGAAACCGTGAAAGAAGTGCATCGAGACATACTCGTCGCACAGGTTTACGGTCAAAAATTCCTCTTCAGCTAGACGGATTTCGCTGTATACTGCGGTTTACCCAATGAAGGGGTAACCGACTTAACCTATTCTTCGGTGACAATGGAAGAAATGTGTCGCCGGTTCTCTGGATCTAACATCCCGGTTAAACCCTGGGGTGCTAAGAGTCAACTTTCTCACAAGTACCAGATTCTCTACGAGATTCTGGGAAAATCTGTCTTATGCAGAGAGAAAAGTTACTACTACACTCAAAGGGTCTTCGAGATGATGATCGCTGTAACGGTTGGGACACCGGTTAACTGGTCCTGGATCATCTTCAGCAACCTGAAGAAGATGATTCTCTCCAACAAAACCGGTTACGCTCCTCAGCTGAGCGGTTTCTGTGCAAGTCTGGAGATCCACACCGGAGCCTTCGTCACTCTACACCCAAGGCACGTACTCACCAAAGAACGAGTACAAGAGATGATCGACCGGTGGGAAGCGGTTAAAGCCAGAAGAATTCAAGCGGCTGAGGCTTCAAATGCTCAAGCGGCTGAGTCATCAAATGTCTAAACCTGTCTTTCCTTTCTTTCTTTTATCCTTCCTTACAAAACCGATATTTTTGCTGTACTACCGGTTTTTGTACTTCAATTAATGAAACAGATTTCTTTCCTTTCCAAGTCAAAATCTACAACATTCAATGCGTCGTATCAAAAATAAATCATTCTAATCTTGGAAACATAAATTCTCATTATCAAAGAGCATGCCTGACTTGATTTGACAAGACTTGCCTTTATTCTCTTGGAAAATCACAAAATCATTAATGACTAAGCATAAACGGCTAGATTTTCAAATCTTCTCATTAAATGCTCTCATTCACTCCAGGCTATAAAAAGGGGCTCAACTTCCATTTTTCAAATCACGCCTTCAAGCATTCTTCTCTCTAAAAATTCAAAAGCTCAAGAACTCTCCTAAGCCTTATTCACTCTTCATCATCATGTCTGCTGAGATTAGAAACACCCTGATCATTGATTTTGAAGACATCAAGCACAGTTCCTACTATGAATGCATCTTTCAACATATCATAGCTTCTGGACTGCAAGGCTTCCTCAAGGGTTCGGACCTCATCCTCGTGGAGGAGGTGTGCGAATTCTTTAACAACGGACACGTTCTAGATGATGGCAGCATTCGCACCATCATCGACGGTCAGTTCCTCCAGTTTACTGAGGAGGAATTTGCCACATTCTTTCACCTTCTAACGGAAGGTTTCTCTGATTTTCCGACACCGCATCTACCGGCTAAGGAAATCTTTTTCAAGATCTTCTCCTCTTCCTACGCTCCTGTTAAGGATTTTGGGAAGAAAGAAGACCTCGCTCCCCATTACCAAGTCTTTCAAGACTTGGTCCAACGGTCTATCATAGGCCGAATGCCTAACCAGAACTACAGCCGGGAGGCATTCGACATTATGATAGCAATCATTCGCGAAACCGACATCAACTGGTCGTCCTATCTCTTCAATAAGCTGAAGCAGCTTATGACCGGAAAAAGAGGAAGAATCAGTTATGCTCCTCAGATCACCCGGTTTCTCATGTCCAAGCGTCGCAACCTTGGAAAAGGTGTTCCGGTTGGATCCTTCAACACCATCACTATAGACATGATCTATAAGTGTATGTGTAGGATTGAGGAACGGTCTCCTCAAAACACCATCGACAAGTGGTATGAAAGGAGGTTGGAAGGAGGATGGTTCACTGAATAAATCTCTTTCCTTTATTTTCTTTCCGGTTTCTGGTCATTTTGTTGTACGACCAGAACCGCTCATATGTTAATCATTTCCTTTTATTAATGAAATATTTCAATTCTCAAAGAGTCTCCGGTTCTCTCAATCACCGTATTCCTTTCCGGTTTTCAAACTAAACTTAAAAGCTAACCTAACAATCTCCGGTTAACAAAACTTCAAAGAGAAACCGGAACTTCGAGCAAAAATGAAAATTTGAAAAATCTTAACCGCCCATGGTTTCACCTCTCAAAATTTACCGCCCATCGAATTTCCGCTTTTACCGCCGAAAGTTACGGCAGTAACTTTTTGGAGGGAAAGTTGGCGCCAAAACATTAAATTGACGGTTCATCTTCAAAACCGCTTGGAACCGCCATCTATATAAACTCAAATCAGCCCATTCAACACACGTGCTTTCTCTCTCTAAAAATTTCCAGAACTCCAAAGATCTCTTCTCTCCGATCATCATCAATCTTCATCATCTTCTCTCAAAACTATCATGGATCTAGGCAAAGCTCCTTTCCAATGGATGTTGCAGGTAGACTTCGCAGACATTGACGAGCACGCTGACGACAAGAACAAGGCTGTTCTTCAACTTCTTCGAGAATCTGGGTTGGAGAAGTTCCTTTCTGGTCCGTTCACCATCTATCCGGCGGCGGTGACGGAGTTCTTAGCGACGGCGACACTGTTGAAAAGAAAGATCTCGGCTACTGTCAACGGGAAGGCCGTCCTTATCACTGAAGAAATATTTGCGGAAGCCCTTGGTCTACCCAACACAGGTTCAGACCTAAAGTTCGACCTAACCGAAGCAGAATCAAATGCTGCCCGGTTGGTTGTATCCTTCTCAGGTCAGGATCTGGTGATCCACAGCAGCCGGAAAATCAAGCTAAAACCGGAATACAGATGGTTAGTGACCGTCATCGCCAAATCGCTCCAAGGAAAGGGAGGTAACTTCGATAACCTCACAAAGCTTAAGCTCAGAATGTTGTTAGCCATTGTTCGCAGCGACAAGGTGGACTGGGGATACGTTCTATACGAAGAGTTCTGTCAAATGGTGATTAAGAAAGATGGCCGGGTGCAGGCCTATGCTATGCAAATCGTTAAGATTCTCGAGTTCCTTAATGTGGAACTAGGTGAGGGCATACCGCTTCCGATCTCCAACATTCTTGACTCTGAGTCAGTGGCAGAAAAACCGGAGAAGACGATAAAGCCAAAAACCTCAAAGACAAAATCATCTAAGAGAGCTAGCTCATCGGTTCCAGTTGAAGAAGAAACAAGACAAAGGAAACCGTCAAGAAAAGCGGTTGAGGCAGAAGCACCACCAGAACCGAAAAGGAGGAAGAAGGTAGCTGCAAAGAAGAGTGCAAAGAAACCGGCGGACTCCGAGAAAACGCTTTCCTCGGACAATCCACCAGAAAGAACCGCAGATATCTTTCAGCCCATCCCAATCAACACCGTCGTCCCAACTCCCATCCCATCCGATTCTCCAAAGCAAACCGAATCCTCGGGGAGCAAGGAGAACAAGTCAAGCTCAAAGGAGGAGGTAGAGGGAAACATTCACTCTGCAACCTCCAAGTCACCAAGTAAGCAAGTCGAAGAGGTATTAGCCGATGTGGGCTTGAATACTTCAGAAGCAATTCAGAATGTGGTCCAGGAGATCA
This sequence comes from Impatiens glandulifera, assembly GCF_907164915.1. Lineage (NCBI taxonomy): Eukaryota > Viridiplantae > Streptophyta > Magnoliopsida > Ericales > Balsaminaceae > Impatiens > Impatiens glandulifera. The sequence continues at coordinate 616,427 of NC_061870.1, read as the reverse complement.
CAAGAGAAACCGAAGAGGACGATGTCTCTAGTCGTCGAAAGCCAGATAATCAGGTTGAAATACCTGATCCAACAGAAGTTCAACCGGTCGATGAGACGACCAAATTAACCGAAACTGCACCTCCGGCTCAGGAGGAAAACATTGAAGAACGGGAACCTTCCGGTTCCGTAGGAGGCAAGACAGCTCCAGAAGGTCCATCTCAGGTAGACAAAGGCAAAGGGATTCTTCTTGAAGAAACAACTGAAACCGGAATGGGCACATTGCAAATCGATCCTCAGACTGAAGCCACAACCGGAGACGAATATCAATACACCTTAGAGCAAGAAAATGAGCTGTTTGATGAATTTATTCAAGACATGAACAAGGGTGCAAGTGAAGCGCTAGCTCCATATATCCGGTGGGTGAAGCTCCGATGCGAGACCAAACTATCCGACATGCTTCCAGGTTTTAGTGGAAACAGGCAGTGGGACGCACTTGTCAAGCTAGAAGAGATGGCACTCGAGTTAGCCAACACCAATCTAATCCAACCGGCGTTTTCCAAAGCTCCGGTAATCCTTGAAAACGTTCGGTTACAGGCAGTTGAGAATGCCTTTCAAGAAATCCAAGGAAAGAATCTAGAACCGATTGAAATGAAGATGGCAGAACGATTTATTGGAGTACGAGAAAAGCTTGTGGAAAGTTTCGATCGTCTTGACAAGAAATGGTGGGATACTTGCCAACGTCAATTCAAAAATCCTGAGTTATTTCAGAGTAAGCCTTTCTTTATAACTGGTGAAACATCCGGCACCTCTGAAAACCTGGAACAAGAAGCCCCTCAACCGGCTAAAGCTCTGGACATCGATCAAATCAAGCAAGCAGTGGTGGAAACAGCTGATTCATGCCTTGGGAACTTTAAAGCAGTAACCGAAGAAAGAATTTCAGTGGCTGAAGATAAAATGGTAAACTCTCTACAAATCATGATGGATACGACAATGCAAACAACTGTTAAAGCCATGATTGCCGAGTCCGTCAAAGCTGCAACCGCTCCACTGATGGACATGCTGCAAGCAATGGCAATTCAAATCGGAGAAATGTCCAAGGTTCAAGTCGGCTCAACCCAAACTCAAATCGAAAAGGATGCTGAAACCGCAAGAAAATTACAAGAAGAAGAGATTGAAAGAGAACGGCTACAGAAGGAACTTGAAGATAAAGACCATGAGCTTGCCCAACAATGCAATGAAGAGGAGCAGGCTAACGCTCAGGAACCGGTACAGGGTCAATCATCCCACTCCATGAGTACAAGGAACAAGAACAAGAAGAAACGAAGTGCCATTAAAAACGTGATGAAGCGGGCAGAACTGAAAACAGCCGAACCGGTTGCGTTAAATGCGGAACCGCTTGATGAGGAAGAAGAAGAAGATCCGGAGGAACTCAGCAGACGGAAAAGAAGGACAACCGGAGAATCCACAGCAACTCCAAGCCTCAGACCTCTGACTGTTCCACCTCCTCCACCGCCAAAACCAATTTGCGCCAACTTCAACCTTAAGAAAAAGGTCACCGGTCATCCAAGTGTATGGGCCGGTGTGCTGATCGATGCCGACAGACGCTCCAGAGAACACAGAGCACGGCAAGAAGAAGCAAGAAGACGGTTGGAGAAAGAACTGGAAAAAGAGCAAGACAAGGGGGGATCATCCAAGCCCTAAACTCTATTTCCATAATTATTTTGAACAATTATATTTTTGCTGTGTTTCAGAACTTGGCTACTTTGCTATCCTTTATGTTTTTCAAACATATTTTCTATGTTTTTCAAACATACAATCTTACCTATTTTTCTTCAAAAACATACACTTATCAAAAATCAAACTCATGTTTTTCAAACACGTGTCTCTCAAAGCAATTGAATTCATATTCTTAAAACCGGCCACACATTACAATTTTTGAATATTTATTCTAAATAATCAAAAAGGGAGAAATTGATAGAAAAATTAAGTAAGTTAATTTTCTTAAAACCGGCCACACATTACAATTTTTGAATATTTATTCTAAATAATCAAAAAGGGAGAAATTGATAGAAAAATTAAGTAAGTTAATTTTTGGAACCGGCCAGACAAACTAAACAGAAGTTAAATTTCATGTGCAGGTACTTAACAAACCGGAACCGGAAATCTTGCATCAATAACCGGTTGCCACTACTTCAAAGAAACCAGCCTCAAGTGATCAAGTCAAAAGATCACAGGAACCGGCTTCACTCTCTCAAGCAACCGGTTAACGAAGAACAAAAGATTACACTCCAACCGGATTATAATGAACAAGACACAGAAACCGGAAAGTACAGATCAAAAGTCAGAAGATTCAAATCTCAAGAGTGACGTACTATGACGGAAGAAACGTGTCTCGAAAGAATAAAAGAAGATCGGATCCGATCAGAAGCATGGGAGGAAAGCAATGATGCCTTGTTGATCCGATGCTGACGACCGGAAGCGGATGTTCAACACGTGTATCAATCTGAAAACCGGCTATGTCATCATCTGTTCAGAGTCACCTGCATGAATGCCAGGTGTTGAGGAAGTTGAAGCGTGCAAGCAACCTTTCTGCAAACAGGCGTGCTAATGATCAACCAATCCACAAGAGAGAGAAGAAAGTAGCCGTTAGCTACTTTCAGCTATAAAAGGAAGATCAGACGTCTTCATTTAAAGCAGTGGCAAGTGACGGATTACGAAAAACAAAGTATCAAAGCATTAAATTCTAGAGAGATAAACAGTGTTATATTCTAAAACCGGTTTGCCTAAAACCGGAAGTCATTCGTGTGATATTGTGTTGAGTTGTTGTATTACATCAAAGTGTGAGTTTTGGTGTAACCGGCGAGTAGCGAAGTTGGGCTCGACCGGAAGTGTGATTGTAACTCTAAAGTGTTAGTGGAGATCCTTCTCATAACCTGAGAAGAAGGGGTGACGTAGGAGGGTTTGCTCCGAACATCCATAAACAAATTTCCTTGTCTCGTGTTCTTTCATTCGCTTTCATTTCCCGCTCTTTCTAAACGTAAACCGCAAACTAATCGTTTTTCTAAAACCGGTCACTCACGTCCATTAAACCGAATCCTTCTTAAACATCATCTAAAGTCGCAAACGTTGCTTCAACCTGAAACAGACATTTCCGCCCTTGAACCCGGTTCAAGAGTCTGTGACAGTTTGTGCAGTGCTGAGAACGGTTTTAGTCTCTAACCGGACTATCACCAAGTTGTGTGTTGTGTAAGCGGCCACCCTTACTAAAACCGGAGAATCACACCCCGGTCCTCCAAGGGCGTCCCCGATCCTAACAGAATATGTGCACCCCACAAATGATGAATGTCCGGGATGTTGTGCTCCAACGCCATTGCATGTGCGCCATAATCCGCTCGTCTATCATGGTGCTCATCAAATGTAGAATCTCATTCACACCAAAGGGTGCAAATGTGAGAGTGTTGCCTTCGAACAACTTTCTAAAACTCCTCAGACTTTCTTATGATATGTCCATGACACTCTTGGAAACACAATTTTATTAGACTCTCACGTTTTAACACCCCTTTTCTCTTTTCGTTTTAAGGTTAGCCCTATAAATGCCTACGTTTCCACTAACATGCTCAACATTCATCTTTTAAACATTGTGGTTGGCTTACGGCGTGGAGAACGTCGTAATCAAGAAGAATTAAGATGAGAATGACTAATGTATCTTAGTGTTTCAAGCGATACATTTTTGGGGCGAGCAGCCTGCCGGCGTAGTTGGTATCCTTAAGATACCCTTTTGACTACGCGGCTTAGAATTATCGTTTGAGCAATTTGAGCCCGTTCATGTGGAAAAAGTGTTTATGACAACGCTTCTGTTTGCAACCCCTTCAATTAAAAACGTCGAGCTTTGTCGGGTTTTACCCTCATGCAATTTGAACAAACAAACAATCAAGAAAATGTGAATACAAAATTCACATTGTTCACGGGTTCTCACACCCTCAAGCAAAATGTTGTGAAGTTATAAACGTATCATCCTTCAAAAATTTTGGGTTAGTTTGGCCAACTACATGTTTTGAGCTAAACATCTTAGGTAATCCCCAGTAGAGTCGCCAGTTTTCTGTACGCGTTTTTTCGTCACCCGTTCGTTTTCTGGCGCGTGTGGCCCTTTTTTTTTAATTATTGGCATACACTCCTTTTTTTCGAATTGAATTGGCCCGTACAGGTTTTAAATCGATACACTCGCGAATGTATCGATCTAATTGACTTTAGAGTCACCACTTTAGTTTACTTCTCAAAGAAACTAAAGAAAAGAAAAATCAGAGATTCGTTTTAAGAGTTCGGTGTTTGGTTACGTATTAGGAAAGGGCCTACGGCTCTATGTCCTATACGCCTTTCTTTATAGACAGTCTCTACTCCTAAGTAATTGGCCATATGACGTTTGAAGGATTATTACGTTTTCGTTCTGAGTTCAGAACTCTTTTGCTTGTGTGAGAAAATCTTAACCATTTTGCAAGGGGCTAGTCCTATTTATGGGGTATTTGACAAGGATGAGGCATTGAAAAGTACTAAAAAACATTAAAACGCATCAAAGAGCATTGCAAGGCATAGAGCAACATTGTCAAAGAAAAACGAGAATTAGAATTCCCGAGAAAGATCAAATGAGGATAGATGAGGAGAATAACAATTCGATTGGAGGACTAGAATTTTATTCTTTTGCTCAAAGGAGAGAAGAGAGTGGATTAACTTAAGGTCCCGAGTGTTTCCCAGTTTAAAATTTTCAGAGTTAAAGAGAACTCCAAACACAACACATTAAAATGAGTCATTTTCAAAAATAATTCCCAAAAATTTCACATGATAGTCAAAAATATTATTAAAAGCTCACAGGAATCGAGTTTGGATTTTCGGAGTTATAGAACCCCCGATATGACACTGCAAAGATAGAAATTTTTCCAAACGGGCCCTAAAAATTATGGGAAAAAATTATTTTTGAAGAAAATAATATTTTGGAGTTTTTGGGAAAATTTGAAGAAGTTTGAAAGTGGTTTGAATGTTAGAATCATCATTTTAAGGTGGTTTGTTAAAATTGGGAAACAAACAGGACCTAAGTTTATTAAAAAAAAATTTTTTTTAAAGTTTTAAATTAAAATAAAAGGAAAAGAAAGTTTAGGGGCTCAATTGAAATGAAGGAAAGAGATTTAGGACTACTTTAATTTCGGATTAAATAATTAAATCGAAATTAAAGTATTTAGGTATATTTAAAAATAAAAGAGGCCCAGGGGCCTCTTTACAACTTCAACAGAAGTTGGAGGAAACCAAACATAACAAAATACCAGCAGAATTCCAGCCGGTCCTCCGTTCTCCTCCGGCGACTTCTCCGGTGACTTTTCCGGCGATGGCGATTTCTGGCGACCTTCGTCTGCAATCGAATCCCGTTTGAAGATGCTTCTCCGTCCATCCATTTCCTTCGCCTAGCTCTCGTCTTCTTCCTCCGCCGCTCATCCTGTTGATTCGAGCAGATTTCAACCTCAAGAAGTAGAGATTGAAAAGCTGCCACACCAGATCGAACATCTCCTTCTTCCAGATCGCAACCACGCTCGCTTCGAAGATTCGTCTAATCATCAGAAGCTAGTCTGCTCACCAAGATTACCTTCTGACGTTCAAAGTAACTGCCTCATCTGAAGAACCCTAAGACAGCACATTGTTGTTTTTCCTTCTTTGACGAAAGCAATTCTCACAATTTCAACAGAACACAACAGTGATTTTAGGACGAAAAGAATCCTAATCTCACCCTAAATCTAGGCTTACACTAAACCTAAACTAACGCCTATCAGTTAATCATTCAGCCAGCGACAAAAACCAAAATGCAGCAATCAAGAATCAAACTAGAAATCTATATACAAAACTTGCAATCAGATTTTAATAAACGAACGGCATCGGTGTACAGAACCGATGCCTCAATCAACATTACGATCTACATTGGATTAGTGTGGGTACCTGAATAGCGAAGAGACAAAGCGAGAGAGAAGATCAAATTGACCGAAGTTGCAGAAGCTTCAGCCTTGCGTTCCTGTTGTTCGTCGTATTTCGTTTTCTTTGATGCGAGCTCCTCCTTTCTTCAAATACTATCTTCTAGGGTGATTAGCTTAAACAGAAGCCTCGCGACTCACGCGCACCGTATTCAAGACAACTTTCCAGCAAATAGAGGACGAATCTCCCTGGACAGCTTCGTCATTTTGCTGCAGGTCTTACTGTAGCTTTTGACTGTCGAAGCTCTTCTCTCTCTCAAGAACTGCCCTCCAGAACCCTAAAAAAAACAGATCTCCCAAACCCTCCCTATCCAAAAACTTAAAAAATCTCCATGAAAACGGCCTCCCCCCTCTTTTTAACTGATCGGGTCTCCTTCTTCTTTTGCACAGGGACCTATTTGGAATTTTGGAAAAATTCAATGGCACGCTCGGAACAAAGAAAATATATACATTTTTTTTTCTTTTCGTTTCTTCTTTTCCAGTTTTTTCTTTCTTTGAATCACGGTTTGGGGATGGTACCATTGCAAAGATATGCGAGTTATCTTTCCAAACCAACTTGAATTATTCAAAATCATCAAGCACAGATCAAGTTAAAAATTTTTAAGGGAAAGGGTGTTCGATTTAAACCTCTTAGGAACACCTTCTACTCATGACCGGATTTCGTCTAGATATACGGCAACAATTGGAGATTGGGCTACACCATATGAAAGAGGACTAATTTATCTTTTCAAAACATCCAAGATAATTTCATCCAGTATTAAAGCCGGGATAAATTTATGAAGTCTAGGGTTCCAATGGAAGCTCAATGGGGACTTCAAACTTAAGGATTCTTGATTCTCTTTTCCAATAATCCCCTTTTCAAATAACCCACTTTTCAAATAATCTGATTTTCCCACTTTAGAAGACCAGTCTACTCTTTTCCACTTCTTCTTGACACGTTCTTGATCCCTCTTTGACCAAGGTTGACTCGTCGGTTGGCAGGTTGACTCGGGTTGACCCGTTCTCTTGTTTTCCTTCCTTTTGAGCATTTTCTGCACAAATTTGCAAACAGTAATATTATACTCAAAATTCAAGATTTTTCAAAACGTACAACATGAACGTGTCACGGGTTGGGAAAATAGAGTCGTTATGAAATTCGACCTTTGGATTGTTATCTTTTAAGCTTTACTGGGTCGGTTTTCCACGAGGTGTTTCTATTTTTGTTTTCCCGGTTCAATAAACAAACATGAGTATTATTTCGGGCCGGGTTTTTTTATTAGGTATCTAGGGTGTAAAAATGGGGTGTCTACAGAATGCGCCTCTTGGACATAGTTTGGAGAAAAAAACTCCTATTTTCATAAAACGTGTGTTCAAGCCTGAACAAATAGGCGCCGCATTTTTTTTTAACCCAAGATAAATGAATGAAAGAGAAAAGAAAAATACAACCTGACAGTGTTCTTCATTGATTTTTTTTTCATTCAGCCCTTTTCACATGTGAAGAAACCAGAGGCATGAGCCATGCAACGATCCTCGTGGAGAAAATGAGACATTAGAATAAGTTTCGTATCAAAGCTTACATAGAAATTTTGTGAAGAAAGCCTCTTTTCGTGATCATATTCAACAATAGATTGTCATGAGCCATCTTTTCACAACCGATCTCGTGTGAATTTTTGTCAAGTGAAAGTTCACAAGTAAAAACCTGCAAAACAAGAGAAACACAATGATAAAGCCAATATGCTGTCAATTTAAGAATCAGTTAACAAGCCTCTGTCGTATATCCTCATCAAAGAAACCTACGACTCAAAACGTAATCTCCTAGGTTCACCGATTGACAAAATAATCGTTCGTTGAGACATTCTAGAACCGTATACCCCTCCTGGGGTACTCTTCAACAAAACAACACAACCCTTTGTCTTCAAAAGATAGAAATCATCGAGTCCTAGATAGTCTCGATGAAGAAGACAACATGCTAAAATCCGTGGAGGATCCTTGTACTTGATCCCTCTTTGACCAAGGTTGACTCGTTGGTTGGCAGGTTGACTCGGGTTGACCCGTTCTCTTGTTTTCCTTCCTTTTGAGCATTTTCTGCACAAATTTGCAAACAGTAATATTATACTCAAAATTTAAGATTTTTCAAAATGTACAACATGAACGTGTCACGGGTTGGGAAAACAGAGTCGTTATGAAATTCGACCTTTGGATCGTTATCTTTTAAGCTTTACTGGGTCGGTTTTTCACGAGGTGTTTCTATTTTTGTTTTCCCGGTTCAATAACAAACATGAGTATTATTTCAGGCCGCGTTTTTTTTATTAAGTATCTACGGTGTAAAAATGGGGGTGTCTACACACTGTATGGATTAAAATAAACCCCGTGTGCTTGGTATGAAAAGATTGAAAACCATCCTCTCCCACTATTTCTCTCCAATTAATTATAATGAGTTTTCCTATCCTAATCAAAATAAACCTTCCCTCACAGTGTTAATCAAGAACTGCAATCTTACTTGGCTTGGAAGAAGGCACATAATTATAATCAACAAATCATGAATAATAATTACAATGTTAGAGCTTCCACCGACACTACTATGGGCTATCTTACGCCTCTGGCTCTAGATATTATCAACAACCAATCCAGGCCCATCCAGAGTAGTGTTCCTGCTGCTACTAGACCATCGTCATCAAGGCTAGACATCCGCACTAATACTTCAAATGTTTCCATCTATCAACATAGATCAATCACAACTGGTAAGAAGAAGGGACCTTTATTTTTAATTTAATTAAATTTTTTACTAATATCATCATTCATTATAGAAACTTTCATTTTATTTTAATTTTTTAATCTTCCTTAATTATCAATTTATTCAACACACAAACTGATCAACTGAGTTTTTATTTTTATTTTTATAAATATTATTATATGGAATAACTTAATTTATTCTTTTATGTATATTCAAAAGCTTGTAAGCTCCATCCTTCACTCAAATGGCGAAGCTGTTGCCAATCCCTTCAGGGAAAATTTCTTGAGTGATCAATTCGTAAACATGATGCCTAATGAGGTAATATTAAGATGAAGTTTCATTTCTTTTCTGTTATTTATTTTAATTAAATTTGTTACATGCATATATGCATGATAGGCAATATCAATTGTTGAGTATTGGTTGGCCCAACATTGTGGCCCAATCTTTAGTAACCCACTTATTAGACTTGACCTAATAATATAAATAGATACTACTCTGTTGGTGGGAGACAGACGTCAAACTCCTTTGTGGTGTTTTGGAGACTAGAGAAAGTGTTGTCGCCTTTGGTGAGGTAGTGGTGCAACGGAATCGATAAACAAGAGAAACTGAGTCAAACTTCAATCACATCAGCTAAGGTTTAGGGTTTGTAATTGGAGTTTGAGATTGTGTTGGAGAATATGAGTTATCTTCACTAATAAGCGCAGTTTATCTGCAGGACATTATCATGATTAAGACCATATCTCCATGATGATGCTGAGTAATACCCCGTAAAAGATTATCACCCTTTAATGCAAATCTACAATCTCTCATCATGATCCCCTCCACATCACCCGTGCTCACAACCTCCTATTCACCGCACAAACTAAGGAAGAGAACTAAGAAGAGGGTGATATCTATGCAAATTGCGTTGTAATCATATTTAAATAATTTATTTAATAAATTATATTTTAATGTGATTAATTTCAAATTACATATTTTTTGTCAATTATTTTATTTTAATATGATGCTGATTTCAACTTTTATCATATTTTTACTTTACAATATTCCAACTATTTTTAAATAATATCGTTACAAATTAAAGACTTCAAAAATTAGAACAATTTAATATCAAACCATTTAACAACAAATAAGTGTGAAGTCAAATTTGAACATAATTATCCAATTTGAACAAAATTATTCTTTATTGTAATTTTTTTTATAAATCTATTAAACAATGATTTTAATTTTAACAAATATTTAATTAGAACACATTAGATCATGTATAATGATAGAATTACCTTTTCATATATATATATATATATATTTTAAATATTTTTTTTATCCTTATGCTAATTAAAAAATCATCCATACTCGTATACAATCAAAAGAATAACTCAATCGGTATTAACGCAAACCCTATGACATTTTTGTTAACCATATAATATATAAAATATTAAAAAATTTGTTTCTCGTTAATTTGACAAATTTACAATAAAAAATTATATAAAATCATTTAAATAATTAAATCACATGTACTACCACTAGTAGAAAAAGGGTATTAGTAAGGGCTAAAAACGTTACTGAAAGCATCGAACGCCGTTACTGAAACTTATTTGTAACGGTAAATAAAACCGTTACCAATCGTTACTAAAAATTACGTTACAGAAACTTCACTGGTATCAGTAACAGCGTTCGAAAACCGTTACTGATAGTCATGGAATACCAGTAACGGTTCTAGCCGTCTAAAAACCGTCACAGAAATAACACGAGCATCTGTAACGATTTTCGAAAACCGTTACAGATAGTAATGGAACAACAGTAAAGGTTTTAGCCGGCTAAAAACCGTTACTGAAAGACTGTAGTATCTGTAACGGTTTTCGAAAACCGTTACACTTGCTTGTGTTGTTTCTGTGACGGTTTTTTATTTGTTAAACCGTTACAGTTAGATTTATAGTAACGGTTTTTGAAATTATTTAACCGTTACTAAACCCTAATAGTTTTTTTTTTTACAAATTTTTACCTATTTAAAACCTCAATCATCAATAACCAATAACCAAAAAGCACACAATCATCAATAACCAAAAACCAAAAACTACAATCATTAATTCAAAACAATAATCATCCACAAACTACAATCCATCCAAAAACTATAATCCATCCAAAAACTACAATCATATCACAAATTCACAAAAACCATTAATTAACGTATTTCAAATTACATTTCGACTAACCAGAATTGAAATGGGAAAGCGACGATCAAGTGAAGGGGATCATCTCTAAGTAGGAGGGGCATCATCTCGAGTGGGAGGGGCAGGTGGAAGTTGATCACGGGGAATCCTGGATAATAAGAAGTTCATCGTCGATCTCATCTCAAGCATCTCATCCCGCATTCTCTCACGCTCCCTTCGAGCTTCTTCACGTTCATCTTCACGTTGCATCAATAACTCTTCGCGCTCCATTTCACGCTGCCTTTGTGCTTCCTCACGCTCCATTTGACGCTCGATTAAGGCTTCTTCGCGCTCTCTCCGTGACTGAAGCTTCTCAACTTCACGCTCCTCTCGCATCCACTGTATCTCCTAAAGTAAAAGTGCGTTTTGCGTGTCACTGCGCTGTGTGCTAGTACCACCACGAGCATCAGGTCTAAAAGATCTAGGTGTTACACCGGAGCCCAAACCCACAACTCGCCCATGTCCCTGAGACCCGAATGCGCACTCAGCCAACTGAAATTTATTTCTATTCGGGTCTTCTTCTATAGCAGTTCGCAAGGCAGTCTACAAACACAAATTACATTTGATTACATACATACATATGATAAATAAAAGAAATATAACTAATAAACATGACTTACCACTTTTTCTTGAATAATAGGGGGAACCTCCGGATTTGGATCTTGTAGAGTCGGTTTCTTTGTATGAGTGTGCAGAAATAATTCCGCAAAATTAGGCGACGTACCGGTAGTCTTCTCCTGTACAAATTTAATAATTAATAAAAACGTAATAACATTATAAACTTTGTTATTCAATGATAAAACGAACCATTTGCTTCTCCACTTGCGAAAATGAGATGCTGCCCGCATGATTCTTGTACACAACATGCGACCTATTTTGCGCATTCACAGCACTTGTTTTCTGCAAATAAGAAAACATTTGTGTTTAATGAATGATTAATGTAAGAGCTATTTATAAACACATTAATTTACCTTGAATTCCGGCGTGAGAAAGCGACGATCAAGTAGATAATTCCAATCACTAATTTCGATCTCGGGAGGGGGATTTTCCCTAATCGCTTGCTCGTCACCTTCACGGGATTTAATGTACATGGTGTTCCAATGACATCTCCATCTATCCCATAATTTATTGGCTTGAAATAAACTTTGTCTTCGATAGTTGTTGATGCCATCCCCCACAGCCACGAAAGGATCCTAAATAGTGAACATTAAAATACGATTATAGATTGTGTTGAATACATAATGGACTTAATAATATAAAAAGTTACCGTGATAGCCATCCATATGTGATCTAGCTGTGTGGAGCTCAGGTCCGACCAACGCAAAGTCCTATGAGGTAGTGCATTGGAGTATCGAATGACACTCCCAATATGCCTCGACCAAGCTGTCCTATTCTCGCACATTGGTTTACCATCAACAGGGTTAAATTGAAGACTCATCTTTTGCCCCGCTTGCAATCTACCAACAGCTTTATTCTTGTTCTTGCCCCGTCTCCTTCTCGAAATAGATCCTAAAATTAAACAAAAAATTATATAGGATCACAACATCTAACTTAAGCAAAAACACAAGTACCTCCATCTTGCTCCTCAGACGGGGGCTGTGTCTCATCATCATCATCATCGGGGATAGTGTTTGGTACACTATCAACATTCATGACATCATCAAGGTCCAAATCAATTTCCCCGATAGAGTTACACAATTGCACGGGATCTTCTGAATGCTCCTCGGTCCTTTGTATAAGGTCGTGTAGCGCGCTGCTTAAACTCTTACCTTGCATTCTTTTAGGTGCCATGATAGCTGCAAATATTGAATGTGATGTTTATAAGACAAATTTACAAGTAACCCTTCATAGAAAATAATTCAACCTTAATTAGAATAACGGGGATTTATTGGTGTCACAATTTTCCATTCAAGCCTTGATGCCATATCTGTAGAGTAAAAGACTTGTTGTGCTTGGCTTGCCATTATGAATGGTTCATTTAATTGAGTCTGTAGAATCCTGTTGATATTTATACTAACATAACCATACTTATCAACTTTAATTCCCCGATCTTTGTGATAAACATCAAACCATTTGCATTTGAAGAGAATCACTCGTCTTCCACAAAAGAATATCACTTCTATGATTTCATTGATCACTCCATAGTAGTTAATAGTCTCGGTCCCATTATTACCAACAACCAAAACCCCACTATTTTGGGTAGTCAAGCTCTCGTCATGTTTTTCAGTGTTAAACTTGTACCCATTTATTTTGCACGAGTTATATTTCTTTGCATACAATGTAGGCCCACGTCCTAAAATCTTAAGATTCGTTGTCCTATCGGATTGATCGGTTAGTTGCTCCACCTATATATTCATTAGAAATTATTGTTAAACTAATTGTCATATACTAAAAAAGAAAATTGTTGAGACGATTACTTACTCTTTCTTGGAAATATCTAACGTATTGTTTATCCCGAGCCTCATTGGAAATATTAGGAGGGCATGATTGAACGAAATCGCTGCGCAAATGACAGATTAAATTATTACTTACATCATACCTCATAATGACATTAATGGACTTACTTATAATATTCTTCAGTTTCGCGACAATTTTTTAAAATGTACCAATGAGCACGCTCACGATCACCCGGTTCATATGTGTAGGATGTGCCATTAGATAAGTCTTCCATAGTGATGAAAATGGAGAATGTTGTACTTGTATTTATGGATTCATCATTTGACTCTTGATCGTCCAAATATCGGGCACACATGCTCATACTCTCATTCAAAAGGTAACTCTCGTTGATTGAACCTTCTGGAAAGTTCATGTTCCTAAAGTATTTCTTGAGTGTGCTCATATATTGTTCAACTGGATACATCCATCGATACTGAACGGGCCCTCCAAGACAAGCTTCAAAAGCTAAATGAACTAGCAAATGCACCATTATATCAAAAAAAGAAGGTGGAAAGATCTTCTCCAATTTGCAAAGTGTCAAGACAATGTCGTCATGTAATGTTTCCAATTGCCCGCGTTGTAAACTTTTTTGACAAAGCAACCGAAAGAACCTTGCTAAATTCACCACGGCATCGTACATATCATCGAGAAGTAGGCCACGTGTAGCTAGTGGAAGGAGATATTGTAATAGAATGTGACAATCGTGACTCTTCAATCCTGATATTTTTTTCTCCTCCATGTTTACACACGCCCCAATATTTGAACAAAAACCGTCGGGCATTTTAATATCTTTCAAAAACTGACTTAAACGTTTCTTATGTTATGAGGACAATGCATGGGGGGCCGGCGGACACCGAAGAACACCATCAACTTCAACCGGATGTAAGGAATGTTTTATGTTCATTATGACCAAATCTTTCCTTGCTTTAATTCCATCCTTGGTCTTTTCTTTGAAATTCATTAAAGTTCCCAACAAACTATCACATATATTCTTCTCAATATGCATTACATCCAAATTATGTCTCAACATCAAAGATTTCCAGTAAGGCAATTGAAAGAATATACTGAATTTGTTCCAATTATCACATCGGGATTCATGTATAACTTTCGTTTTCTTAGGCAGGTACTTTGTCAAACAAATTTCCTTTAGATCTCGCGCTTGCAATTGAATTTCGGAACCCGATAATAGTACAGGAGGATCTCTATGCTCCGTATGCCCGTCAAACGTATCGGTCTCTTTGCGCCATCGATGATTAGACGGGAGGAATCGTCGATGATTCATGTAACACTCCTTCTGGCAATTTGTTAACCTCAAAGACGCGGTGTTCTGATTACAAGACGGACATGCCAATTTACCCTTTGTACTCCATCCAGACAAATTTGCATAAGCCAGGAAATCATTAATAGTCCACATAAGAGCTGCCCGTAAATTAAAATATTGTTTTCTGCTTGTATCGTATGTCTTCACACCGGTATTCCACAATTCCGTCAACTTTTCAATAAGTGGCTCTAAAAATACGTCAATACAATCACCGGGACTTTTTGGTCCTGGAATGAGCATTGAAAGAATAAAATTGTTTTTATCCATACATGTGGTAGGAGAGACGTTATAAGGGATTAGAATAACTGGCCAAATGCTGTACGATGTTTTTCCGCTAGCAAAAGGTTGAAAACCATCACTAGCCAAACCAAGTCGCACATTTCGAGGTTCTGTTGAGAAATTTGGGTACAAGTTATCAAAGGTCTTCCATGTCATTGAATTAGCAGGATGCCTCAACACATCATCTTCGGGATTGTTATCTTTATGCCAAGTCATGTGTGGAGCAATTTTGGAACACATGTATAATCTTTGCAACCTCGGTTTTAATAGAAAATAGCGCAGCGACTTGTTGGCTATATACTTACCATTCACCTTCGTTCGAATTGCACCATTAGATTTATTGACATTCCACCTAGAAAGCCCACAAACTTTACATTGCTGCAAATCCTTATCCTCTTTACGAAAAAGCATGCAATCATTCTTACACGCGTCAATTGTTTCGTACGATAGGCCCATGTCTTTAATGAATTTCTTGCACTCATAATACGAATTCGGTAGTTGATTATGAATTGGCAGTATTTCCTCCTTCAATAAACTCAACAATAAATCAAATGACGTGTTTGTCCACTGACCTACATTCTTGATGTGAAGAAGTTTAAGAAGAGTTGAGGCTTTGGAAATGCGAGAACCTTCATACAAAGATAGTTTCGAATCGTCCAACAATTTGTAAAACGTATTAGCATCATCACCGGGAGGCTCATTTTCACTCGAATGTTCATTATCAATGTTGACATTAGGGTACAAATCACCAATAATATCTTCCATTAGATGATCCTGACAAACTTCAACAGGTTCGTCTTCCATGATATTAGTCTCGTTATTTGGTGGTTCATTGATCGGTTCGTCTTCAATTTCATCATCTGATTCATCTTCCTCCACATTCTCGGTAACAGCATTTACAAGTTGACGTCCAATTGATCTCTTTTCACCGTGAAAATACCAAAAACCATAATTTTGTCTTATGCCATATACAATTAGATGGGATCTAACCACACTCTTATTCTCGTATACTCGATTTGCACACCTTACACAAGGACATGCAATCGATGATCTACCCGTAGACCTTTCAGCAAATTCTATGAATTTGTCAATCCCCTCACTATATTTAGGATCAGTACGAAGTATAGTCATCCATGTTTTGTCTGGGATTTCCATCTAACCTAACATACATATTAATCATCCAACAACCTAACATCAATAATCAAACATACAAATCATTTGTTAATCTAATAATTCAAACATGCAATAATATAACATGCAAATAATCTAACATGCAAATAATCTAACTTAATCTATCAATCCAATAATCTAACATACAATTAATCTAATAATCAAAAAATGCAATAATCTAACATACAAATAATCTAACTTAATTTAATAATCCAAACATGCAATACTAACATCAAATAATCTAACTTAGCATTCAATATTATCTAACCTAACATACAAAGTATCCACTAACCTAACATCAATAATCTACTTAGCATTCAATATTACTAATCTAACATACAAATAACAATCTAACTTTAGCATTCAATATTACCAATCTAACATACAAATAATATTGATTGTAAATAAGAACTAACCTGAATCTGAAAGGGCAAACTTCAAGCAGCGATAGGAAATACAAGGGCAAACGGTGAATATTGAATTTTCTGCAAAATAGAATGAAAAAGAGTATTGAGAAATAATGCACACAGTCCTATTTCAAATTAACTATTCAGCCAAACTATAAATAGAATACACAGTCCTCTTTTTTAATAAAAGAGTTGTAACAAATCTCAACTAGCAGCAGTATTTCTAGAAAAATGAACATTTAAACATATTTAAATAAAGCGGAAGGAATGAAGTTAGAGGGACCTGTTATGTGAACTAAGGCAGCTAAAAGAAGAACATAGAGAAACATTAGAGAGGACATGGAATTTGATGATTTAGTGCTAAAATGTGTGTTAGCCATTGGGGAAGAGAAAGAAGTATTTATTTTGTGCTCCAATCCTTTAAAACAGACGGGTCAATTTATAGTGGATTGATGATGGATGATCACATGATTCCATTAATTAATTAAACTATTTATTTTTCCTAATTCTTAGTCAAGGCAGCCAGTAAAATTAAGCAAAGAGCCAAGTATAAGACATCACATCATCATCCTGTTATTTTGTTGATCAAATTGAAGAATTCCACAAGCCATGAAAAGTCTTCATCTATCTTAAATTTCCATCCACTAATTCATGCCTTATTGCTAGCTCGTCATAGAACATCAATAATAAGAACTATTTAATAAATTTGAACATCGTCTCCATTTACTTGATCATTTTACCTTGTGGTAATGTTTAATCAAACTATATCATATATGAATATGATTTATTAGTTTATTATCTCAATGCTCACTCATATATATCTTGAATCTTGATGTCCAAAATTATTGTAATAACGAATTGATCAGATGTACATTGTATCATTTATCAAATTATAAAGGCAAAATCTATAACAGTCCTAAAGGCAAATGTTCGACAGGCTGATTTAAAGGTACATTATAAAACTACAGTCTCGATGATAAACAAGCTCTGATCATATTCAATGCAATTACAATCAGATTATTTTTAATGTCATAGGGAAAATTGTAATCTTAGATGACAGCATGCAACATGTTCATCTTTAATAATGAATGAATCAGCGTATGAACTATATACGAACCAAACTGAACCCTAAATCTCTGAAAGGAAGAAGTCAGTTAATAAACGAACCACTTCCTTCGATCACTCACGGGAAAATCACAAGCAATTTTGAAGTTTAATTAAGCTGAGGAACCAGCACAGTTCAAAATCTTGGGAGTAGTAGAAAGAAAGGTTAAAATTAGTTCAAATGAGACGAACCAGGGGTACGACGTTGCTGGCCGGAATTCCACCTTGTCGGAATCTTCAAATAGTAAATATTAACCTATTCGAAATACAAATAGATTGAAATAGATAAATTTGTGAATCCGAAATAAGGAAATAGATTGAAATAGATAAATTTGTGAGAAAAAAGAAGAACTTACCTAGGGTTGATCGTCGGACAGTTATGTTGGCGGCGGACAGGGCAGGAACAGAGAAGAGGGGAAGAAGAAGAGAAGAGTGGAAGAAGAAGAGAATAGAAGAAGAACTTACCTGATCGGCGGAAGATTGGGAGTAGAAGAAGATCGGCGGATGATCGGCGGAAGAAGAAGGAGAAAACAGTCGCGCGCGGAAGAAAGGAAAAGAAAGGAAAAGAAAGAAAGGAAGAAGGAAAAAAAAAAGAACGCGCGGGTTATTAATGAACATATGTAACGGTTATTCATATACCGTTACAGATACTAGTAGAGAAAGTTAAAAAGCCGGCTTGATATCTGTAACGGTTTATGAATAACCGTTACAGATGTCCTAGTAGTAACGGTTTTCTACTAAAACCGTTACTGATATCAATCACAAAGTACTGTAAATGAAAGCAATATCTGTAACGGTTTTATACAAAACCGTTACAGATACTGTCAAAGAAGTTAAAAAGACGGCTTGATATCTGTAACGGTTATTCATACACCGTTACAGATTCCCTAGTAGTAACGGTTTTCTTCTAAAACCGTTACTGATATCAATCACAAATAACGGTAATTAAAACAGTATCTGTAACGGTTATTCATACACCGTTATAGATACTATCAAAGAAGTTAAAAAGATGGCTTGATATCTGTAACGGTTATTCATACACCGTTACAGATTCCCTAGTAGTAACGCTTTTCTACTAAAGCCGTTACTGATATCAATCACAAATAACGTTAATTAAAGCAGTATCTGTAACGGTTTATGTAGCCGTTACTGATATTCTCATAACAGTAACGGTTTAATATAACCGTTACTCATAAAAAATATTAGTAAGGGCGTTTGAGCGCCGTTACTAGGAGTCGTTACAGAAGACATAATTTCTACTAGTGTACTACCGTGATTTTCCTTTTAAAAGTTTTGAAATAACTCGATTCATAAAAATTATACATATCAAATCCATAAATAAGAAATTAATTTGAAATATTCTCTACTTTTAAATTGATGTTTCACCTTATTTTTATTGTGAAATATGAGTAAATTATTTGCTTACTGTAAAGATGGTGGTAACATTTTAAAATGCATTTCTGTTTTGTTAGTAGGCCTTACTAGATTTCAAATGAATTTTAATATTATTCAATCAATAATTTCTTTATCAATCGTATCTTCAATAAAAAAAAATATTTATATATATATATAATTTATTATATATATATATATATCCAAATAATATATTTTTTTATTTTAATAACTTGAAATAATATTAGTTATTTAAAAATAACCCATTAATTATTCAAATAATCTTAAATCAAATCCCACTCGTTTTCATGATTACAAGGTAATAATTGAAATAAGGATCATCTATTCTAAATGGTTATATTTTATAAATAAAAAATGAAATTCAAAATTATTTATATTTTAAAAGTATAATTATTTTTTTAACCACCGGACACTAGTAGAGAATGATGCGATTTTTCATTGGGCGCATACAAATTTGTAATTCAAATTTTTGTCTAAAATTAGTATAATAATAACTTAATATTTTTTAAAATGTATACCTTTCATATATATATATATATATTTGAAAATTGTGGATATATGCATTGATTTGAAAGAAGAATTAATTATTTTTAAGTACACCAACCAATTATAATTTTAGAAAAAATAAATTAAAACGACAAAAAATGATATTATAGAATATAAATTACATATATATATCTTAATTAATAAATTATCTTTCTTAAGAATTCAAAACTTTTGTTTAGTAAAATAATAATTCTTGCTTATTATTACAAGAAATTTTATCATATAAAGAAAATATTAACGGTCAAATATAATTACGTTTATTTTCTAATAAAACAATATATTAATTGTTTACCGGTTATAAATTGCCAATTGAGTCAGTTTACTTTTAACTAAAAGAAAGTATTACTTGTTCAATTTATAAAATTTATAAAAGAAATTTAAACGGACAATGTAATCATATTTATTTTATATTAAAATAAAATATTATTCGCGACTTAAATAAAATAATTGAAATAATTTTTTTTTAAATTAATACAATAAATCTAACACTAAACGACAATAAGACCAATAGTTTTGTTCTCTATTGCTTATGGAATTATCATCAAAGTTGTTAAAATTACTTAGTGTTATTGCTTGATTTACATTCAGTCTACAAATAATTGATTTCATGTAATATTACAATAATTTAAGTTTATATATAGTTATTCATAAACAAAAATAAAATTTAAAAACAATAAAAAGATGAGATAGTGATCCAAATGAATTAATTATTGTTATTAGAAAATACAAAATTATTTTTACTATTAAATTTAGTTAAATATTATAATACTAATATTAATACATAAATATATGATAAGCTCTTTGTCGGGGATCTTTTTCCTATACTAAAATCTTTTTGAAATACAATTATTGCTGTAATTTTGATTTTGAAAAAAATAAATAAGACTAATTTTGACCCAATTCCACCTTATTCTATCACTTGTATCTTTCTTCTTGAAATATATTTCTTCTTCATTAATTTCCTGGTTTTAATTTCTTTAGCTAGATAAGTATATCTCCAAGCATTTCTTTTTCTCTTTATACATATAATAGATCTAAATGCAAGTTTTCATGGTTGATGATTTGAAATTGACATAAACCCACGATTTGAAATTGACATAAACCCACGTGAACTTGTATACAAATGTCAAATCAACTCGTTTACTTTTTATAATTTTTGAAAAGATAAAAAGACTTTTCATTGCGGTTAAAGATTTATTAAATCAATATCGATCTTAACTTTTGAAATTGTTAAAGAAAAAACAATTTTTGTTGCTGAATTTTTCTCTCCAATTGATTATAATGAATTTTCCTATCCTAATCAAAATTAACCCCTCCTCACAGTGTTGATCAAGAACTGCAATCTTACTTGGCTTAGCAGCAGACACAGAATTATAATCAAAATCAATCACCTCCTCCCAGTTTTAATCTTGGCTACTTCAATCCCCAATACCTGGAATCCTACTTGGATTGGACCCGGACACAAAATTATACTCTACAAATCATGAATAATTATATTGTTAGATCTTCAACCGGCACCAATTCCAGGCCCATCCAGAGTATTGCTCCTACTACTACTAGACCGTCGTCATCAAGGCGTAACAACCGCAATAAAAATAATAATAATAATGCTTGACATGTTCCCGCCATTTATCAACCTAGATCAATCACAACTTGAAGAAGGAGAAGGAATGTGGTATGAATATATTCTTTTTTTACTCTTTAACTAATATCATCATTCAACTATTTTATTTTAATTTTTTAATCTTCATTAGGCTCGGGTGATTCAAGATTTATTTAACACACAAAATGAGTTCAGTTTTTTTTTTTTTAAATAGTAATAGCATAACCCTTGCTTAACATGTTCTTTTATGTATGGAAATTAAGCTTGTTAGCTCCATGTTTGAATCAAATGCCCCAGCTGCAGCTGCATCTGTTGTTACAGTTATTGTCTTCGAGGAGAATTTCATATGATGACTCATGAGGTAATAATAACAATCAAGTTTAATTTCTACTATTTAAATTTGAATTTGGTGTGATATCGATAACTAAAATAATTGTTGCATCCATGATAGGAAATATCGATAAGTCCGATTGAAGAAGAAGTTGACCGTGAAACTAGATTGAACAAGGGAGAGATTATGATGATCGTGGATAGAGTATTGAGGCATTGCCATTCTCTGTTAAGTGAACATGAAGGAGAAGTCTGCTCCATTTGTTAGGTAAGTGATCCTCTTATATATTAATTACCCGATATATATATTAACTTTGATCACATTGATTTATGTATTAATAATCTATATATATATATATATATATATATATATATATATATATATATATATATATATATATATATATATATATATATATATATAAAACGATGCTTAATAAAAAAATGTAGGGTGACATTTACGCTCTTACCACGTTCATTTGAGTTTTTACATATTTTTTCTCTTCTATCATAATTATATATATCCATAAATACTAAATTATCTCTCCTCAAATAATTATTAATTTATATTTCTTATTTAGTTTTTATTTTATTTTATCTCTCATATAATATATATTTTTTCACACAAATTATATAAAATATATATTACCTTATTAATAATTTTATATTTAATATTAAATATCTATTTATTTGTATGTAAAAATATTTATAATATAATTTTAATTTATCAATAATTTTATATAAATACAATTTTTTTCATATTTTCACATAAATAAAATTTTATACTTTTTTTTAATAAAATAAAATATTATATATATTTTAATTTATTTAAAAAATAAATATTTTTAAAACAAATATCATCTCTCACCTAAAGTTTATATATATTAATTTACCTTCCTAATTATTTTTTATTTTCTCTCTCATCTTTTATTTATATATATATATATATATATATATATATATATATATATATATATAATAAAATAAAAGATTATATATATTTTTATTTATTTAAAAATATAAATATTTTAAAAATAAATAACATCTCTCACCTAAAATTTATATATATTAATTTACCTTTCTAATTAATTTTTTTTATTTTCATTTATAATATACCTAATAATAATAATTCTCAAATTCCCTGCATTTATTTGAGTTTTTACCTATTTTCTCTCTTCTATCATAATTATATATACATAAATAATTCATAAATAGCAATAATTATTAATTTATCTTTCTTAGTTTTTATTTTATTTCTCATATATATATTTTTCACACAAATTATATAAAATATTTATTATCTTATTAATAATTTTATATTTAATATAAAATATCTATATATTTGTATGTAAAAATATTTATCATATAATTCTCATTTATCAATAATCTATATATATCTAATAACACGCTTAATTTGAAATGTTGAGGGTGTACTTCACGCTCTCTCCAAAATAATTCTCATATCACAAGGTATTTTTTTCATATTTCTCTCTCTTCATTTATGAATTGTTTTTCTTTAATTAATATATATATTAATGTTATAATTATTATTAAAATATATTAAAATTTAATATTTTACATATACACATTAAATCAAATATTTATCTATATTAATTGAGTTTAGTATTAAATACTACTTATAAAACATTAAAACCTGCAATAAAATCAAGAATTTCAAATATATATTATATTAATTATAAAATGTAACTTTCAGTTATTCCATTATATTAATTATAAAATAGAAAAAAAAATTATCATGTTTAACATTAAATACTAACTACAAAATATTAAAACCTACAATAAAATTAATAATTTCAATTATATATTATATTAATTATAAAATTTAACTTTCAGTTATCATATTATATTAATTATAATATAAAACTTAACCTGCAATAAAATCAAGAATTTGGAATATATATTATATTAATTATAAAATATAACTTTCCGTTATCCCATTATATTAATTATAAAAAGAAAAAAAATGTAGTTATCATGTTTAGCATTAAATACTAATTATAAAACATTAAAACCTACAATAAAATTAAGAATTTCAATTATATATTATATTAATTATAAAATTTAACTTTCAGTTATTATATTATATTAATTATAATATAAAACTTAACCTGCAATAAAATCAAGAATTTCAAATATATATTATATTAATTATAAAATGTAAATTTCCGTTATCCCGTTATATTAATTATAAAATAAAATAAAAAATGTAGTTATCATGTTTAGCATTAAATACTAATTATAAAACATTAAAACCTACAATAAAATTAAGAATTTCAATTATATATTATATTAATTATAAAATTTAAATTTCAGTTATTATATTATATTAATTATAATATAAAACTTAACTTTCAGTTATCATATTATAATAATTATAAAATTTAACACAAAAACAATAATGATGAAAAACATAAACAGAAATTAAATTCCTTGAATTGATAAAATAAACAAGAACTATTTGATTGAGTTCTTGAAGAGAAAGATTGAAATAATATTATTGATTGAATGAATAATCTTTACAATAGTTTATCTATTTATAATAGTAATAGAGAAATAATTAAATTTAGAAAATATAGGATTTGGTTATTATATTTAGCCTAATTAATAGGAGATAAAATATAGGATTTGGTTATTATATTTAGCCTAATTAATAGGAGATAAATAAATAATTTCTCTTATTTATTTAATACTTTATCATCCCCTTCAAGCGAAAAGGTGAGGCACAAACCTTGAGCTTGCTACGTAAAAGAGCAAATCGATGAGAAGAAAGACCTTTGGTGAAGATATCAGCCACTTGATCTTCAGTAGGAATATATTGGATGAGTAGTTATTTACGAGCAACTTTTTCCCGAACAAAGTGAAAATCGATTTCAATATGTTTTATGCGAGCATGAAATACCGGGTTTGCTGATAAGAATGCGGCACCAATATTATCACACCATAGAACCGGAGAAGAAGAAAGTGAAACTCGAAGTTCACTAAGTAGAGATTGAATCCAACAAAGATCAGCAGTTGTATATGCAAGAGCACGGTATTCAGATTCAGTACTAGAGCGAGCAACTACTTGTTGTTTCTTAGAATTCCAAGAAACGAGGTTGTCACCTAAAAAAATACAAAATCCAGTTGTTGAACGACGATCATCGGGACATCCTGCCCAGTCAGCATCAGAGTAGGCAGCAAGAGTGAATTGTGAATTTGGACGAAGAAAGATCCCATGACGAGGAGTATGACGAAGATATCGAAGAATACGTTTAACCGCTCCCCAATGAGAAGATGTGGGAGTTTGCATGAATTGACAAGCTCGATTGACAGCAAAGGCTAACTCATGACGAGTTAGTGTAAGATATTGTAGAGCCCCTACTATACTACGATAGAGAAACGGATCAGATAAAGGATCACCATCATGTTTAGAAAGGGATGAGCCAGCAGAGACGGGAGTGTGTAATGGCTTTGCTTGAATCATATCAGCCCGAGTGAGAATATCGTCAATATACTTGGATTGAGAAAGAAATAAGCCATCTTTGGTACGAGTGACTTCCATTCCAAGAAAGTAATGTAATTGACCTAAATCTTTAACATGGAATAATTTATTTAATTGAAATATAATTTTTGTTAGAAACGATTTAGAGTTGCCTGTGAGAATAATATCGTCCACATATACTAAAAAGTATGCTGTTATTTGAGGTGCATGATACGTGAAGAGAGCCGTGTCAGATTTTGATTCTATGAAATCAAAAGATAGTAGAGCAGTCCGGAGAGTAGCATACCAGGCACGAGGAGACTGTTTAAGACCGTATATTGCTTTATGAAGTTTGCATATATGATTAGGAAAATCTGGATGGACAAAACCGGGTGGTTGTGCCATGTAAACTTCTTCTTGTAGAGACCCATGAAGAAATGCATTGCTAATATCAAGTTGATGAATGAACCATTGATAAGATATTGCCAAAGAAAGAATAACACGAATAGTAGTGGGTTTTGCCACAGGACTGAATGTCTCTTCATAATCAATACCTTGTTGTTGATGGAATCCTTTAGCCACGAGACGTGCTTTATGTCGATCAATAGACCCGTCAACTTTATGCTTGAGTTTGAAAACCCATTTACATCCAACAATATTATGAGATTGTGTACGAGGAATAAGAGACCATGTTTTATTCTGAATAAGAGCATTATATTCATTTGTCATGGCAAGACGCCATTGCGGATCCTTATTAGCTTTGGCAAAACATGTAGGTGTAGTAGCGGAAGAAGTAGCAATGAGAGCTGATGAGGACATAGACCGTGCTTTATTGCGTGTGATCATATGATGAGTAGAAGATGTAGGTGCATTAACTGTTGTGATAACTGGTTGTGTTGAAGGAACAGTAATAGTAGTAGAAGAAGATGTTATAGTGTTTGGTGATGTTGTTGAGGTCGAAGAGGGTGATGATGAAGACGGTGAAGTGATATGAGATAATAGAGGTGGTATTGGTAAATTAAGTATAGTTGTTGGAAGAGATGTCTCGTTATCTTCTTGTAGTTTAGGCAAGCGCACAAGGTCCTTATTTTTGAAAGGAAAAGTGAGTTCGTCAAAAGTGACATGTCGAGAGATAAATATTCGTCCAGACGGAATGTGAAGACACTTATAACCTTTATGAGATGAGCTGTAACCAAGGAAACTGCATTCAGTAGTATGAAAATCGAGTTTGTGTTGATTGTACGGCCGTGTGAGTGGATAACAAGAACACCCAAATGTCTTCAAAAAACCATAATCAGGAGAAGAGTGAAATATAGTCTCGAATGGTGAACGTTGATGTAATGTCGGAGTAGGAAGACGATTGATAAGATATGTGGCTGTTTCAAAAGCTTCACTCCAATAATGTAGTGGCATAGATGCATGAGCCAATAAAGTGAGACCAGTTTCCGTAATATGACGAATTTTTCGTTCAGCAATGCCATTTTGCTCACTAGTATGTGGGCAAGATAAACGATGTAAAATACCATGATTATCTGTTAATGATTTGAAATTTCTATATTCTCCTCCCCAATCAGTTTGCAATATTTTTATTTTACGACTAAATAAATTTTCAACAAGTCGAAGAAAGTTGATAAACGTATTCAAAACATCCGACTTTTTCTTTAGCGGATATATCCACGTGAATTTGCTAAAATCATCCACAAAATGTACGAAATAACGACAACCATTAGATGAAAATTCAGGAGCAGGTCCCCAAACATCTGAATGAATTAGGTCTAAAGGAGCCATAGATGTAGATTTTGAAGCTGAAAAAGGTAGTTTATGTGCTTTCCCATATTGACATGATCCACAAAAAGAAATAGTATTATTACCTGAAACTGGTAATTTAAAGTGTGATATAACTAAAGATGTAGTAGCGCTAGAAGGATGTCCAAGTCGTGAATGCCAAATTTGAGCCGGAGATCTAATACCAATAAATGCTTGTTTATTAGAACATGTTGAAAACGAACTTTCAGTAGGTTCAACGCAATAAAGTCCGTCCTTGAGTAATCCCTTAAGAAGCACTATCTTCGTATCTCGGTCTTTAATAAGACAAATATTTGGGTGGAATTCAAAAAATACGTTATTATCTGATGAAAATCTCGCGACACTCATCAAATTTTTAGTAATATTCGGAACGTGTAAGATATTACGTAAGTAGAGAGATTTTTGTTGATTTAAAATTTTAGTCGTACCAATATTATAAATATTCAGAGGCATACCGTTTCCGACTTTGATAGTTTGAGTACCTGTATAAGGAGCATGTACATGTAGATTATTAAGATCGGAAGTAATATGGTCGGTAGCACCTGAATCTGGACACCAAGTGGGATCTACAATAGTAGACGATGTAACTAACATTGTCGTAGGATTTGTAGAAGGATTAAAACGAGGGCACTCAAGAGCACTATGTCCTTGTACATTACATATTTGACAAGATGGATTATAAAAACAACTTTCGGAGCGATGACCAATTTTATGACAAAAATTACATTGCAGACGATTATTGTCTCGGTTCTGTCTTTGGTTCTTTCCGCCTCCATGCCTATAAATATAAGCAACATTCGCTGAAATGTTTGAGCGCGAAATATTTTCATAATGGAATTTTCTTTTCTTGAATATGAGTCGTTGTTCATAATTTAGAAGTATGTCTGTCATCTCATTAAACAATAGATCTTGTCCGGAAGTTAGAGCACATATCATCGGCTCGAACTCGTCTCCAAGCCCGTTGAGTAGAGTTAGTTGCAGATCTTGATCAGAAACATATTGTCCGGCAGCAATAAGTGCATCTGATAGGTTTTTGATGTGTTGAATGAAGTTAAGAAGAGAATCACTACCTTTGTGTGCGTTTAGGAGTTGACTCCGTAACTCAAATAGTCGGCTCTTTGATTGAGAAACATAGATTTTCTCTAAGGTTTTCCAAAGTTCTTGTGCCGAAGATGATTTTGAGACTTGTTGACGAATCTCGTCGGTCAATGTTGAAAAGAGCCATGCAAGTACCCTTTGATCTTGGATACGCCATTGTTTAAACTTTGGATTCTTGATTTGAATTGCATTATTTTGACCATCTGTTTCTTGAAGAAATTTGGGAGGAGTTTCAAGATTTCCTTCTACTATATCCATAAAATCATAACCTATCATGATTGGAGTAACTTGTGATTTCCAATAGATATAATTATATTTATCAAGCTTTACGCTTCCAGATATTATTGGTAGAACTGAGGAGTGATATTGTTCTTCCATTGAAATCGTTTTCGGGAGTTTTCCCTTATACGCTCTGATACCAAATTAAATTCCTTGAATTGATAAAATAAACAAGAACTATTTGATTGAGTTCTTGAAGAGAAAGATTGAAATAATATTATTGATTGAATGAATAATCTTTACAATAGTTTATCTATTTATAATAGTAATAGAGAAATAACTAAATTGAGAAAATATAGGATTTGGTTATTATATTTAGCCTAATTAATAGGAGATAAAATATAGGATTTGGTTATTATATTTAGCCTAATTAATATAATTAATAGGAGATAAATAAATAATTTCTCTTATTTATTTAATACTTTATCAAACAGTGTAACTACAATTAAATCAATATAATAAATCAACCCAACTTTTCATCTTCTTTTCCATCTAAATATTTGTTTTCCTATAAATAATTTTACATCAACAAGGTTCTACTTTTGCGACTTTCACTGTTTTGCTTTTTTTTTTTCTCAGGAATTTTATCATTTTAGGCAACTACAACAACATTCTATCTTTTGAATTCCATCTTGGTTAAAGTGAATAATAATTAAATTATATTAACATCAATTTATTTATCAACATCATTATTTCATTCAATAATTAAATTGGTAATATGTTATGTTTCACCAATCTATTGTTTATTGTTTTTTTCCAGGAATTTGATCATTTCAGGCTGCTGCAACAACATCCTATCTTTTGAATTCCATCTTGATAAAGTGAGTAATAATTAAATTATATTAACATCAATTTCTCTATCAACATCATTATTTCATTCAATAATTAAATTGGTAATATGTTATATTTCACCAATCTATTGTTCATTGTTTTTTTCAGGAATTTGATTATTTCAGGCCGCTGCAACAACTTCCTATCTTTTGATTAAATTTTATGACTAATTAATAAAATAAAAAGTTTAAATACATATAATCTCTTTATTCTTAGCATAATATTTTTTTTTCTATTCTCCAATTTTTTTTAAATATTATTATAACGTTTAATTAATTAATTTATTATTCATATTATTTTATAATATTTGTCATATTTAATATATTTATATTATATTAATAATCTTTTTATTATTATTCAATCTAAATATTTTTAAAATTATTTAGTTGAAGTTATCCAATATAATATTCATCCTTCTTTTGAGTCAAAATAGGAGTAATGACTATATTTTATGATTTAATAAAATAAAAATAATTTTTTAGGTTAAATATATTTAATTTTTTTAAATACACATAGTTTTATTAGTTGAAAAAAGATGATCTCTATCTTTTGAGTATATGATTTTTTTCTATTCCAAACAATTTCACATGATAAAGTTTAATGTATTTAATAATATTTATTTTTAATCACAAAAGAAATAAATATTTTTTTTGAAATATTATTATAACATTCAATTAATTATTTATTATTTCCCATTATTTTTCAATATTTATCTTTATTCTCATTTTTAATATATTCATATTATATTAATAATTTATTATTATTATTAACATATGATATATAAATACTTTTTTTTATAATAAATGTGTTTGTTATGTTCATAACATCTAATTTTTAAATATTTGGTCATTTTTTCACAAATTTTATCATTTTAGGCAACTACAACAACATTCTATCTTTTGAATTCCATCTTGGTTAAAGTGAAAAATAATTAAATTATATTAACATCAATTTCTTTATCAACATCATTATTTCATTCAATAATTAAATTGGTAATATGTTATGTTTCACCAATCTATTGTTCATTGTTTTTTTTCCAAGAATTTGATCATTTCAGGTCGCTGTAACAACGTCCTATCTTTTGAATTCCATCTTGGTTAAAGTGAGTAATAATTAAATTATATTAACATCAATTTCTCTATCAACATCAATATTTCATTCAATAATTAAATTGGTAATATGTTATGTTTCACCAATCTATTGTTCATTGTTTTTTTTCAGGAATTTGATCATTTCAGGCCGCTGCAATAACGTCCTATCTTTTGATTAAATTTTATGACTAATTAATAAAATAAAAAATTTAAATACATATAATCTCTTTATTCTTAGCATAATATTTTTTTTTCTATTCTCCAATTTTTTTTTTAAATATTATTATTACTTATTATAACATTTAATTAATTAATTTATTATTCATATTATTTTATAATATTTGTCATATTTAATATATTTATATTATATTAATAATCTTTTTATTATTATTCAATCTAAATACTTTTAAAATTACTTTAGTTGAAGTTATCCAATATAATATTCATCCTTCTTTTGAGTCAAAATAGGAGTAATGACTATATTTTATGATTTAATAAAATAAAAATAATTTTTTAGGTTAAATATATTTAATTTTTTTAAATACATATAGTTTTATTAGTTGAAAAAAGATGATCTCTATCTTTTGAGTATATTATTTTTTTCTATTCCAAACAATTTCACATGATAAAGTTTAATGTATTTAATAATATTTATTTTTAATCACAAAAGAAATAAATAAATTTTTTTTAAAATATTATTATAACATTCAATTAATTATTTATTATTTCCTATTATTTTTCAATATTTATCTTTATTCTCATTTTTAATATATTCATATTATATTAATAATTTATTATTATTATTAACATATGATATATAAATACTTTTTTTTTATAATAAATGTGTTTGTTATGTCCATAACATCTAATTTTTAAATATTTGGTCATTTTTTCACATATATTTTCATTAATTATATAATCCAATTATTCACTTAAATATTCTTAATATTTTTATATAAAAAATGTTTTGCATAATATATTAAATTTTCATAAAAATAAATAACTATTTTTACAGAAGATGGTGAATCTATTAAAAGCTAATACATTATATTTATTTTTAATCATAAAAGAATTTTTTTAAATATATTATATTTATTATTTCTCATTATTTTATAATATTTGTCTTTATTCTCATATTTAATATATTATATTATTTAACTTTTTATTATTATTCCATCTATATTTACATATAAATATTTTTAAAGTTTTTTTATTTTTACTTTTTTTATTTTAAATTTTATTTTTATGTTTATATTTTATACTAACTATTATAGTGTCAATTCATATCAAAATATCAAAAAATGGACACACAAGCCTCCATTGGATTGGAATTCTAGATTTGACTACGGATGGCAACTACAAACATTTAGTTGCAAGAGTTATGTACATGTGGGATGCAATAAATACTAAAAAAAAATAATGAATTGCTAAGTGTTGATTTCTTATTAATAGAAAAGGAGGTAAGTGTGTTTAATATTTTGTTATATATTAATGTATGTTAGTGCAAACTAACATGTAATTTATAGGGTGCGGTTATTCACGTCAGCATCGATCGTCAATTTGTTCCAAGACATCGAAACTTATTAAAGGAGGGTAACATGTACATATTTCAAAATTTTCGAGTTGTCAAGTCAAACGCTCAGTACAAACCAGTTCCAAACTCTTTGAAAATTTTGTTTAGCTACTTTCTGAGATTCTAAATATTCCGAGATATAAATTTAATTTTTATGATTACAAGGAGGTTATTTCTAGAAGTGACAATTGCTCACAACTAACAGGTAGTGTTTTGATTAACTATTGTCTTTCATTTAATTTTTAACTTACATTTTCCTTTTTTATGTTATAGTTATTATAGCTCGTCTTATCAGTTTGGGCTCTAAGACTTTTAGCAAAATTGGATATAACACAGTTGCAAAACGTTGTTTAAACCTTCAATTTGATAGGTTGGTCATTTATAAATCTATAAGTTAAATGAGTTCTTTTGTTTTTACTCTATTAAATATTTTAATTTATTAAATATTTTAATTTTTACCTTTTCTATGTGTTATTTTATAGTGGAGAAGATATTAATCTAACTTTATGGGGAAACATAGTCGAAAAATTTGAATTTGTTGAAGGATCTAACAACCAAAATCCTATCGTAATAGTTGTGACTGGCTTTCTTGTCAAGTTATACCAAGGTATGAATTGTAAAAAAAATATGTTTATGTCTTAATATGTTTGTGTTAACCATTTTTATGTGCTTTCAATAGGTCATCATGTCCTTTCTTCAACAACGGCCACACAAGTTTTTCAAAATCTAATGATTCCAGAGGTGGTGACTATGCGAGAAAGATTGATATTGTCTTTCTTTAAACAATACTCTTTGTTAAAATATTTTTTGTTTTAATGACTATTATTTTTGTGCCACGTTTACTCAACTAACTGTAGATTTTCTGTCCATCCATCTCAAGTATGTTTGTTGGATGATACTGTTGAAAGTTCGATGTCTTTACAAGATGAGATGATGAAAGATCGACACACAATTGAGGAATTATACAACCTATTGTCAAATGAGGAAAGCAAGGTTGGTAAAATTGGTATTTCAATATTTTTATAGTTATCTTACTGGTTTATTGGTTAACAGGAATGTATACGTACCGTTGAAGCGACAATCAATAATGTATGCAACTACAATGGTTGGTTTTACTACTCTTGTGATGATTGTCGCAGAAAAGTAACGCTCGAGGGCGATGTTTTTTTTTTGCAACTCATGTGTTAAAGTTACAAAAAATCCTACTCCAAGGTGTTTATTTTTGTCTCTTTGATCATTAACAAACTATATTCATATATTTAATTATAACTATTTTGTTTTTTCATTAATTATTTTGTATCTATTTTAGATATAAATTAGAGATTGAGGTTGGTGACGAGTCAAAAGCTGCACTATTTGTGCTTTTTGATAGAGTTGTAAATAAGTTAGTTAATCTAACTGTTTCAGATTTGTTACAATTACATCCGAGTTGTGACAAAGATTTACCATTGCCGTTATCATCAATGTCATCGCGAAAACTTGTGTTCCAAGTTAAAATGACTGATTACAAGCTCAAGAAAAATCACACAATTTTACAATTATAAAAGTGTTTGATCCAAGTCAATCACTCATTATTCAACAGGTAAACATATTTTGGATATCTTTATGCTCAACTTTGAAACGTGTTTTATATATTAAATTAAATTTTGTTAAGGGAGGAGCATCAATTTCAGACAAAATTGTTAAAGAGGTACTTTTTCAATTATTTATCAAATAAATTGTTTTTTTAATCTATTTTAATGTCTTATTTAGATATTTGAAAAGTTTATATATATTTGATTAAATTTATTAGGGATGATCATCAATTTCAAACAAAGCTGTTAAAGAGGTACTTTTTCAATTTTTTGTGATCAAATAAATTGTTTTTTTTATTATCTATTTTAATGTCTTATTTAAGTTTTTGAAATGTGTTTTATATGTTAATTAAATTTTATTAGGGAGGAGCAACAGACAAAGTTGTTGAAGAGATAGGACAAAAAAGACAAAAAATTTAGTTTTTATTTTTTATTTTACAATTTTTTAATTTCATTTTATGGAAGTTGTTTTTTTTATTAGTATACATTATTAACTATTATTATAATATAGGATATCTTAAATTATACTAGAGTTATACATTTTTTTTTATGAATATTTGTTTAATATTGTGTTAACTTAAATTTTTATTTTGCTTTTAATAGTTTAAATTAAATCAAGTCTTTTGGTTTGTATTGTATTATTATTATTTTCAGTTTTAATCAATCATTCTTTTTTCTCCATCATGTATATATTTCATAATTAATTTTATATAAATATATTTTTCCTTACATAATTTTTCCACAATTATTTATATATTATTTGTTTATTATTTATTTTTATACAATTTACTTATACTATGAAACAATTAATAATAATTATTTTTTCTATTTTTTTTAATTTTATATATATATATATATTATATATTTTCTCTTCATATAAATATATTCTCTTTTATTAAATTAAATATTTTATAAAAATTTCGTTTATATTTTTCCCGTGTACAACGTAGGGTTTCATACTAGTTTTATATAAATACAATTTTTTTCATATTATCTCACAAATAAATTTTATAATTTTTTAAATAAAATAGAAGATTATAAATATTTTAATTTATTTAAAAAAGAAATATTTTTAAAAAAATAACATCTCTCTCCTAAAATTTATATATATTAATTTACCTTCCTAATTAATTTTTATTTTTATTTTTTCTCTCATCTTATATTTATATATATATATATATATATATTAATAATAAAATAAAAGATTATATATATTTTAATTTATTTAAAAAATAAATATTTTAAAAACAAATAACATCTTTTACCTAAAATTTATATATATTAATTTACATTCCTAATTAAATTATTATTATTTTATCTCTCATCTTTTATATATATATAATTCTCAAATTCTCTCTTACTAATTTAACTCTCATTTCATAATTATTAATTAATCTCTCCTTTCATAATTATTAATTTCTCTCTTTTTACATTTTTATCTCAAATTCTCTCTTATCATTACTAATTTAACTTTTATTTCATAATTACTAATTTATCGCTCTTTGCATAATTAATAATTTAGTTTCTTTCAATTTTTTTTTCCTTAGTATATAATTACTAATTTTATCGCTCTTTCAGTTTCTCCGATTGTCTCTTACTATCCTTCCATGTTGTAACTACATGTATCCTTATAGGTATCCTTAAGGTACACATTTTGATTGATCTTGTATCCTGTTACACGTTTTGGAAAAGACTTACCGGAAAAATTGTACTGTTGCAGGACATCGTAGACAGTGAGTGCAAAACATAGAAGATGTCATATACCTCCCACATTAATCCGGTTATTTTATAGATTTAGTTGGTTTTGGGCTTCAATTATCTATATTGTTTAACTGAATCTAGGTTTTTATTTCAGAGAGAAGTAATGTAGAAGCTGGTTGTGCAAAGAGATGGGATTGATTCGCAAGATGATGTGTTGTTCTTTGCGTTGTCTCTTACTACCCTTCCATGTTGTAACTATAAGTATCCTTAAGGTACACATTTTGATTGATCTTGTATCCTATTACACGTTTTTGAAAAGAGATACCGGAAAATTATACTGTTGTAGGACATCGTAGATTGTGAGTGCATCGTCTTCTTCCGCCGATGAGACGACAATGGCGATAAAGACGGTGAGGAAGAGGAGAGATGAAAAGGATCAGAGGAGTGACATCCACCATTTTCTTAACTTGATCAAGCTCATAACAAAGGTAGAGTAGTCTCTCTTTTTATTTCTCATCTTAACATGATAGACAACTTAACTAGTTTATATTGTTTACCAACAATAATAGGGTGGACATAATTTAGAGTTTTGAACGGCGACAGGAAGTTGATTTTTTCGGAAAAGAAATAAGCCGGCAAAGGGCAAACGAACACGACGCGATGGAGGCTTATATTTATAGTAATAATAAATACATTTATTATGAACGGAGTGGCTTGCATTTCGCACATTCTCTATCTCATCATATTTAGGTTTAATATATATTTTGTTATTTCTCGTAACATTGAATATGTGAAAATTAGATACTAAGCATCTAAGTTAGGATGATGCCTAAAATTTGTTTCTGAAGGTTTATTCTCTCAATTGCTCTTAGTTAGATGTCTTCCTAACATCTAAAGTTGATACTTTTTATGGTTTGTCTGTTTATATAGTTGATTTATGAAATGAGTGATTTCTTCTCTTATGTTAGATATATGATGGTATGTTGGATAGATATGCCATAAATATTTTATTAACAAATATAAAGAGTTAAGAATTTGATTGTTGAATGCATTTGCATATACAACCAAACACTCTTCCAATGTTGCTGGTTGGAGGTCATCATCAGTTCAACGATTAGATTGACCACGTTTGTCTTTAACTCCTTCTTGAATATGCTAAATAGTATATTGTTATGTTGACTTTAAAAGTTTTACATCATGTGTAATTTTTGGTCACATCTCCTCAAAAATAGATCAATGGCTCTTTGATGGTTCATTGCTTGTATATGTAAATATTCGCAACATCTATAGCTAACATTTTTTTGGTTTTACTAATCCTATGGTTGGATTAGGAATTAATGATCCTACCTAAAAAATGTGTTACACCATTATACAAAACTGTGATGTAAGACTATTATGTTGAACCAACTTATCCAAGCCATTAACACAGGTTGCGGAAAGATTTTTTCTATACTTGTATAGGTACATGTTCACAACATCTAGAGTTGACATTTTTTTTGGTTTGCCTGATCCTATGGTTTGTTTAGGAAATGAGTGATTTCTTCCCTTATGGGTTATATAAATATGATGACACGTTGGATAGCTATGCCATAAATATTCGATTATCAAATACAAAGATTTTAGATTTTTATTGTTGAATGTCGTTGCAGATATATCTAGACATTCTTTGAAAGACTGTTGTTACTGGTTAGAGACCATCATCAGCTCCATGATCTAATAATGGCCACGTTTGTCTTCAACTTCCTTGAATATGTTTATTTCAGGTAGTATAGAGTTATGTTAACTTCAATTTTTTTATAATATGTGTAATTGTTTTGTCATAGCTCCTCTAAAAGAAACAAATGGCTATTGGAGGGTTCGTTGCAATGGTGGTCTGAATCAATAACGTAACGCGGTTGGTATCAATCTTTACATGAACAATTATAGTACCGTTATGCATGTCATTTTTAGTCTATTGCTCTATTTTATTAGATGTACCATAATTAAAAAGGGCTCAAATCTATAAAGTTTCTTTGTTTTATTGATATATAAACATTTATTTGTTTTGTTTTTCCACTTAGTATACATTCGATCCAAGTGCCCTCTCAATACATATTACTATATCGTTTGCTTTTACATTCTACAGAGATGGCATACGTGCATACCTAATATGGAGAAATTGATGCATTTGTGTCTTTAGGTGTTTGCCAATGGAGTTTGAATTCGTATCGATTATTGATTATTTGATTCAATGATATTGTGTATGTGTATGGTTGGTTGGTTTAAGAAATGAGTTATCTTACCCAAATAAATTTGTGGTGCCATTATACAAAAATGTGAGGTGAGACTGTTATGTTGAACCAACATATACAATCCTATGGTTGGGTTAGGAAATGAGTGATCCTACCCAAAATATTTGTGGTGCCACCATACAAAACATGTGATGTGAGAATGTAATGCTGAACCAACTCATTTATTAATTACATATGGACGTACCATAATTAAAATGGCTCAAATCTATAAAATTTCTTTGTTTTTAAATTTTATTGACATATATAAACTCATTTATTTTTTTTTTTCCGCTTAGTATATATTAGATTATACATATTAAGTTTTTATCGTTTAATTTATCTAAGATACTGTTTAAAAGAGAAATATGAGATAAGTATGTTTTATGGATGATATTTTACAGATTAAATTGTAAAACTTTTAATTTTATTATTATTTTAATTATAATTTTTTTAAGATATAAATATATAAGAAACATATTATAATGTAAGAACAAATTTATTAAATAATTTGAAAATTTTCACATACTATATATATATAAATAAAGTGAATTATTAATATAATTATAAATTTTTTTATGCTTATTTATGATTTATCAAGTGATTCATCAATAATTCACTTCTCTTAAATTACAATTTTTGTGAAGACAATATAGTCAATATCAGACAAATATTTACAAACTTGGTGACTTTTAAAATCGTATGTATATAAAAAATGTTGACAAATAATATATATATATATCATAAAAAAAATCAAAGTTTATTATTATTATCACAATAGTTAACATACAAGTCTAACACTATTTCCATATTGATGTTATGCTTTCGAAAATCGAATTATTAGTTACAAATACACTTTTCTTGTATTAATTTTTTCCTATAATTTATGCATACAAGTTTAATCTTCGTAATAAAATCGAAGAATCATTCAAATATTTACACATTCATGGTTTAAAGACGAATTACCCTAAGAAGGTTTAGGTAATTGTAAAGAAGAAGTTGGGTAATATAATATAATGATAGAATTTAATTTGTATAATAAATTTTTATTTGTTAGTTTTAAAATTTGTTTGACAAATACACTTATTTTTATTTTTAATATAAATAAGTTAAATTATAATATCTATTAGGTTAATGAATAAAGTTTGTTTTTATCTAAAATTAATATTATTATCTTATAATTCTTTATTAACTTTATTGTTATTTGTTTATTTTATTTATGAGAAAATTAATTTTTATTTTATTTTTTTGATTATTTATTAACGATTACTTTTAGCTTAACTTTTTGTTAAACATTATTTTATTTGTTATTATATACTAATAATATACACTATTTCTTAATGTATTATACAAGTCTTTTTTTTTAAAAATTTAAATTTTACTTCTATTTTATATAAGATTCATTTACTTTTTATATTCTTTCAAATTTAATATTTGGGTTAATTTATTGGTACGAGAATATATTTTTTTCTTTCAAACTCTTAATTTTGATTTTATTAATCATGTGTACACACATTCAACTTTATGAATGATGTACCAATTTATAAAATATTATCATTTTAACTTGTATATTAATTTACACTTATCTTAATTTAGAAAATAATAAATCATGTGTCCCTATAATGTAGGGAAATATCTCTAGTTGGTATAATTGCACTTTGCAGGGAGAGTTTAACCAAGAAGAGGATGATATATGCAAATTGAGTTGCAGTCATATTTACCATTTTGAGTGCATTAAAACATGGTTAATGGAATTTTTTTTTTCAATTTGTAGAACACCTGCTATGTTTTTTAATTATTGATTTTTAAATAAATGATTATATACTATATTTTTTTCAATATGCTTAATCCCATTTTACATCTATTGTGTCCATTATTTTAATTTAATACCATTCTTAGTTCAGCGTTTTTTTTTTTGAACTTTTACTTTATATTATTATAATAATTACAAATATACAACATTAATATATGAAAATTGTCTCGATTTGAGCCTAAAAAATGTTGAAGTCATTTAAAGTGTTTTAATAAAAAGAATGGTTAATTTAAACGTATTTATCAAATTTATACCCACATAAAATCATTATTTCTATGGGGTTTTTTTTACTATTTTAACTAGATGCGTAGATGATTATAGTTATCACTTGGTAGAACATTTTTCGATGATGTTACCAACCCTCGGTTAATGACAAAATTCATTGTCACTCAGAATATTTAGTAGATATTCTCCCAATATCGTTTGATTGGTTTGTTCATTCCTCATCGTTACGAATCTTTGGAGTCTCTTTCAAGAAATTATAAGATTATTTGAGTTATATTATTTAACATTTAATTTTTTATTTAGCTGTTTTTTATTATGTTGACTTTATTTTATAATTAAATTTTCGATATATACTCTTATTTGAATTAATAAAAATTAATTTTTTTTAAAAAAATAATAAATAATAATAATACGAGAGTTATTTGAAAATAATCAACTAATTATTCAAATAAGCAAAATCAAACAAGAGCAGAGTATTCTCCTCTATAATTAGGAAACTAATTTCATTGACAATATAATAATTGAATTAAGGGTAAGCTATTCTAAATGATTGTTTTCATAAGCAGAAAATTAAAATGCATAATTATTAATATACCAAGAAATAAATATAGTAATTTTAAAAAAAAATAAACATGTAGTTCAATAACACACCATTAAGAATGATGGTTTTCATTAGCCGCCCACTAACTTTTTATTCGAAATTTGTCTATAGTTTGTATAATAAAACTTAAATATATATATGGATTTTTGTAGTTATAAAACTAACACAATAATTCATAGTTATGGCACAAATTGAAGTAAAAAATAATTTTTTTTTTGTTAAGAGTATTATTGTAAACACTAAAATTTTACCTACCCAATTTATAAGTTTAAAAATAACTATGAATAAATAAATTCAAAATAATTAAAATTAAAGCCAAAACATGATTAAATAATTAATTTAAATAATTATTATAATAATTAAACCCTAATTATTTAAAATAAAGGCCAAGAAAAATAAATAAAATGCATTTATCTCAAATTAATTTAAATGGGTCAACATAAATTAAAATAAATAATATATGATAAATATTGTATGCATTTTACCTCAAAATTTATTTATAAAAAGCCTCAAAATTATAAAAGAAAATTAAAAAATAGACAAAATAAATGATATGTCTATTTAAAATATTTTGTAGGTTAAAAATGGAGCCCGAAGGAATTGAAAAAAAATTGATTTCAAACAAGCTCCAAGGTTGGAAAAGAGCCGGGATCTATTGCAGCCGAAATCAAGAGTAACCAGTGCAACAGACCACGCAACAATCGGACGAGCGCTGAAATCTTATCCAATAAACAATATTCAGTCGCGTCTCTCGCTGCAATAGAAGATACACGCGTTCACAAAACAACAGAACAACTAATGCGCACCTCAACGCCTTTAGCCCGAATGTTGACAAAACGTCCAAACGCAATGGAGCACTGACGGAACGCGGATGGAATGCCCAAGCGTTCCCATTTCAGCCCAAAACGACGTGGTTTCTACTCCGGTTTGTCTTCTTCCACGCGACGAACAACCATGATGATAGGTCGAAACTTTTAATTTTTCAAAATTTGAACTCGTTATATACTCAACCAAAACGGATGATTCAAAAAATGAAATGATCACCCTAACATGGTGATCATTTCACCTACGATCATATGCTTCATCATCGCCTATATCGATCAATTGGATTAAGAACAAACAAATGCCATAAATGACATTTTGACTGAAATTTGATCCATTTGGTTGATCAACAGACCTTGTGAGACTATAAATAGCTCCCTCTAGGCAAACTAAATGGAAGGATCACAATCCAAAACCCTCAATCAATCCCATACAAAATCCATCATTAAAATTTTCAAGTTTTTCTTAAAAGTTTCGAAACTTTGTATAAGGCTATAAAACTCGGATATAGGCATTCGCGAAGCTCCTACAAGAGTTTAAGAGTGTTCTCTAAATCACAATAAACTTCCAATCATGTTTTATATAGAACTTGATTGTTCAATTTCTTGATTGAAAAACTATCATGAGATCATTATAAGCTTTCTGTCAAAACTAATCTAACTGAATCAATCTAAATCAAAATTACCCAAATTCAATTTTGAAAATTTTAAATACCGGGTTTATATTTTTGAGTTATAACTCAAGAACAGTGACCCAAAAATATTACCAACACATTTCTAAGGTTGTTAAGATCATATTTAGACCAATTCCAAATAATGCTGATCATATTTGACATAAACTAATTTTTTTACAAAAATGAAAATTTCATTATTTAAATTGGTTAAAATGAATGACCAATGTTCATGTTTTCGTTTCATTCGATTCTATGAGGTATATGGAAGCTATTGGCAAACTCCTTACACTTCATTAAACCTTAATAATCAAAAATAAGTTTTTTATTGTAAAACGGTTTGACTTGAATGGAATTATCATCCCGATCGAATTATGCATCGGTATATGTTATAAATGTTTATTGGGAGTAGATGAAGCTCCCCATGCATTTGGACCGAATGATTAGAGCCCTAGTCAAAATCTTCAAACCTGCAGTTTGATGCTCTTGACCTCCGACTAAGGACTCAACAAGGGTTCGATTTCCGACCGAGAAAATCGAACCTTCCCCTACACCCGACTGTGGAATATCTAGACGTGACAGAGGATTCCTAGCCTAGGACAGAGAGCTTCACGCACCTCGACTAATGACTCACAGCACCCGACTAAGGATTCCTAACCTAGGATCGAGAGTTACTTGCACCTCAACTAAGGACTCCCCTTATCCGATAGATGATTCATAGCCCATGACCAAGAGCTCCCCGCACCTCAACTAAGGACTCCTCACACCTGACCGTGGATTCCTAGCCCAGGACCGAGAGCTTCCCGCACCTCGACTGAGAGTTCTTCGCATCCGACCTAGAGGTCTTGGCCCAAGATCGATGGGTTTTAGCCTTCAACCGAGTGTTTTAGTCCTACGGTCCGTTCGTTTGGGATTTTTAATTTTAAAAATTATTTTTTTAAATTGGAAGCCCTAAACCATTTTCAAAAACTCTAAAAAAATAGAAAACAATTCAAAATATTTTTTAGAATATTTTTACAAAAAGTATTTTGATAAGTTTTTGTTTTGGGATTTATTTATAAATTTTATTGCCTTAAACTGATATTTTTCATGTACTTTTCTCTAACAATTGTCGATATCAATTGCATGTACCAAAATTTAAATATTATTCTACAATTTTAAACACAAAAAAACTTGTGACTTGAAAATTAATTTATTAAATTAAACCCTCCACTACACCGGACTAAGGACTCTCTACTCCCGACCGAGGATTCCTAGCCTAGGATCGAGAGCTTCCTTCACCTCGACCGATGACTCTCCACACCTGACAAAGGATTCTTAACCTAGGATTGATAGCTACCCGTACCTCGACCGAGGAATCTCCGCACCCGAACGACAATTCCTAGCCCAAGACTGAGAGCTTCCCGCACCTCAACCGAGGACTCCCCACACTCGACCGAAGATTCCTAGCCTAGGACCGAGAGCTTCCCACACGTTGATCAAGGACTCCCCTTACCCGACCGAGGATTCCTAGCCCATGAACGAGAGCTTCCCGCACCTCAACTGAGGATTCCCCGCACCCGACCATGGATTCCTAGCCTACGATCGAGAGCTTCCCGCACCTTGACAGAGAGTTCTTCGTATTCGACTGAGAGGTCTCGACCTAGGACCGAGGGGTTTTATCTCTCGACCGAGGGTTTTAGTCCTAAGGTCCGTTTGTTTGGAATTTTTAATTTTAAAATTTGTTTTTTAAAATTGGAAGCCATAAACCATTTTTTAAATGCCTAAAAAAAATTAGAAAACAACTTCAAAATATTTTTTAGAATATTTTCACAAAAAATATTTTGATAAGGGTCTGTTTTGGGATTTATTTATAAATTGTATTGTCTTAAACTGATATTTTTCATGTACTTTTTCTCAACAATCGTCAGTATCAATCGCAAGTACCAACATTTAAATATTATTCTACAATTTTAAATGCAAGAAAAACTTGTGCATGTCGAGGACTTGAAAATTAATTTGTTAAATAAAATGTAATAATTTATTTTTGAAAACGTAAGATTTTAGAAAATAGAGACCGTATAGTACGAAAACTCTTTCCTGAGTATCACTAAATACCAAACTTAAAATAATCTCTGGTCAAATTACTTTTGTACACGTATATGAAACACTTTATTGATTTTAAATTAAAAATCAATTGGAGAATCTTTAATCAAAAAAATAATCTTTTAATTAATTTAAAATACAGATTTCTCTTCATCAAATTATGATTTGAATATCCTGAATCTAAAAGATTGTTTAAATTAATCACAAAAATTAATTATTGTTATAATTAATTTTAAAATACATTTTTGTATAAATCTTTTAAAATAATGTTTATTAAAAAAATCGACACGCAAACTGATGTTGAAAATTTATCGAACCTCGAGTTTTTTCGAGAGAAAAATTTTCAAGGTTACAATTGGGATATAACTTATTATTAGAAACATTTTTAAAGTTAAAGAAGATGTGAATTGTCAATTGGTTCTCATTTATTTTCTCTTAAAAGAAAATATTAATTATTTAACCTTTAAAGAAAATGTGAATGGTCGATGCGTCACATTTATATTTTTATGAAAAATATTATTTGTTTACTGTTAAAGAAAATATGAGAGGTTGATCGAGTAACGTTTACTCTTATAAAGTATTAGTTATCATTCTAAATAAATGTATTACAATGAATTGTTTATGAAATGATTAATATAATAAACTA
This sequence comes from Impatiens glandulifera, assembly GCF_907164915.1. NCBI lineage: Eukaryota > Viridiplantae > Streptophyta > Magnoliopsida > Ericales > Balsaminaceae > Impatiens > Impatiens glandulifera. Next base: position 572,346 of record NC_061870.1, on the reverse strand, counting down.
AACTAAACTAAACGAGAATCAAGTAGTTAGTCTGACTAAAAAATATAATATTGTTTATGAATTACATCAAAGTTGTTAAAATTTATATATTGTCCAACGTTCGAGTTAATCCCTCCTTAATCTCCTTATTTATGTTTACAAAACTCTATTGAGTGTTATTATTAGATCTTATTAATAAATGGAAAAGAGCTGAAGGCTCTTATTGCAGGTGACGGGAAGAACAAAAGAAGCAGTCGTGGTTCCTACTTCTCATCCAGTGAAAGTGATGAAGAAGAAGTGGCCTGCTTCATGGCAAGAGAAGATGAAGAAAGGACTCAGGAGACTAAGGTATTTGACTTCTCTTCCGAAAGGTTTTCAAGGGAACAACTGGTAGCTGCACTAGATGATATGGTCATCGAGTACAGAAAGCTAGCAGAATCCCTAAATGAAACTAAATCTTCACCAGATGTAAACAAACTGACTCTATTTCAAACTGAAGAGTCAAAAGTTTTTGAAAAGAAGGTTGAAGAGATCTCATCTGAGAATGAGATGCTCAAAGAACATATTCAAACTCTTTCATCTGAAAATAAGAGGTTAAACTATGTTGTCTGTGCATGGACAAGGTCTAGAGAAGTTGTCAAATATCATATCAGCAAGTTAAAACCTACTGGGTCTAGATCCGGATTGGGATTTGATAGCAATGACCCTAACATGTCCTGCAAAAAGTCAAACTCACCAACTGACAAGCTTAATCCAATAAGTTTTGTCAAAGGAATTCTGACTGACATTGAATCTGATCCTATTCATGAAGATGTAGCTTTCAAAAATGAAATAATTTATGTTCCTCCGACTATTAGCTGGCTTAAAAATAAGCTGGAAGCAGCTAACAAGTCTAGCAATCTAAAACCCGACTCTAAGTCAAGGATTTTTAAAAGAAAGTCTTCTTCAAAAGCTAAGGGATTAGTGGATAGCAGGAAGTCATCTGTTAAGCCAAAATCGTATGCATTGATCACAACACAAAATGGGAAATCCATCAGAATAACTCAAATATGGATTACTAAGGGACTAATTGATCGAGGACCCAATTGAATATGGGTACCAAAATGTGTAAATAGTTTCTTTTGTAGGTGATACAGAAGGATTGCAGGAAGGAAGCAAGAAGAATACTCTTTTGAGTACACAGCCTAGAAGATCAACAATGGCTTTTGCCATTCTAGTAGATTAAATGTTTTCATTTGTTAAAAATATTTTTGGTCTTTGGACCACAAAAAATGTTTCTTATGATTTTTTGTCCCTATACAAAACGAGAGGGAAAATTTCTTTGGAAATAAAGATACCCTCTAGACGAATATTTTTAGTTGGTCTATTAGACAAGTGTGTCTAAAAGAAACGGTTTGTACTTAGACGTATTTTTGCTCAAAATCTATACATCTAAGTCTATATGTTGAGGTTTAAAACCTACACGATTAGACGTACACGTCTAATAGACGTTAGACGTTTTTACGTCATGAGCAAGAGGGTGCTCACGTCTAATCAAACACACGTTTCACACGTGGTGTTCATGCGAAATTATACGTACACGTCTAATAGACATTAGACGTATTTTATGCAACACGGAATTAGACGTATGTGTCTAATAGACCCATCCATCTAATAAATGTTTAGATATATGGATTTATACAGTAAGAAAAACGTCTAACTATGGGCCGATTAGACTGATTAAGGACAACTGTCCCACGTGAGGAGATATCCGTTTTTCCCGCTCAAATTTTAAACAGTCATCTCTTACCAACATAAAGACACGTGTCTTTCAAGTTTAGAGAAAATGACTAATATACCCTCATTTTTAATGATGACTCTTTGGAAATGACGTGTAACATTTATTGATGGGCCATACCCTTAAGAAAAGTGACGGTTATTATGTGTATATTTTCTGTCTATATAAGGATATCCTTGCATGAGTTTGAAAGCTTTTCATCTCTCGAAATCCTTAAGAACCCTAGTTTTCTTTGCATTCCTATCTCTAAATCTCTCTGAAATCTTGTGTCTGTTCATATTCTTCTAAAAATAGTGAACAAGAAAATCACTCTAGGTCATTGTACATTGCAGGTGGATTTTCCATCGGTCTACACTTTCGATCAGCCGGAAATAGTGAATATGTCCAGAACCCTAGAGTATTCTGGGTTGAGAAAGTATCTCGGTGGTCCATTCGTATTCTATGAAAAAGAAGTTCGCGAGTTCTTCAAATCTGCAAAAATTGGTGGGCAAATCTATCGTAGCAACCGTCAACGGCGTGGAAATATATTTCGATGAAACTGTATATGCGGAGTTCTTTGAACTTCCGACGGAGGGGCATACGTTCGACATGATTCTTTCATCTGATATTATGAAAGAGATGAAAATGCCTTTTCTGCCGATGGTTCGATGATCCATGTAAATGAAAATAAGAAGGTCCTCAAACCTCACTTCATTTTGTTGAACGATGTGATTGCAAAAGCCCTCCAAGGGAAGTCTGGTTCCTTTCATCCCTATAGTCAAGACCGTTTTGACTATATGTGCGCCATCTTAAAAGGAATCTAGGTAAATTGGGCATCTACCCTTTTCCAGAACCTTTGCTTTTCTATCTGCCAGGCAAACAAGGAAAGTATAACGTATGCGGCTCAACTGAGTCGATTGATGGAGCATTTGGGGGTTCCTGTGGGTGAACCTGAGCAACTCAACACTCCAAGGGTATTCTCTATCCTTATAGTCGCTAGTACCCTGATGAGGATGAAGAACAATATGGAATCTTCCTCAGGTGCATCTAGTTATCAAACAAGTGGCAAGCCTTCCACTCGATCTAAACAGCCGTCTACTTCCATTATGTCAACGGGGGAAAAGAGATAAAAAACTGTGAATGAATTAGAGGCCAGTTCCTCCAGTCTGAAAAGATCCACGAAGAAAGATTCTGAATCAGTCGATTCAAGAATAAGGCAAGGTCCAGGTGTACTTGTTGTTACTCCCATGTCCTCTCTGTCTTTTCCGGCGACCATCCTGAGAAAGCCTTCGAGATCCAGTGTCTCGAAAGAAAAGAAGACGAAGGCGCCTCGCGCGTCTAAGTCAATGAAGGTAACCTACTCTAGACCTTTGGCCGATGTGCCTAAGTTTAATGTTCCTGTGATGGAAGAAGATGAATCTGTCTTTTCTCCTGTAAAAGAAACTGATGAAGGGCCCGTTGTTGAGTCAGCTGGTCCAAATGATGAAAATGCTAACAGGACTGAGTCTCCTGTTATTCAACCCGATCAAGTAGCTGCAGGTGCTACAGAAATTGTTCAACCAGAACAAGGTGTAGTTCTCACCCTTGTTACTGGTAAATCTGTTAAAAAGGAGCCCTCTGTTTCTATCAGAGAATCTCCCTCTCCAAATCCCATTTCTAAGGATTCCTTAGTAGCCGGGAAGGTCACTCGTGTAGCTCCCTGCTGAGCTGTGTAAGAAACCCCAATCGACGTATGAGTTGATGCGTTCCGCAAGGCTGTCGTGCATAATTGTTTTTAGTGAACCTAGACCTGCTCCAAGACTCGTCGAGGTTGTTGGAAAAGGTAAAAAGATTGCAACTGTTGATAATGAAGAAGTATCAGAGGCAACAAGCATTGTTGACCTCGTGTTAGATCAAGTCAAAGCCATTGCGGCTGAAAAATTGGAAATTTTTGAATCATGGTCCCTGGAAAGATTGTGTGCCAAGTACAGTGAAGCCCTATCAAATTCTGAAGTAATCCGAGAATGGAAGAAACGTGTAGCCAATGAGAAGAAAGCTCAAGTGGGCTAAACTTCAGATGTGGCTGAAGCTCTAAAGAGAAAGGATCTTGTTGAAGCGTGCTTATGTGGAAGAGAATTATTCCCAATTCTTGAAGCCAAGAAGGCTAATTTTAACCCTATTGAGAAAGGCTCTGAAGTGGAAGTAAAAGTGTTGAAGAGACTAGACGACATCATGGATAATTACGTCTCGGTTGCTACCCGATACGTTCATGGCGCTAATTGCTCTGGAGCAAAACCTTTTGATGATGATGAACCGATGGATACCTTTGATGTTAATAATGATACAAATGAGCTAGATGCTGCTCTCTTGATTGAATTTGGGAATCTTTCTGCTGAAGAAAGATTTATTTTAGATCAACATGTTCAAGAGAATCTTCTTTTAGAAGAAGAAGTGATTGTTCAAGAGCCTGAACAAGCTCTTCTAATGAATGAAGAAGAAGTGGTTGAAAAAGATGTTGTCGAGGAGTCTGCTCAAGCTCCTATTGATGAAAATGTTGCTATATCCCTTGTTGTGAGAATAGAGGAAGCCCAAGAGAAGGAGGCTGATGTAACTCAGCCAGAGATTATCATATCTGAGGGGGAACCCTCCAAAGACAAAGATGCTGAAGAAGAGAGTTCCTCATCTGAGGAGGAACATGACCAATATGCAAGCTATGCCAGGCCCCTTCCATTCCCCAAGATCATTGCAGGAAGTGTTCATGAAAATGTCAACAATCCTCTTCACTACTCTAGAGATCTGTATGAAAGATTTCAGAGAGCTGAAAGGGATTTAATAGAAGAAGAGCAGAATGAATCTGATAAGGTAGCTGAGAAGGATCAACCGGAGCAATCGATGCAGATTCATACTCATTTTGAACCTATTTAGAGTATGGAAGCAGAGTCTCAAGAGAATTCATCCAACGAAGAATTCTCTGCTAAAGGTATAAAGCTTCTAAAGTCTATGACTTCTGTGCTCTCATCTCTTCAGAAGAACGTGGTTTCAATGGGATCAAACATGATAAAGGCTTTAAACACCCAAAAAGAAGAAAGAAAGGATTTTGTTAAAGTTATCAAGGTTCTTAATGAGTTGGATAATACTCTGAAGTAGAACACGTATGAGACTCATGTCTCAAATTTAAACTTCTCCAACTTTGAAAAGAAGCTCTATAGTCGTCAATCTGAAATGATAGACCTTGAAAGGCACATCAATGATGATCGTCATAGGAGACTTTGGATGAACTCAGCTTGATGAAGAACCAGATGGTGGAAATCCAAGGATGTTTAAGAAGAAATGATGGTGAACGGCTGGAATTTGCTAACTCTATTACAAGAAAGTTTCAAGCAAAAGAGAACGCGAAAGCTGATGCTGAAAAAGAACAACCCCGTATCACCCAAGGTGAGTCAAGCAACAAATTCCCTCGGTTTGACTTAGCCAGCCAACAACTTCTCTCGGTCTGACTTAACCAGCCAACAACTTCCCTCAGTCCTTACTTAGCCAACCAATAACTTCTCTCGGTCTAACTTAGCCAGCCAACAACTTCTCTCGGTCTGACTTAGCCATCCAACAACTTCCCTCGGTCTGACTTAGCCAACCAACAACTTTTTTCGGTCCAGACCTAGCCAGCCAACAACATCCCTCGGTCTGACATAACCAGCCAACAACTTCCCTCGGTCCAAACATAGCCAGCCAACAACTCCCTCGGTCTAACTTAGCCAGCCAAGAACTTCCCTCGGTCCAGACTTAGCCATCCAACAACTTCCCTCGGTCTTACTTAGCCAGTCAACAACTTCTCTCGGTCCAGACTTAGCCAGCAACAACTTCCCTCGGTTCAGACTTAGCTAGCCAACATTTTTCCTCAGTCTGACTTAGCCAACCAACAAATTCCCTCGGTCCAGATATTGCCAGCCAACAAATTTCCTCGGTCCAGACTTAGCCAGTCAACAACTTCCTTCGGTCTGACTTAGCCAGCCAACAACTTCTCTCGGTCTGACTTAGCCAGCCAACAACTTCCCTCGGTCTGACTTAGCAAGCCAACAACTTCCCTCAGTCCTTACTTAGCCATCCAACAACTTCTCTCGGTCTAACTTAGCCAGCCAACAACTTCTCTCGATTTGACTAAGCCAGCCAACAACTTCCCTCGGTCTGAATTAGCCAGCCAACAACTTCTCTCGGTCTGACTTAGCCAGCTAACAACTTTCCTTGGTTTGACTTAGCCAGCCAACAACATCCCTCGTTTCTTACTTAGCTAGCCAATAACTTCTTTTGGTCTGACTTAGCCAGCCAAAAAGTTCTCTCGGTCTGACTTAGCCAACCAATAGCTTCCCTCGGTCTGACTTAGACAGCCAACAACTTCCCTCAGTTTAACTTAGCAAGACAAAAACTTCCCTCGGTCCAGACTTAGCCAGCCAAAAACTTCCCTCGGTCTAACTTAGCCAGCCAACAACTTCCCTCGTCCTGACTTAGTCAGCTAACAATTTCCCTCGATCCAAACTTAGCCAGCCAATAACTTCTCTCGGTTCAAACTTATCCAGCCAACAAATTCCCACGGTCCAGACTTAGCCAGTCAATAACTTTCCTCGGTCCAGACTTAGCTAGCCAACAACTTCCCTTGGTTTGACTTATTTAGCCAACAACTTCTCTCGGACCAGACTTAGCCATCAAACAACTTCCCTCGGTCTGACTTTGCCAACTAATAATTTCCTTCGGTCTAGACTTAGCCAGCCAACAACTTCCCTAGCTCTGACTTAACCAGCCAACAACTTCCCTCGGTCTAGACATAGCCAACCAACAACTTCTCTCGGTCTGACATAGCCATCCAACAACTACCTTCGGTCTGACTTAGCCAGCCAACAACTTCCCACGGTCCAGAATTAGCCAACCAATAAATTCTCTCGGTCTGACTAAGCCAGCCAACAACTTCCATCGGTCTTGACTTAGCCAGCCAACAACTTCCCTCTGTCCAGACTTAGTCAGCCAACAACTTCACACGGTCTAGACTTAGCCAGCCAACAACTTCCCTCGATCTGACTTAGTCAGCAAACAACTTCCCTCGGTTTGACTTAGCTAGCCAACAACTTCCCTCGGTCCAGACTTAGCCAGCCAACAATTTTCCTCGGTCTGACTTAGCCAGCCAACAACTTCTCTCGGTCTTACTTAGCCAGCCAACAACTTCCCTCGATCTGACTTAGCCGGTCAACAACTTCCCTCAGTTCTTACTTAGCCAGCCAACAACTTATCACGGTCTGACTTAGCCAGCCAACAACTTCCCTCAGTCTGACTTAACCAGCCAACAAAATCCATCGGTCCAGACTTAGCCAGCCAACAACTTCACTCGGTCTAGACTTAGCCAGCCAACAACTTTCCTCGATCTAACTTAGCTAGCAAATAACTTCCATCGGTTTGACTTAGCCAACCAACAACTTCCCTTGGTCCAGACTTAGCCAGCCAACAACATCCCTCGCTCTGACTTAGTCAGCCAACAACTTCTCTAGGTGTGACTTAGCCAGCCAACAACTTCCCTCGGTCTGACTTAGCCAGCCAACAACTTCCCCCATTCCTTACTTAGCCAGCCAACAACTTCTCTCAGTCTGACTTAGCCAGACAACAACTTCTCTCGGTCTAACTTAGCCAGCCAACAACTTCCCTCGGTCTGACTTAGCCAACCAACAACTTCTTTCGGTCCAGACCTAGCCAGCCAACAACTTCCCTCGGTCTGACTTAACTAGCCAACAACTTCCCTCGGTCCAGACATAGCAAGCCAACAACTTCCTCTGTCTGACTTAGCCAGTCAACAACTTCCCTCGGTCTAGGCTTAGCCATCCAACAACTTCCCTCGGTCTGACTTAACTAGTCAACAACTTCTCTCGGTGCAGACTTAGCCAGCAACAACTTCCCTCGGTCTGACTTAGCAAGCCAACAACTTCCCTCGGTCCTGACTTAGCCAGCCAACAACTTCCCTTGATCCAGACTTAGCCAGCCAACAAATTCCCTCGGTCCAGACTTAGCCAGCCAACAAATTCCCTCGGTCCAGACTTAGCAAGTCAACAACGTTCCTCGATCCAGACTTAGCTAGCCAACAACTTCCCTTGGTTTGACTTATCTAGCCAACAACTTCCCTCGGACCAAACTTAGCCATCCAACAACTTCCATCGGTCTGACTTACCCAACCAACAACTTCCTTCGGTCTAGAAATAGCCATCCAACAACTTCCCTCGCTCTGACTTAGTCAGCCAACAACTTCCCTCGGTCTAGACATAGCCAACCAACAACTTCTCTTGGTCTGACATAGCCAGCCAACAACTTCCCTCGGTCTGACTTAGCAAGACAACAACTTCCCTTGGTCCAGACTTAGCCAACCAACAACTTCCCTCGGTCTGACTAAGCTAGCCAACAACTTCCCTCGGTCCTTACTTAGCCAACCAACAACTTCCCTCGGTCTAGACTTAGCCAGCCAATAACCTCACTCGGTCAAGACTTAGCCAGCCAACAACTTCCCTCGATTTGACTTAGCCAGCAAACAACTTCCATCGGTTTGACTTAGCCAGCCAACAACTTCCCTCGGTCCAGACTTAGCTAGCCAACAACTTCCCTTGGTCTGACTAAGCCAGCCAACAACTTCTCTTAGTCTGACTTAGCCAGCCAACAACTTCCCTTGGTCTGACTTAGCCAGCCAACAACTTCCCTCAGTTCTTACTTAGCCAGCCAACAACTTCTCTTTGTTTGACTTAGCCAGCCAACAACTTCTCTCGGTCTGACTTAGCCAGCCAACAACTTCCATCGGCCTGACTTAGCCAACCAACAACTTCTTTCGATCCAGACCTAGCCAGACAACAACTTCCCTCGGTCTGACTTAACCAGCCAACAACTTTCTTCGGTCCAGACTTAGCCAGCCAACAACTTCACTCGGTCTAGACTTAGCCAGCCAACAGCTTCCCTCGATCTGACTTAACCAGCAAACAACTTCCCTCGGTTTGACTTAGCCAACCAACAACTTCCCTCGGTCCAGACATAGCCAGCCAACAACTTCCCTTGGCCTGACTTAGCCAGCCAACAACTTCTCTCGGTCTGACTAAGCCAACCAACAACTTCCCTCGGTCTGACTTAGCCAGCCAAAAACTTCCCTCAATCCTTACTTAGCCGGCCAGCAACTTCTCTCGGTCTGACTTAGCCAGCAACAACTTCTCTCGGTCTGACTTAGCCAGCCAACAACTTCCCTCGGTCTGACTTATCCAACCAACAACTTCTTTCGGTCCAGACCTAGCCAGCCAACAACTTCCCTCGGTCTGACTTAACCATCCAACAAATTCCCTCGGTCTAGACTTAGCCAGCCAACAACTCCCTCGGTGTGACTTAGCCAGCCAACAACTTCCCTCGGTCCAGACTTAGCCATCCAACAACTTCCCTTGGTCTGACTTAGCTAGTCAACAACTTCTCTCGGTCCAGATTTATCCAGCAACGACTTCCCTCGATTCAGACTTAGCTAGCCAACAACTTTCCTCAGTCTGACTTAGTCAGCCAACAACTTCCCTCGGTCCTTGTAGACACTCATTTTTTACCCCCCCAATTTTATAGTTTATTTTTTTAATAAATCCGAGCCTATACAAGTTTTTTCGAATTCATTCACGGGCTCATTGCACGATTTATTTTAAAGACGGTTATTTTTATAACAATTGAGTTTTTAAAAATAATTGATTTTGGATTCTTAATAAAGTTAAGATAGTAATTTGCCTATGTTACAACACTTAGGGAAGTTATTATACTTAGAATATTCAAGGTTTTATTTAATTAATTACCTTGGGTATTTATAAAAAAATAATAAAAAATATAAATATTCTACAAAATATATATTAACGTTTTTTTAAAATTTCGTTAGGTATATTTTGTTTTCTTTTAATTAGATTAGTTGTTAGATTATTTTGTTAAATTAGTTGTCGATTAGATTTTATTTTATTTTTGAATAAGTTAGTTAGCATTTTCTTTTTTAATTAGAATTGTTCCTTATAAATAGGAATAATTAAAAATAAAATTATTTTTTTTTGTATTTTTAACAAAAAAAAAAATTTTGTAGGATGAAGGGGGTGTAAAGGGGATTACGGTGCAAAGAAGATATCAAAGGAAGAATAAAGGAGCCGTGAAGAAAAGCATGAAGACTTGGTCAATTTTTTTTAATTAAAAATTAAAATGACCAAGTATTACATCATTATTAAATAAAGCTTAAATCTCATTTGATGAAAACTTGATATTTATTGATATGTCAAGTGGAGATTGCTCCATTATTTTAAACATTTGTAAATGTTTAAAATAGTTTTTTTTAACGGTCAAATGTGTTAAATGGGCCTTTGGGCCTAAGGTTTCATAGCTTTACCTATAAATACCCCCTCTTAACACACTATCAAAGGAGCTCCTCAACTTCAACTCTCGACCTTCAATCTTCACCTTCTTCTCTCTCTCTTCCTCTCTCTCTTTACACATTCACTTGCCCTTAGGCTGCCAAATTAAACCCCACTTTTCTAAAAAAATCTAAGCAAGAGCACCAACTAGATTTGTTGAGTCACAAGTCTCTTGCTTAGGGTTTTCATTTTTTGCAAGGATATAAAGAGTAACCCCTTTGTAACAAAGCTCTTTTTCCTTTCTTTTGTTTATTTAAATTTAAATTTAAATTTATTTTACTTTATATTATGCATGATTTCCTTTAAATTTATTGTTTTGATAGGCGTGTAGGTTTTAAAAAGCAGAAAAAGTTTTTAAGAACACTACAAATAAAAAAATGTAAAATTTGCCTTATTTCGTATAGTTGATTTTTATTTTATTTTTTTGAATAACTAGATCTAAGATTTTTTTTATTTATATAAATGTTTAATTATATTATTATAATGTTTCTGCAAAGTTTCATGTTAATTGGAATCCATTTGGATCACCAAATAAATTTTTTAGCTAGGATTAGGTGAAAAAACCAAAAAAACATCAAGTTATTCTACAAGGCAACGCTTGTTCTTCAGCCTTCCAACACTACTCCTAGGGTCTCGGCACTTTCCAGACGACGCTTGCTCTGCTCCAGCTGCTGCTGAATCAGACTTCTGACGCTTCCCAGGCGACGCTCGCTTCATTCTTCAGCTTTTTATTTTTTTATTATTTTTTTTATTATTTGTTTATTTGTTTATTATTTTTATTTCTACATTTTAGATTTAAGTTTATTTTTTGTTGACATTTTTTTTATTAGTTATAGTTTGCGGCTTGCTTGATCCTAGATTAGAGACAAAATTTAAAATTAAATCCTAATTAAAATTGAACCTAGTCCAAGCTTAGACTTATGATTTTCTTTAGACTTAGAACTTTTTTTATTTTATTTTATTTTATATTATTATTATTTTTATAATTTTTTTTATTTAAATAAACCCCAACTAAAATTTTAGACCTTTAAATAATTCATTAAAGTTTCTTAAAAATTAATCTAAACTTAGGCCAATTAATTTTTTATTAATAACTTGCCTAGTTTTGATTTTTAGGATAACTTTATGTGTGAATTATTTGCTCTCGTTTTCTTTTATCTTTGTTTATTTGTTTATCTCATGCAAACCCATTAAATGTTTAAAATGGAAAATTTTAAAATGTAAAGCGTAAGAATGTTTTAAAGAAAGGCCAAAATTAATTAGTATAGACTTTAGGGGCGTTTTGGGACATAGAGTTTAAAAAACCCTTTCCCACACGTAACCAAACGCCGAACTCACATCTCTCAAATTCCTAATTTTTAAATTAGGTGGCGACTCTCTAGTCGTGAGGTAATTAATATTGAAAAAAGTTAAAAAAGACCTATGACATACTTCCCATTAAAAAACTCTCAATCTCTCTCAGATTCGACGGGAAGGTAAGATATGGAGTTGTCTATAAAGCCTCGTTTTTAAAACATAAATTTTTTCAACATTAAAATTAATTCCCTCATGTTTTCAAAAAATAAAATTTTTAAAGAGTGTCCCAGAATTTTCAAACTAGTCGATCAAAATATTTTTTTTAAAAAATCGATCATAGTATTCTGGCGACTCTGCTGGGGACATTCGACGTTTGACTTGAAAGTAATTTTGGTCAAGTATTTAAACTTTCTTACGCTTTAATTCATACTCCATGTTCACATTAATTGAATATTTGAATGAGACTTGGAGCTCGAACGTGGAGGTGTGTGGGTATACATCATTGGATGAAGCTCACACATCTATATTTTATGAACTAAGGGTAGTCAATGTGAATGACACCCTCAACCCTATGCCTTGAAGGCTTTTGTGTGATTTGAGAGTTGAGAAAAACAATAGGAAAAAACCCGGATTAACCCTCTCTTCTTTTCAAATATCCCCTACTATTGAAAATGAGGGATTTTGAAATAGAGGTGAGGGAGATGTCCAATTGAGAGCTCCCATTACATCGAGAGATCCCTTTTGGGGTAGTATCCTTGTCGGTGGAACAACTCTCTCTTAAGCCATTTCCAACTTAAGAACAAAAATCCAAAAAGCCAATTCTACCAAGCCATTGCCTCGTCTCGTCCTTTCGAGCAACAAAGCCACGTCACAAAGCCCTTTACTTAACTACTATATATGATAAATACATGTATGCATATAGATATTTCTAGGCGCTCAGTTTATCCATTCAAAGTTTTAAAATGCCATGAAACATGTGAACAATTTCGAATTTTGAGGCTAAACCTAATAGTTTTAAAGGAGTAAAATCGAAGAAACCTAGAAAAGTTAAAAGAAGAATCTAATTTAACTAGTTCTCTTTCTTTATGTCTTTACTACTAAGATTCTAAGCGTAAGATATAATCAAGAAAGACGCATGAGACATAAAGACGATCAAGAAGGATGGAAAGACTTGAAGATTCGAAGATTTAGACTAGATTTCTTTATGTTTGAAATGTAAATCTCCTTATGAAGATACATGAGCGACATTGTAACGAAAGGATGAGGGGTGCTTGCTTTCTTTTCTTATTTTATTTTTTAACTTGAGTTTGTGATTTTATCCATAACACTTAGGATTTTAATAAAATAACTCATTCTATTTTACTCATCATTTACTACATGTTATATATTGTGAATGGGTAAATTGAGCGTCTATTGCGTGTTAGGGATTATGTGCATACGAGCGACGCATTGCTTGTTTTACTTGATAAAGGGGTTTGAACTGACTTTGTTCTCTTGAACACAACATAGTCATATTAATCATAATTTACAATAACTAACCCACAAAGAAGGTTCAATGAGTCAGTTCATCTAAAGTTAGACGATCTTCGTGATACACTAATACAATTGGAGAAACAGCTTGAAGACCTCACAGCAGAAGTCGAAACTTAGGCGACAATTTAACCCCTTCATCCGAAGATCATGCGACAAGAAATGGAAAGGGAATGTAGGGCGTTCATGGACGGTTGGAAATTTATATAAAGGTCTATTCAAAACAAGAGTCAGACAAGCGCGTCAAACTCAAGGACAAAATGCTCATCAAGAGAACCCATTTCTCCTAAACAAAGTCAACAAGCATCACTAGCAAGGAGTGCCACTATTGTTCCACCTCGTAGAAAATTTGACGACTTGGGGATGTCATTGTCGAAGGCCTTAAGGAACTTGTTACAGAAGAAGTTGATTCAAACGTTAACACCGGAACCTGGGAGAGAAGTAATGGGCAAGTTCGCAAATGAGTGGTGCGGATATCACTAGACTAGAGGGTATTCCACTAATTATTGTTTCCCTCTCAAACAAAAGATTCAAGATCTGATCGACGCTAAGATCATCCCAAAGCTCCGAAGAATGAAGGCAAACATCGTGTACAAGATCAAGGAGGAAGTTCAGAAACAGCTCGACGCAGGATTCCTTGAAGTGGTAGATTACCCAGAGTGGATCACCAATGTAGTCTCAGTCGCTAAGAAAGATGGAAAGATCCGAGTATCTGTAGACTATCGAGATCTCAATAAAGAAAGCCCTAAAGATAGTTTCTCACTACCACACATCGACGTGCTAGTGTATCACGCAGCAAGCAATCAACTCCTATCATTCATGGACGGATTCTTAGGCTACAACCAAGTACTGATGGCTCCAAAAGACAAGGAGAAGACAACGTTCATCACAGAAGTTGGAACATTTTGTTATCGACTCATGCCTTTCGGGCTGAAGAACGCAGGAGCAACGTATCAACGAGCTGCCACGATGATTCTTCACGATATGATCCACAAGGAGGTAGAAGTCTATTTCGACGATATGATTGTCAAATCAAAAGATCGAGAAGGGCACATCCAAAATCTTGACAAATTCTTACAACGCATCAGGAAGTTCCAACTTAGGCTCAACCCAAAGAAGTGCACATTTGGAGTGAAAGAAGGAAAGATGTTAGGCTTCTTAATCATGCAAAGAGGAATTGAGGTTGATCCGAGCAAGATAGAAGATATCACAGCAATGCCACCTCTACGAAGCGAGAAAGAAATATGAGGCTCTCTAGGAAAGATCCAGTATATAAGTCGATTCATAAACAAGTTGACTATGACATGTGATCCTTTGTTTAAACTTTTAAGGAAAAATGAAAGATTCGTTTGGGATGACGCTTGTCAGAACGCATTCGAGAAGATAAATGGATACCTCATGAATCCTCCCATTCTGATGCCACCAAGACCAGGCGTACCGCTAATCCTATACTTAACGGTCACGGAAAACGCAATGGGTAGTCTACTAGCCCAAGAAAACGAGGAGTAGATGGAAGTCACAGTCTACTACATAAGTAAGTGCATGACAGGCTATGAACTTAATTACTCGCTATTAGAAAAGGTGTGTTGGGCCCTAGCTTGGGTCACTAAGAGGCTAAGGCATTACATGCAAGTCCACACAGTCAAGTTAGTATCAAGGCTCGATCCAATTCGTCATTTATTCCAGAAAACGCTTTTGTCTCCGAGGTTAGCTAAATGGATGATGATGATGATATCAGAGTACACCATCGTGTACACAATTCAGAAATCTATCAAGGAGAGCATTGTAGCAGATTTCCTCGCAGACCAACCAATCGAAGTTGTAGACGAAGAGGAGTTAGCATTCCCAAATGACGAAGTGATGACTATTAACCCTACAACATGGAAGTTATTATTCGATGGAACTTCAAGAAAACAAGGTTATGGCATCGGAATACTACTCATCGATCTTATGGGAACATACAACCCAATCTCAGTCAAGCTCGGATATCAAGTGACGAACAATGAGGCAGAGTATGAAGCGTGCATTTCTGGCTTGAAGATTGCTCATGAAAAAGAAGCGAGACGTCTAAAGTAGTAGGAGACTCAAACTTAGTCATTTCACAAGCTAATGGTGAATGGAAAGTCAAAGGAGACAACCTCAAACCCTACCATCAACACTTATCGACTCTAATGGAAAAGTTTGAACATGTAACATTCACACATGCTCCGAGAAGTCAGAATCGATTCGCAGACGCTTTGGCCACATTAGTAGCCATGACACAAATCCCGGAAAGAATCAAAATCAAGCCTTTGAAGATTCGTCAGAAACAGAAACGAGACTTCGAGAAGAGGACGATTGCCAACACCGAAGTGGCGCCCAAACCTTGGTTTGAACCTCTACAGAAGTACGTTGAGCATGGAGATTATCCTTCACACTTCCAAAAGAAAAAGAGGAGAGTTCTACGCCAATATGCAACCAACTATGTGCTACTAGCAGGAAAGCTATATCGACGCTCCTTTGACGGTCAGAACATGTTATGCATCGACCAGCCTCAAGCATCACAGATCATGGAGGAAGTACACGCAGGAACATGTCGCCCACAAATGAACGGATCAGCACTCGCTAAGAAGATCCTTCGCTTTGGCTATTACTGGCAGAACATGGAACAAGAATGTATAGAATATGTTAAGAAGTGTTATCAATGTCAAGTTTATGCGAACTTAAAGCACACCCCAGCATCTCTACTTTACAACATGACTTCACCATGGCCATTCTCGACATGGAGAATAGATATCATCGGGAAAATTTATCCTCATGCTTCAAACGGACACGAATTCATCCTTGTAGCTATCGATTATTTCACAAAGTGGGTCGAAGCTCAATCATACAAGGTTCTCAAGTCGTCACATGTTGCCAAGTTCATACGAAACAACATCATTGCACGTTATGAAGTTCCTCATGCCTTGATCTCAGACAATGTTGGACACTTCCGGGGAGAAGTACTCAAAGTACTAGATGAATACAGGATTGAACACTATAAATCCTCACCTTATCGTCCTCAAACGAACGGCGCAGTAGAGGCATCGAATAAGAACATCATCACTATCATCAAGAAGATGACTCAAACGTACAAGGATTGGCACGAGAAGCTTCCATACGCCTTATGGGGATATATAACAACCATTCGAACGTCAACGGGAGAAACGCCATATGCACTGGTCTACGGAATGGATGTAGTGCAACCTATCGAAATCGAAGTTCCTACTTTAAGAGTTTTACTCGAGACACAAGTAGTGGAGGAATATTGGTGTAAGTCACGGTACAATCAGATAGCCCTTATGGAAGACAAGAGGTTAGACGCATTATGTCACACGCAAGCATACCAAAGAAGAATGACCAGAGCTTTCAACAAGAAGGTGAAACCTAGGAACATTCAAGAAGGCGATTTAGTTCTAAAGAAGAACTTACGGATACTAGACCCTAGAGGGAAATTCCAAACACCATGGGAAGGACCCTACCTCGTCAAGAAGGTCTTTTCAGGCGGCGCCACGAGATTGACCACCTTGGACGGAGAAGAACTCTCAGCAGCCTTCAATGTCGACATGCTCAAAAGATACTTCGTCTAAAACATTAGTGTCGAATCCCATACCATCAAAGTTCATAACCTCATAAGTTGTGAACTACGTCAGACCTAATCTCTCTTGAGAGTACGTATGCAACCCATCTAGGGTGCGATCACCACTATCAATTATCGAAAGAAGTTGATAGACATTTCATTTCACATAACATGCATTCATTGCTCATTACATACATCAAAGTTCATAACCTCATAAGTTTTGAACTACGTCAGACCTGATCTCTCTCGAGAGTACGTAGGCAGCCCATCTAGGGTGCGGTCACCACTATCAATTATCGACAGAAATTGATAGACATTTCGCATTACATGCATTCTTACACATACATCAAAGTTCATAACTTCACAAGTTGTGAACTGCGTCAGACCTGATCTCTCTCTCGAGTACGTAAGCAACCCATCTAGGGTGCGGTCACCACTATCAATTATCGAAAGAAGTTGATAGACATTTAATTTCACATAACATGCATTCATTGCTCATTACATACATCAAAGTTCATAACATCATAAGTTGTGAACTACGTGAGACCTGATCTCTCGAGAGAACGTAGGCAACCCATCTAGGGTGCGGTCACCACTAACAATTATCGAAAAAAGTTGATAGACATTTCACATTCATGCAT
Source organism: Impatiens glandulifera (assembly GCF_907164915.1). Classification (NCBI taxonomy): domain Eukaryota; kingdom Viridiplantae; phylum Streptophyta; class Magnoliopsida; order Ericales; family Balsaminaceae; genus Impatiens; species Impatiens glandulifera. The sequence continues at coordinate 555,138 of NC_061870.1, read as the reverse complement.
TCATTACATACATCAAAGTTCATAACTCATAAGTTGTGAACTACGTCAGACATGATCTTTCTCGAGAGTACGTAGGTAGCCCATCTAGGGTACGGTCACCACTATCAATTATCGACAGAAATTGATAGACATTTCGCATTACATGCATTCATTACACATACATCAAAGTTCATAACTTCACAAGTTGTGAACTACGTCAGACCTGATCTCTCTCGAGAGTATGTAGGCAACCCATTTAGGTTGCGGTCACCACTATCAATTATCGATAGAAATTGATAGACATTTCACACCACATGCATTCATTACACATACAACCGAAGTTCATAACTTCACAAGTTGTGAACTACGTGAGACCCGATCTCTCTCGAGAGTACGTAGGCAACCCATCCAGGGTGCGGTCACCACTATCAATTATTGAAAAAAGTTGATAGACATTTAATTTTACATAACATGCATTCATCGCTCATTACATATATCAAAGTTCATAACCTCATAAGTTGTGAACTACGTGAGACCTGATCTCTCTCGAGAGTACGTAGGCAACCCATCTAGGGTGCGGTCACCACTATCAATTATCGAAAGAGGTTGATAGACATTTCGCATTACATTCATTCATTACACATACATCAAAGTTCATAACTTCACAAGTTGTGAACTACGTGAGACCTGATCTCTCTCGAGAGTACGTAGGCAATCCATCTAGGGTGCGGTCACCACTATCAATTATCGAAAGAAGTTGATAGACATTTCATTTCACATCACATCGCATACATTCATTGCATATACATTAAAAAGGGAGTTAATCACACTCTAAGTTAACTCCTAAACCAAAAACTCTTAGTCAATACTAAGGGAATTTTTATTAAAATAAAAATGACTACAAGATCCTCACAAAGTCCCACTTGAGAAAATATAAAGCCCAAAGCTAAAGTATTTTTCTCTTCGACTTAGGATCTTAACGTTTTCACAAGAATTCAAACAAACATTTTTCACAAGCATGTTGTCACGGGCTCAGTCTTTTCACTGACGATCCGTGCGGCACTAGTTACGATCTTCTCAAGAACGAGTAACTAGTCAGCCTTACTCGACGCAACACTCGGCGTTTAATAGAATTGACACAAGAATTCTAGAGAGAGAGAGTAACTCTTAAAAAGAATAGTATATTACTCGAATACTTGGTGATTTACAATGCAATACTTCACAGGTATTTATAGGACTAATTCTAACTATTACATTGATTGTGCACTAATTTAGGGATTCCTTATAATTATCAATCAAGGACATTCCTAATTAAGGATATTCCTTTTATACGTTAATTAGTGATGCACTAATCAAGGAATTCCTTTTAACTCTCAATTAGGTGCGCTAATCAAGGACCTTCCTTCCAGCTTCCTTCCAGTCTAGAATCTTCCTTGGGTTGGGCTTAAGAGGGCTCAAGCCTCCTCCTCTTCTTGGGCCAGGAGGATTGGGTCGTGACATTCTCCTTAAGCCTCCTCTTCCTGGGCCAGGAAGATTGGGCTGTGACATTCTCCCCCACTCAATCTGGCGACGTCCTCGTCGCTTCCTCCTTGTAGGCTTGGATGATGTCTCCACATGAGATAAAAGTTTTGAGCGACGTGCTGACTTTCTAACCCGTTTCTTCTCTAAGAAAGGGCCTTCGTATTGCCTCACAAGTCCCTTATGAAATTTGGAAAATTGTCTCTCTTGATGGAGGAGAAGTTTTATTATCACTCGGTTTCCTCCGAACTCCAAGTGTCTTCTCTTCTTTTCCTCCCATTTCTTCATTCTTTTGGCGGTCTTGGCTATTTCGCACTTCTCTTTCTTGAATGGAAACTCCTCTGGTTGCCTCTTCAATTCCTCCAATTTGGAAGGTTTAATGCGATAAAGAACCGTCGCCGATGGTTTAGTACATTTGACTAACTCTTCTCTATGATCCACCTCTCTCTTATGGTGGAATTTCTCTGATAATCCAGTGGATATTACATCAGGACCTTTCTCTAGGACAGTTGTAACTTCTGGATGTATCTTCTCTTTAGACACAGTTTTCTCATCTTCTTTCACAATGACAAAAGATGATGGGTAGGTGCCCTCCGCACCTTTTGAGAGTTGCATGGCAGATAGGTGCCTAGTTTCTCTCTTGCCCTCTCTTGTTAAAGGTATTGTGCGAGTATTACCTTGCTCTAGAATGTACATCATATTGGCAGAAGGGAGTAGGATGGCATTTGCCTTGTCTAGGAACTCTATGCCGAGAACCATTTTGTAGTCATCCATGTCGATAATGGAGAAATCCAGAAGGCCGGTCCACTCCCCCAAGTTAATCTTTACATTACGAGCAACTCCATAAGTCGCACTTGGTGCCTAGTTGACTGCTTTAAGCCACCCTTTCTCTTTAGTGTACTTAATCCCCAGTCTTCTCGCCTCCTTTACCTCTAGAAAATTGTTGTTGGCTCCCGTATCCAACAAAGCTTTAACCATGTGTTTTCTTACTCTAGTTTCCACAAATAGTCTTCCTTTCTTCGCGGACTTTGACTTATCAAACTTTGCTGTAACGGCACTAAGTAGGTTTAACGACCCCAATCGAGCTTCATCGTGAACGCGTTCATGCTCCTCCATCAATGCTGATAGTTTATTCTTCATAGGGCACTCTCTTGCTTTGTGCGGTCCTTCACAAAAGAAACACTTTATCCGGGGTCTCTCTACATGTTTCTCCTCCCGATCTTCTCTACTATTGGGTTTGGTAGACTTAATTGGGTCTTCATTGTTGTAGATATGGTTTCCACCATTTTCCCCCTTGTCAATCCTCTCATAGATCGACTTTGGTTTCTCTTGCCTTCTCATTTCGAAAAGGGATTCAGCCACGGCAATAGCGGTGCTTAGATCTTGGACCCCACGTCGTTCCAACTCCAGCTTCGCCCACATTTGTAGACCATCAGTGAAGGCGAACAAGGCTTCGTCGTCTGAGTAGTTAGGGATTTCAAGGAGAGTAGCGATGAACTCCTTGACATACTCCTTAATACTCCCTCTGTGTGAGAGTCGCCGCAACTTGGCCCTTGCTTCTCGAATGGCGTTTTCAGGATAGAACTGTCTCTTAAGTTCCTCCTTGAATTCACCCCAGGTGTTGATAGAACACGTACCTCTTTCAATGTCGCTACTCCTTCGCCTCCACCACAGCATTGCGGTGTCTTCCAGGTATGTCGTGGCAGTATCTATCTTCCTCGCCTCTTCTACTAGGCCGAGTGCTTTTAAATACTGGTCCAGACTCCATAAGAAGTTGTCGATCTCTTTCGCATTCCTCTCGCCTAAATACGCTTTAGGCCTTGGAACATCTATCCTTATCGGATTGTGGACTCCTACAGGCGCACGTCCGCACTCTTGCGCAACCGCCTTCTTGAGTAACGCCACATCCTCTTCAGTGGCTTGTAATTTAGATGACATTACCTCGAGTTTCTCGGTCAAGGTAATGATTTTACCAAGGAGGGTCTGCTCCACGATCTGAGCTTGCTCTTGACACTTGGACAAGCCTTCATTCAGGGCACCTTGCATTCCTCCTCGGAGCTCGTCTCTCTCCTTCTCAAGCTCGGCAATGCGTTCCTCTAGGTCCCCATCATTATCTTGTCCGTACGCCACGGTGAGTTCTACCTTCTCCAACCTGGCGATAATGTCAACGATATCATCTCTTGATCTTTCTCTTTCTTTGGTAGCTTTGGTTCCTCCCGCCTGAACTTTGCGAGAGTTCCTACCATCTTCTCCGGTCCCGTGGGGAAGATTCTCTACTTCGTCCACAACCTTTGAAGTTTCTTCCGATCTCCTCGTCATTTCAGCTCTGATACCAATTGTCACGGGCTCAGTCTTTTCACTGACGATCCGTGCGGCACTAGTTACGATCTTCTCAAGAACGAGTAACTAGTCAGCCTTACTCGACGCAACACTCGACGTTTAATAGAATTGACACAAGAATTCTAGAGAGAGAGAGTAACTCTTAAAAAGAATAGTATATTACTCGAATACTTGGTGATTTACAATGCAATACTTCACAGGTATTTATAGGACTAATTCTAACTATTACATTGATTGTGCACTAATTTAGGGATTCCTTATAATTATCAATCAAGGACATTCCTAATTAAGGACATTCCTTTTATACGTCAATTAGTGATGCATTAATCAAGGAATTCCTTTTAACTCTCAATTAGGTGCGCTAATCAAGGACCTTCCTTCCAGCTTCCTTCCAGTCTAGAATCTTCCTTGGGTTGGGCTTAAGAGGGCTCAAGCCTCCTCCTCTTCTTGGGCCAGGAGGATTGGGTCGTGACATTCTCCTTAAGCCTCCTCTTCCTGGGCCAGGAAGATTGGGCTGTGACAATGTGCATGGAACTATGTTGGACCTGAATTCCCCTAGCTATGGGATACGTAGGCAGCTTGTATGAGCCCGGTCCTAAACATTTTCAAAAATCAAACCCTGTATCGACACTAGGGCATTTTATGAAAATGAAATAATTGAAAGATCCTCACAGAGTTATCTTAAATGAGTAAATATAATGCATAACACATGGATAAAGCACTTTATTCTCTAGCAGCTTAGGATCTTAAATGATTTTCAACTTAAGTCAATTGCCACTCCCGTAGATACTTAAGAAAATTTCCCCAGCTTAAGTCAATTGCAACTCCAGTAAAAACTTAAGAAAATTCCTCAACGAAATGCGGAATCACAATCTATCCGTGATACAATTTCGGAACTACGTTCGGACTAGATTTCTCCTTTTATGAGAATACGTAGGCAACTTTTCACAAGTACGATCCCAAATCCCCATCAAGCCAAATCTTGAGCTATGACAAAATACATCCCCAAAGAGTTAGAACCAACGAGAAATTGGGATCACAAATATATCCAAAACAATCAAACCTCTTGTGTCGAAACTAGGGGTATTTGTGGAAGATAAAAACAAGATAGACCCCTAAATTTTTTTAGGGCCAAGCAAACTGATGAGCGAGTGCAAGAAATAAGTAGGGATGCGGGAAAATACGTTTCTCTCCAATGGATGTCTCTTTACGAACTAATGTAACTAGTGGAATCCGAGTAAAGCGCTTCGCAAACGGATCTATCTCGAGCCTAGACAAAAGCTTAAACTAATGATGTTTAAGAGGGAGCTCATAAAAGATGAATGCCCAAACTCGAAACCATGTTATCATCAAAGGCGATGTCTCGTCTCAATTGGAGGTCAAGTGCCAAAGATCTAAGACCTCAAGAAAATGAAAATCAATTAAACAAAGACTGTGTTGGTTGAGATATGAAATACAATATTGTTGTTCATTTAAGCATGGTTGAAAGATTAAGCATTCGAGCGAACAAATCCCTCGAAAAACTCAGGGCAAAACGTCTCGGCGAAAGACAAGTCCCCAGAAGTGAAGCATGAATCACGAAGAACATCGGTTACATGTGGTTTCCTCTCAACACGCTCTAAGGAAGAAAGTATGGAACCGATTCTTGAAAGTATTTCAAGACCGTTGAAGAAGACGCTAGTGCTTTGAAAATTAAGGAAGTCTAACTTCGAACTTAAATCACTAAACAGAGTTGTGATTAAAAATTGTTTCGCTAAACTGACTAGCGATACTTTAAATTTATAATAATCACTAAGCATAATTGTGATTAAATAGTACTTCGCTAATCTGAAATGCGATACTCTAAATCTATAATAATCACTAATTAGAATTGTGATTAAATAGTATTTCGCTAAACTGAAATGCGTTACTCCAAATCTATAATAATCACTAATCAGAATTGTGATTAAAAAGTATTTCGCTAAACTGATCAGCGATGCTTAAATCTAAATTTATCACTAAGTAGAATTGTGATTATATAGTATTCGCTAAACTGAAATACGTTACTCCAAATCTATAATAATGACTAAGCAGAATTGTGATTAAATTGTACTTCGCTAAACTGAAATGCGTTACTCCAAATCTATAATAATCACTAATCAAAATTGTGATTAAATAGTATTTCTCTAAACTGACCAGCGATACTTAAATCTATAATAATCACTAATCAGAATTGTGATTAAAAAGTATTTCGCTAAACTGCCCAGCGATACTTAAATCTAAATTTATCACTAAGTAGAATTGTGATTAAATAGTATTCGCTAAACTGACCAGCGATACTTAAATCTATATAATCACTAAGGAGAATTGTGATTAAATAGTATTTAGCTAAATTGACCAGCGATACTTAGATTCATAATAATCACTAAGTAGAATTGTGATTAAAAAGTATTTCGCTAAACTAACCAGCGATACTTAAATCTATATAATCACTTAACAGAATCGTGATTAAATAGTATTTCGCTAAATTAATCAGCGACAATTAAATCTATAATAATCTCTAAGCAGAATTGTGATTAAATAGTATTTCGCTAAACTGACCAGCGATACTTAAATTTATAATAATCACTAAGTAGAGTTGTGATTATATAATATTTCGCTAAACTGACCAGCGATACTTAAACCTATAATAATCACTAAGCAGAGTTGTGATTAGAATAATCATTAAGATTTTTTCGCTCCATGTGAAAAGCGAGACAAACATAATCACTAAACAGAGTTGTGATTAAAATGACTATTAAATTGCTCAATGAAAAGAGTAATAAACAATAAACACAATCAGTAAACTGAGTCAAGATGTGTACTCATATACAATCCAAAGACTAGGCGAGGTGTGTAGAAATATGGTCGAAACCACCAGGCTCGATTTTACAGGATCGATAAACCAGGAGCGATGCATATTCTAAACAAAGGTGAATCGTCAACGAGTGGATGATAAACCGACTTTGAAGCTTCGACATGCATTTTTCTAAAACCGAGTGTTTTCTACAAATTTTGTCCAAGAGGGGCATTCTGTAGACACTCATTTTTTACCTCCAATTTTATAGTTTATGCTTTTAATAAATCCGAGCCTATACAAGTTTTTTCGAATTTATTCACGGGCTCATTGCACAATTTATTTTAAAGACGGTAATTTTTAGAACAATTGAGTTTTTGAAAATAATTGATTTTGGATTCTTAATAAAGTTAAGATAGTAATTTGCCTATGTTACAACGCTTAGGGAAGTTATTATACTTAGAATATTCAAGGTTTTATTTAATTAATTACCTTGTGTATTTAAAAAAAATAATAAAAAATAATAAAAAATAAAAATATTCTACAAAATATATATTAACGTTTTTATAAAATTTCGTTAGGTATATTTTGTTTTCTTTTAATTAGATTAGTTGTTAGATTATTTTGTTAGATTAGTTGTCGATTAGATTTTATTTTATTTTTGAATCAGTTAGTTAGCATTTTCTTTTTTAATTAGAATTGTTTCTTATAAATAGGAATAATTAAAAATAAAATTGTTTTTTTTTGTGTTTTTAACAAAATCTTTTTTTGTAGGATGAAGGGGTGTAAAGGGATAACTGTGCAAAAATAGAAGATATCGTGAGAAGCATCCTAGATCAAAGAAAGAAAAAAAGAGATTGCTAAAATAAAGGAAGAAGTTGTCAAAGGAAGAATAATTCAGCCGTGAAGAGAAACATGAACGCTTGGTCAATTTTTTTAATTAAAAATTAAAATGACCAAGTATTACATCATTATTAAATAAAGCTTAAATCTCATTTGATGAAAACTTGATATTTATTGACATGTCAAGTGGAGATTGCTCCATTATTTTAAACATTTGTAAATGTTTAAAATAGTATTTTTTTCCCAACGGTCAAATGTGTTAAATGGGCCTTAGGGCCCTCGGGTTTCATAGCTTTACCTATAAATACCCCTCTTAACACCCTAGCAAAGGAGCTCCTCAATTTCAACTCTCGACCTTCAATCTTCACCTTCTTCTCTCTCTTCCTCTCTCTTTACACATTCTCTCTCTTTACACATTCACTTGCACTTAGGCTGCCAAATTAAACCCCACTTTTCTAAAAAACCTAAACAAGAGCACCAACTATATTTGTTGAGTCACAAGTCTCTTGCTTAGGGTTTTCATTTTTTTGCAAGGATATAAAGAGTAACCCCTTTGTAAGCTCTTTTTCCTTTCTTTTGTTTATTTAAATTTAATTTGAATTTATTTTTATTTGATTTTTATTTTCATTGTACTTTATATTATGCATGATTTCCTTTAAATTTATTGTTTTGATAGGCATGTAGGTTTTATTTATCTACCTTAATCATGTAAATAAGTAGAATAGAAATAACATGTAAATAAATAAAAAAAGAAGAAAAAGTTTTCAAGAACACTACAAAATAAAAAAAATGTAAAATTTGCCTTATTTCTTATAGTTGATTTTTTTTTTTTTTGAATAACTAGATCTAAGGTTTTTTTTTTGTTTATATAAATGTTTAATTATATTATTATAATGTTTCTGCAAAGTTTCATGTTAATTGGGATCCATTTGGATTACCAAATAAATTTTTTAGCTAGGATTAGGTGAAAAAACCAAAAAAAACAGCAAGTTATTCTACAAGACGACGCTTGTTCTTCAGCCTTCCAGCACTTCTCCCAGGGTCTCGGCGCTTTTCAGATGACGCTTGCTCTGCTCCAGCTGCTGCTGAATCAGACTTTTGACGCTTCCTAGGCGACGCTTGCTGCAGTCTTCAGCTTTTTATTTTTTTTATTATTTGTTTATTTTTTTATTTCTGCATTTTTATTTAGGTTTATTTTTTTTTTTTGACATTTTTTTATTAGTTATAGTTTGCGGCTTGCTTGATCCTAGGTTAGAGACAAAATTTAAAATTAAACCCTAATTAAAATTGAACCTAGTCCAAGCTTAGACTTAGAATTTTCTTTAGACTTAGGACTTTTTTATTTTATTTTATTTTTTTATATTTTTTATTATTTTTATTATATTTTTTTATTTAAATAAAAACCCCAACTAAAATTTTAGACCTTTAAATAATTCACTAAAGTTTCTTAAAAATTAATCTAGACTTAGGCCAATTCATTTTTGATTAATAACTTGCCTAGTTTTGATTTTTTGGATAACTTTATGTGTGAATTATTTGCTCTCGTTTTGTTTTATCTTTGCTTATTTGTTTATCTCATGCAAACACATTAAATGTTTAAAATGGAAAATTCTAAAATGTAAAGCGTAAGAATGTTTTAAAGAAAGGCCAAAATTAATTAGTAGAGACTTTAAAGGCGTTGTGGGACATAGTGTCTAAAAAACCCTTTCCCACACGTAACCAAACGTCGAACTCACATCTCTCAAATTCCTAATTTTTTTAATTAGGTGGCGACTCTCTAGTCGTGAGGTTAATTAATATTGAAAAAAGTTTAAAAAAAAGGCCTATGGCATACTTCCCATTAAAAAACTCTCAATCTCTCCCAGATTCGACGGGAAGGTAAAATATGGAGTTGTCTATAAAGCCTCGTTTTTAAAACTTAATTTTTTTCAACATTATAATTAATTCCCCTAACGTTTTCAAAAAATAAAATTTTTAAAGAGTGTCCCAGAATTTTCAAACTAGTCGATCAAAATATTTTTTAAAAAAATCGATCATAGTCTTGAGTTAACAAGCCAACAACTTATCTCGGCCCAGACTTATCTAGTCTAAAACTTCCTTTGGTCCAAACTTAGCCAGCCAACAACTTTCCTTGGTCTGACTTATCTAGCCAACAACTTCCCTCGGACCAGAGTTACCCAACCAACAACTTCCCTCGACCTGACTTACCCAAACAACAACTTCCTTCGGTCCAGACCTAGCCAGTCAACAACTTCCCTCGCTCTGACTTAGCCAGCCAACAACTTCCCTCGGTCCAGACTTAGCAAGCCAACAACTTCCCTTGGTCTGACTTAGCCAGCCAACAAATTCCCTCGATCCAGACTTAGCCAGCCAACAACTTCACTCAGTCTGACTTAGCCAGCCAACAACTTCTCTCGGTATGACTTAGCTAGCCAACAACTTCCCTCGGTCTGACTTAGCCAGCCAACAACTTCCCTCAGTCCTTACTTAGCTAGGCAACAACTTCTCTCGGTCTAACTTAGCCAGCCAACAACTTCTCTCGATCTGACTTAGCCAGCCAACAACTTCCCTCGGTCTGACTTAGCCAGCCAACAACTTCTCTCGGTTTGACTTAGCCAGCCAACAACTTCCCTTGGTCTGACTTAGCCAGCAAACAACATCCCTCGTTACTTACTTAGCCAGCCAATAACTTCTCTCAGTCTGACTTAGCCAGCCAACAAGTTCTCTCGATCTAACTTAGCCAACCAACAACTTCCCTCGGTCTGATTTAGCCAGCCAACAACTTCCCTCAGTCTAACTTAGCAAGCCAAAAACTTCCCTCAGTCCAGACTTAGCCAGCCAACAACTTCCCTCGGTCTGACTTAGCCATCCAACAACTTCCCTTGGTCCTGACTTTGCCAGCCAACAACTTCCCTCGATCCAGACTTAGCCATCCAACAACTTCCCTTGGTCCAGACTTAGCAAGTCAACAAATTCCCTCGGTCCAGACTTAGCCAGTCAACAACTTTCCTCGGTCGAGACTTGGCTAGCCAACAACTTCCCTTGGTTTGACTTATCTAGCCAACAACTTCCCTCGAACCAGACATAGCCATCCAACAACTTCCCTCGGTCTGACTTAGCCAACCAACAACTTCCTTAGGTCTAGACTTAGCAAGCCGACAACTTCCCTCGCTCTTACTTATCCAGTCAACAACTTCCCTCGGTCCAGATATAGCTAGCCAACAACTTCTCTCGGTCTGACATAGCCAGCCAACAACTTCGCTCGGTCTAACTTAGCCAGCCAACAACTTCCCTCGGTGCAGACTTTACCAACCAACAACTTCCCTCGGTCTGACTAAGCCAGCCAACAACTTCCCTCGGTCCAGACTTAGCCAGCCAACAACATCACTCGGTCTAGACTTAGCCAGCCAACAACTTCCCTCGACCTAACTTAGCCAGTAAACAACTTCCCTCGGTTTGGCTTAGCCAGCCAACAACTTCCCTCGGTCCAGACTTAGCCAGCCAACAACTTCCCTCGGTCTGACTTAGCCAGCCAAAAACTTCTCTCGGTCTGACTTAGCCAGCCAACAACTTCCCTCGATCTGACTTAGCCAGCCAACAACTTCCCTCAGTCCCTACGTAGCCAGCCAACATCTTCTCTCGGTCTGACTTAGCCAGCCAACAACTTCTCTCGGTCTGACTTAGCTAGCCAACAATTTCCCTCGGTCTGACTTAGCCAGCCAACAACTTCCCTCAGTCCTTATTTAGCCAGCAACAACTTCTCTCGGTCTGACTTAGCCAGCCAACAACTTCTCTCGGTCTGACTTAGCCAGCCAACAACTTCCCTCGGTCTGACTTAGCCAACCGACAACTTCTTTCGGTCCAGACCTAGCCAGCCAACAACTTCCATCGGTCTGACTTAACTAGTCAACTACTTCCCTCAGTCCAGACTTAGCCAGCCAAAAACTTCACTCGGTCTAGACTTAGCCAGCCAACAACTTCCCTCGATCTGACTTAGCCAGCAAAAAACTTCCCTCAGTTTGACTTAGCCAGCCAACAACTTCCCTCAGTCCAGACTTAGCCAGCCAACAGCTTCCCTCGGTCTTACTTAGCCAGCCAACAACTTCTCTCGGTCTGACTTAGCCAGCCAACAACTTCCCTCGGTCTGACTTAGCCAGCCAACAACTTCCCTCAGTCCTTACTTAGCCTGCCAACAACTTCCATCGGTCCAGACTTAGCAAGCCAACAACTTCCCTCGGTCTGACTTAACCAGCCAACAAATTCCCTCGATCCAGACTTAGCCAGCCAACAACTTCCCTCGGTCTGACTTAGCTAGCCAACAACTTCTCTCGGTCTGACTTAGTCAGCCAACAACTTCCCTCGGTCTGACTTAGCCAGCCAATAACTTCCCTCAGTCCTTACTTAGCCAGCCAACAACTTCTCTCGGTCTGACTTAGCCAGCCAACAACTTCTCTCGGTCTGACTTAGCCAGCCAACAACTTCCCTCGGTCTGACTTAGCCAGCCAACAACTTCCCTCAGTGCAGACTTTACCAACCAACAACTTCCCTCCATCTGACAAAGCCATCCAACAACTTCCCTCAGACCTGACTTAGCGAGCCAACATCTTCCCTCGGTCCAGACTTAGCCAGCCAACAACTTCACTCGGTCTAGACTTAGCCAACCAACAACTTCCCTCGATCTAACTTAGCCAGCAAACAACTTCCCTCGGTTTGGCTTAACCAGCCAATAACTTCCCTCAGTCCCTACTTAGCCAGCCAACATCTTTTCTCGGTCTGACTTAGCCATCCAACAACTTCTCTCGGTCTGACTTAGCTAGCCAACAACTTCCCTCGGTCTGACTTAGCCAGCCAATAACTTCCCTCAGTCCTTACTTAGCCAGCCAACAACTTCTCTCGGTCTGACTTAGCCAGCCAACAACTTCTCTCGGTCTGACTTAGCCAGCCAACAACTTCCCTCGGTCTGACTTAGCCAACCGACAACTTCTTTCGGTCCAAACCTAGCCAGACAACAACTTCCCTCAGTCTGACTTAACTAGTCAACTACTTCCCTCGGTCCAAACTTAGCCAGCCAACAACTTCACTCGGTCTAGACTTAGCCAGCCACAACTTCCCTCGATCTGACTTAGCCAGCAAAAAACTTCCCTCGGTTTGACTTAGCCAGCCAACAACTTCCCTCGGTCATGACATAGCCAGCCAACAACTTCCCTCAGTCTGACTTAGCCAGCCAACAACTTCTCTCGGTCTGACTTAGCCAGCCAACAACTTCCCTCGGTCTGACTTAGCCAGCCAACAACTTCCCTCAGTCCTTACTTAGCCTGCCAACAACTTCCCTCGGTCTAGACTTAGCAAGCCAACAACTTCCCTCGGTCTGACTTAGCCAGCCAACAAATTCCCTCGATCCAGACTTAGCCAGCCAACAACTTCCCTCGGTCTGACTTAGCCAACCAACAACTTCTCTCGGTCTGACTTAGCTAGCCAACAACTTCCCTCGGTCTCACTTAGCCATCCAACAACTTCCCTCAGTCCTTACTTAGCCAGGCAACAACTTCGCTCGGTCTAACTTATCCAGCCAACAACTTCTCTCGATCTGACTTAGCCAGCCAACAACTTCCCTCGGTCTGACTTAGCCAGCCAACAACTTCTCTTGGTCTGACTTAGCCAGCCAACAACATCCCTCGTTTCTTACTTACCCAGCCAACAACTTCTCTCGGTCTGACTTAGCCAGCCAACAAGTTCTCTTGGTCTAACTTAGCCAACCAACAACTTCCCTCGGTCTGATTTAGCCAGCCAACAACTTCCCTCAGTCTGACTTAGAAAGCCAAAAACTTACCTCGGTCCAGACTTAGCCAGTAAACAACTTCCCTCAGTCTGACTTAGCCAGCCAACAACTTCCCTTGGTCCTGACTTAGCCAGCCAACAACTTCCCTCGATCCAGACTTAGCCAGCCAACAACTTCCCTTGGTCCAGACTTAGCCAGCCAACAAATTCCCTCGGTCCAGACTTAGCCAGTCAACAACTTTCCTCGGTCCAGACTTAGCTAGCCAATAACTTCCCTTAGTTTGACTTATCTAGCCAACAAGTTCCCTCGGACCAGACTTAGCCATACAACAACTTCCCTCTGTCTGACTTAGCCAACCAACAACTTCCTTTGGTCTAGACTTAGCAAGTCGACAACTTCCATCGCTCTTACTTATCCAGCCAACAACTTCCCTCGTTCCAGACATAGCCAGCCAACAACTTCTCTCGGTCTGACATAGCCAGCCAACAACTTCCCTCGGTCTAACTTAGCCAGCCAACAACTTCCCTCGGTGCAGACTTAGCCAACCAACAACTTCCCTTGTTCTGACTAAGCCAGCCAACAACTTCCCTCAGTCCTGACATAGCCAGCCAACAACTTCCCTCGGTCCAGACTTAGCCAGCCAACAACTTCACTCGGTCTAGACTTAGCCAGCCAACAACTTCCCTCGATCTAACTTAGCTAGCAAACAACTTCCCTCGGTTTGACTTAACCAGCCAACAACTTCCCTCGGTCCAGAATTAGCCAGCCAACAACTTCCCTCGGTCTGACTTAGCCAGCCAACAACTTCTCTCTGTCTGACTTAGCCAACCAACAACTTCCCTCGGTCTGACATAGCCAGACAACAACTTCCCTCAGTCCTTAATTAGCCAGCCAACATCTTTTCTCGGTCTGACTTAGCCAGCCAACAACTTCTCTCGGTCTGACTTAGCCAGCCAACAACTTCCCTCGGTCTGACTTAGCCAGCCAACAACTTCCCTCAGTTCTTACTTAGCCAGCCAACAACTTCTCTCGGTCTGACTTAGTCAGCCAACAACTTCTCTCGGTCTGACTTAGCCAGTCAACAACTTCCCTCGGTGACTTAGCCAACCGACAACTTCTTTCAGTCCAGACCTAGCCAGCCAACAACTTCCCTCGGTCTGACTTAACCAGTCAACTACTTCCCTCGATCCAGACTTAGCCAGCCAACAACTTCACTTGGTCTATACTTAGCCAGCCAACAACTTCCCTCCATCTGACTTAGCCAGCAAAAAACTCCCCTCGGTTTGACTTAGCCAGCCAACAACTTCCCTCGGTCCAGACTTAGCCAGCAGACAACTTCCCTCGGTCTGACTAAGCCTGCCAACAACTTCCCTCAGCCCTGACTTAGCCAGCCAACAACTTCCCTCGGTCCAGACTTAGCCAGCCAACAACTTCCCTCAATCTAACTTAGCCAGCAAACAACTTCCCTCGGTTTGGCTTAGCCAGCCAACAACTTCCCTCGGTCTGACTTAGCCAGCCAACAACTTCCCTCAGTGCAGACTTTACCAACCAACAACTTCCCTCCGTCTGACTAAGCCATCCAACAACTTCCCTCAGACCTGACTTAGCGAGCCAACATCTTCCCTCGGTCCAGACTTAGCCAGCCAACAACTTCACTCGGTCTAGACTTATCCAACCAACAACTTCCCTCGATATAACTTAGCCAGCAAACAACTTCCCTCGGTTTGGCTTAGCCAGCCAATAACTTCCCTCGGTCCAGACTTAGCCAGCCAACAACTTCCCTCGGTCTGACTTAGCCAGCCAACAACTTCTCTCGGTCTGACTTAGTCAGCCAACAATTTCCCTCGGTCTGACTTAGCCAGCCAACAACTTCCCTCAGTCCATACTTAGCCAGCCAACATCTTTTCTCGGTCTGACTTAGACAACCAACAACTTCTCTCGGTCTGACTTAGCTAGCCAACAACTACCCTCGGTCTGACTTAACCAGCCAATAACTTCCCTCAGTCCTTACTTAGCCAGCCAACAACTTCTCTCGGTCTGACTTAGCCAGCCAACAACTTCTCTCGGTCTGACTTAGCCAGCCAACAACTTCCCTCGGTCTGACTTAGCCAACCGACAACTTCTTTCGGTCCAAACCTAGCCAGACAACAACTTCCCTCAGTCTGACTTAACTAGTCAACTACTTCCCTCGGTCCAAACTTAGCCAGCCAACAACTTCACTCGGTCTAAACTTAGCCAGCCACAACTTCCCTCGATCTGACTTAGCCAGCAAAAAACTTCCCTCGGTTTGACTTAGCCAGCCAACAACTTCCCTCGGTCCAGACATAGCCAGCCAACAACTTCCCTCGGTCTGACTTAGCCAGCCAACAACTTCTCTCGGTCTGACTTAGCCAGCCAACAACTTCCCTCGGTCTGACTTAGCCAGCCAATAACTTCCCTCAGTCCTTACTTAGCCTGCCAACAACTTCCCTCGGTCCAGACATAGCAAGCCAACAACTTCCCTCGGTCTGACTTAGCCAGCCAACAAATTCCCTCGATCCAGACTTAGCCAGCCAACAACTTCCCTCGGTCTTACTTAGCCAGCCAACAACTTCTCTCGGTCTGACTTAGCAAGCCAAAAACTTACCTCGGTCCAGACTTCGCCAGTAAACAACTTCCCTCAGTCTGACTTAGCCAGCCAACAACTTCCCTTGGTCCTGACTTAGCCAGCCAACAACTTCCCTCGATCCAGACTTAGCCAGCCAACAACTTCCCTTGGTCCAGACTTAGCCAGCCAACAA
Source organism: Impatiens glandulifera (assembly GCF_907164915.1). Lineage (NCBI taxonomy): Eukaryota > Viridiplantae > Streptophyta > Magnoliopsida > Ericales > Balsaminaceae > Impatiens > Impatiens glandulifera. Next base: position 539,084 of record NC_061870.1, on the reverse strand, counting down.
ATTCCCTCGGTCCAGACTTAGCCAGTCAACAACTTTCCTCGGTCCAGACTTAGCTAGCCAATAACTTCCCTTGGTTTGACTTATCTAGCCAACAAGTTCCCTCGGACCAGACTTAGCCATACAACAACTTCCCTCTGTCTGACTTAGCCAACCAACAACTTCCTTTGGTCTAGACTTAGCAAGTCGACAACTTCCATCGCTCTTACTTATCCAGCCAACAACTTCCCTCGTTCCAGACATAGCCAGCCAACAACTTCTCTCGGTCTGACATAGCCAGCCAACAACTTCCCTCGGTCTAACTTAGCCAGCCAACAACTTCCCTCGGTGCAGACTTAGCCAACCAACAACTTCCCTTGTTCTGACTAAGCCAGCCAACAACTTCCCTCAGTCCTGACATAGCCAGCCAACAACTTCCCTCGGTCCAGACTTAGCCAGCCAACAACTTCACTCGGTCTAGACTTAGCCAGCCAACAACTTCCCTCGATCTAACTTAGCTAGCAAACAACTTCCCTCGGTTTGACTTAACCAGCCAACAACTTCCCTCGGTCCAGAATTAGCCAGCCAACAACTTCCCTCGGTCTGACTTAGCCAGCCAACAACTTCTCTCTGTCTGACTTAGCCAACCAACAACTTCCCTCGGTCTGACATAGCCAGACAACAACTTCCCTCAGTCCTTAATTAGCCAGCCAACATCTTTTCTCGGTCTGACTTAGCCAGCCAACAACTTCTTTCGGTCTGACTTAGCCAGCCAACAACTTCCCTCGGTCTGACTTAGCCAGCCACCAACTTCCCTCAGTTCTTACTTAGCCAGCCAACAACTTCTCTCGGTCTGACTTAGTCAGCCAATAACTTCTCTCGGTCTGACTTAGCCAGTCAACAACTTCCCTCGGTGACTTAGCCAACCGACAACTTCTTTCAGTCCAGACCTAGCCAGCCAACAACTTCCCTCGGTCTGACTTAACCAGTCAACTACTTCCCTCGATCCAGACTTAGCCAGCCAACAACTTCACTTGGTCTATACTTAGCCAGCCAACAACTTCCCTCCATCTGACTTAGCCAGCAAAAAACTCCCCTCGGTTTGACTTAGCCAGCCAACAACTTCCCTCGGTCCAGACTTAGCCAGCAGACAACTTCCCTCGGTCTGACTAAGCCTGCCAACAACTTCCCTCAGCCCTGACTTAGCCAGCCAACAACTTCCCTCGGTCCAGACTTAGCCAGCCAACAACTTCCCTCGGTCCAGACTTAGCCAGCCAACAACTTCCCTCGGTCTGACTTAGCCAGCCAACAACTTCCCTCAGTGCAGACTTTACCAACCAACAACTTCCCTCCGTCTGACTAAGCCATCCAACAACTTCCCTCAGACCTGACTTAGCGAGCCAACATCTTCCCTCGGTCCAGACTTAGCCAGCCAACAACTTCACTCGGTCTAGACTTATCCAACCAACAACTTCCCTCGATCTAACTTAGCCAGCAAACAACTTCCCTCGGTTTGGCTTAGCCAGCCAATAACTTCCCTCGGTCCAGACTTAGCCAGCCAACAACTTCCCTCGGTCTGACTTAGCCAGCCAACAACTTCTCTCGGTCTGACTTAGTCAGCCAACAATTTCCCTCGGTCTGACTTAGCCAGCCAACAACTTCCCTCAGTCCATACTTAGCCAGCCAACATCTTTTCTCGGTCTGACTTAGACAACCAACAACTTCTCTTGGTCTGACTTAGCTAGCCAACAACTACCCTCGGTCTGACTTAACCAGCCAATAACTTCCCTCAGTCCTTACTTAGCCAGCCAACAACTTCTCTCGGTCTGACTTAGCCAGCCAACAACTTCTCTCGGTCTGACTTAGCCAGCCAACAACTTCCCTCGGTCTGACTTAGCCAACCGACAACTTCTTTCGGTCCAAACCTAGCCAGACAACAACTTCCCTCAGTCTGACTTAACTAGTCAACTACTTCCCTCGGTCCAAACTTAGCCAGCCAACAACTTCACTCGGTCTAAACTTAGCCAGCCACAACTTCCCTCGATCTGACTTAGCCAGCAAAAAACTTCCCTCGGTTTGACTTAGCTAGCCAACAACTTCCCTCGGTCCAGACATAGCCAGCCAACAACTTCCCTCGGTCTGACTTAGCCAGCCAACAACTTCTCTCGGTCTGACTTAGCCAGCCAACAACTTCCCTCGGTCCTGACTTAGCCAGCCAACAACTTTCCTCGATCCAGACTTAGCCAGCCCACAACTTCTCTCCGTCCAAACTTAGCCAGCCAACAAATTCCCTCGGTCCACACTTAGCCAGTCAACAACTTTCCTCGGTCCAGACTTAGCTAGCCAAAAACTTCCCTCGGTCTGACTTAACCAGCCAACAACTTCTCTCGGTCTGACTTAGCCAACCAACAACTTCTCTCGGTTTGACTTAGCCAGCCAACAACTTCCCTCGGTCTGACTTAGCCAACCAACAACTTCTTTCGGTCCGGACTTAGCCAGCCAACAACTACTCTTGGTCTGACATAATTAGTCAACAACTTCCCTCGGTCCAGACTTAGCCAGCCAACAACTCCCTCGGTCTGACTTAGCCAGCCAACAACTTCCCTCGCTCTGACTTAGCCAGCCAACAACTTCCCTCGGACCAAACTTAGCAAGCCAACAACTTCCTTCGGACTGACTTAGCCAGCCAAAAAATTCCCTCGGTCCAGACTTAGCCAGCCATCAACTTCTCACGGTCTGACTTAGCCATCCAACAACTTCGATCAGTCCTTACTTAGCCAGCCAACAACTTCTCTCGGTCTAACTTAGCCAGCCAACAACTTCTCTCGATCTGACTTAGCCAGCCAACAACTTCCCACGGTCTGACTTAGCCATCCAACAATTTCTCTCGGTCTGACTTAGCCAGCCAACAACTTCCCTCGCTCTGACTTAGCCAGTCAACAACTTCCCTCGGTCAAGACTTAGCCAGCCAACAACTTCACTCGGTCTAGACTTAGCCAGCCAACAACTTTCCTCGATCTGACTTAGCCAGCAAAAAAATTCCCTCGGTTTAACTTAGCCAGCCAATAACTTCCCTCTATCCAGACTTAGCCAGCCAACAACTTCCCTCGGTCTGACTTAGCCAGCCAACAACTTCCCTTAGTCTAACTTAGCAAGCCAAAAACTTCCCTCGGTCTGACTTAGCCAACCAACAACTTCCCTCGGTCCTGACTTAGCCAGCCAACAAATTCCCTCGGTGCAGACTTAGTCAGCCAGCAACTTCACTCGGTCTAGACTTAGCCAGCCAACAACTTCCCTCGATTTGACTTAGCCAGCAAACAACTTCCCTCGGTTTGACTTAGCCAGCAAACAACTTCCCTCGGTTTGACTTAGCCAGCCAACAACTTCCCTCGGTCTGACTTAGCTAGCCAACAACTTCCCTCGATCTGACTTAGCCAGCAAACAACTTCCCTCGGTTTGACTTAGCCAGCCAACAACTTCCCTCAGTCCAGTCATAGCCAGCCAACAACTTCCCTCGGTCTGACTTAGCCATCCAACAATTTCTCTCGGTCTGACTTAGCCAGCCAACAACTTCCCTTAGTCTGACTTAGCCATCCAACAACTTCCCTCAATCCTTACTTAGCCAGCCAACAACTTCTCGCGGTCTGAATTAACCAGACAACAACTTCTCTTGGTCTGACTTAGCCAGCCAACAACTTCCCTCGGTCTGACTTAGCCAACCAACAACTTCTTTCGGTCCAGACCTAGCCAGCCAACAACTTCCCTTGGTCTGACTGAACCAGCCAACAACTTCCCTCGGTCCAGACTTAGCCAGCCAACAACTTCCTCGGTCTGACTTAGCCAGCCAAAAACTTCCCTCGGACCAGAATTAGCCATCCAACAACTTCCCTCGGTCTGACTTAGACAGTCAACAACTTCTCTCGGTCCAGAATTAGCCAGCCAACAAATTCCCTCGGTCTAGACTTAGCTAGCCAACAACTTCCTTTGGTTTGTCATTTCTAGCCAACAACTTCCCTCGGACAAGACTTAGCCATCCAACAACTTCCCTCAATCTAACTTAGCCAACCAACAACTTCCTTCGGTCCAGACTTAGCCAGCCAACAACTTCCCTCGCTCTGACTTAGCCAACCAACAACTTCCCTCGGTCTAGACATAGCCAGCCAACAACTTCTCTCGGTCTGACATAGCCAGCCAACAACTTCCCTCGGTCTGACTTAGCCAGCCAACAATTTCCCTCGTTCTAGACTTAGCCAACCAATAACTTCCCTCAGTCTGACTAAGCCAGCCAACAACTTCCCTTGGTCCTGACTTAATAAGCCAACAACTTCCCTCGGTCCAGACTTAGTCAGCCAACAACTTCACTCGGTCTAGACTTAGCCAGCCAATAACTTCCCTCGATCGAACTTAGCCAGCAAACAACTTCCCTCGGTTTGACTTAGCCAACCAACAACTTCCCTCGGTCTAACTTAGCAACCCAAAAACTTCCCTCGGTCCAGACTTAGCCAGCCAACAACTTCCCACGGTCTAACTTAGCCAGCCAACAACTTCCCTCGGTCCTAACTTAGCCAGCCAACAACTTTCCTCGATCCAGACTTAGCCAGCCCACAACTTCCCTCGGTCCAAACTTAGCCAGCCAACAAATTCCCTCGGTCCAGACTTAGCCAGTCAACAACTTTCCTCAGTCAAGACTTAGCTAGCCAAAAACTTCCCTCGGTCTGACTTAACCAGCCAACAACTTCTCTCGGTCTGACTTAGCCAACCAACAACTTCTCTCGGTTTGACTTAGCCAGCCAACAACATCCCTCGGTCTGACTTAGCCAACCAACAACTTCTTTCGGTCCGGACCTAGCCAGCCAACAACTACTCTTGGTCTGACTTAACTAGTCTACAACTTCCCTCGGTCCAGACTTAGCCAGCCAACAACTCACTCGGTCTGACTTAGCCAGCAAACAACTTCCCTCGCTCTGACTTAGCCAGCCAACAACTTCCCTTGGACCAAACTTAGCAAGCCAACAACTTCCCTCGGACTGACTTAGCCAGCCAAAAAATTCCCTCGGTCCAGACTTAGCCAGCCATCAACTTCCCACGGTCTGACTTAGCCATCCAACAACTTCGATCAGTCCTTACTTAACCAGCCAACAACTTCTCTCGGTCTAACTTAGCCAGCCAACAACTTCTCTCGATCTGACTTAGCCAGCCAACAACTTCCCACGGTCTGACTTAGCCATCCAACAACTTCTCTCGGTCTGACTTAGCCAGCCAACAACTTCCCTCGCTCTGACTTAGCCAGTCAACAACTTCCCTCGGTCAAGACTTAGCCAGCCAACAACTTCACTCGGTCTAGACTTAGCCAGCCAACAACTTTCCTCGATCTGACTTAGCCAGCAAAAAAATTCCCTCGGTTTAACTTAGCCAGCCAACAACTTCCCTCTATCCAGACTTAGCCAGCCAACAACTTCCCTCGGTCTGACTTAGCCAGCCAACAACTTCTCTCGGTCTGACATAGCCACCCAACAACTTCCCTCGGTCTGACTTAGCCAGCCAACAACTTTCCTCAGTCCTTACTTAGCCAACCAACAACTTCTCTCGGTCTGACTTAGCCAACCAACAACTTCTCTCGGTTTGACTTAGCCAGCCAACAACCTCCCTCGGTCTAACTTAGCCAACCAACAACTTATTTCGGTCCATACCTAGCCAGCCAACAACTTCTCTCGGTCTGACTTAACTAGTCAACAACTTCCCTCGGTCCAGACTTAGCCAGCCAACAACTCCCTCGGTCTGACTTAGCCAGCCAACATCTTCCCTCGGTCCAGACTTTGCCATCCAACAACTTCCCTCGGTCTGACTTAGCCAGCCAACAACTTCTCTCGGTCCAGACTTAGCCAACAACAACTTCTCTCGGTCCAGACTTAGCTAGTCAACAACTTCCCTTGGTCCAGACTTAGACAGCCAACAACTTTCCTTGGTCTGACTTATCTAGCCAACAACTTTGATAGGATCGGATTTATCAATAGAGATAGGGGTCTGGCTAATGATGAAGGCTTATGAAAAATGGTTTGATAGAAATCTTGTTAGGGATTAATATCTCTTTCTATTCTACGCAAACTTATGTAAACACTTGAAATAGATTCAAGGCGGAATTGTTTACTTGGGTTTGAAGCACAAGATGAAATATGAAAAGATGATAGAAATGAAGAACACAGTAGTTTGTTTATAGATGTTCGGAGAAACTCTCCTACGTCAGCCCTTTTTCCAACCACCGGAAGGATTCACTATAATATGATGAGAATCAAATACGGTTTACACACACTTAGCTCACTATTGAATAGAACACTTTTTGTTCAATTACAAGATGAAGAAAATCACTCAGCTAATGTGTTTTGAGTCTAGCTCTCTCTCTCGATTCACACACAGTACAATCAGAAAGAAGCTTCATAGAATAAGTTCAGTAAGGAAGATGATTGAGTAGTCTCTCTCTGCAAAATCAGAATGCTTGTTCGTTTGTATTGGCTTGAAAACGATAAAGTCACTTCTTCGTTCGTTGCTCTTAGGATTGATTAAATACTAAGCAGGAGCTAACAGTCGAATCTTCAAGAATGATATGTGGCGCTCTTCCATTGGAAAACCTCCATTGTACACAGCAGGTTCTGAGCACAAGGATTGTGGCCGTACCGAACTAGTAGTGCGTCGAATATTCCATGAGTTATGTACTTGCAAAATGGGTAATGTGAGGAAAATTCCCTTACGTGGCATTTTTTGATTGGATGCATATAGCTGTTATACTAATCTTCACTAGAAAGTGGAGCAGGAGTAGGGTACAACTATAGCTCGTGGATAGGAGAAATGTTAGATTCAACCGTACTGCTTGAACAGAGCATTAGACGTATTTCAGTTAGACGGATTTGAGAAAATCAGTCTAATGAAATAAGTCAACTCATTCTAATGAAAAACGTCTATTAGACCGCCTGGTCTAATATAATTAGACTCGCGTCTAATTTCAATAACCATTAGACGGGTACGTCTAACTCCACTGAGTTAAACTGCCACGTCTAATTTCGGTTCTACCTCAGACTTGTCTGAAGGAGTTAGACTCACGTCTAACTTTCACTAATTAGACAATCCGTCTAATTATTAAATAACCATTAGACCGACGCGTCTAACTCTTACTGAGTTAGACTGACGCGTCTAATTCCGGTTCTACCTCAGACTTGTCTGAAGGAGTTAGACTCACATCTAACTTTCACTAATTAGACAACCCGTCTAATTATTAAATAACCAATAGACCGACACGTCTAACTCTTACTGAGTTAGACTGCCGCGTCTAATTCCGGTTCTACCTCAGACTTGTCTGAAGGAATTAGACTCACGTCTAACTTTCACTAATTAGACAACCCGTCTAATTATTAAATAACCATTAGACCGACACGTCTAACTCTTACTGAGTTAGACTGCTGCGTCTAATTCCGGTTCTACCTCAGACTTGTCTGAAGGAGTTAGACTCACGTCTAACTTTCACTAATTAGACAACCCGTCTAATTATTAAATAACCATTAGACCGACACATCTAACTCTTATTGAGTTAGATTGCCGCGTCTAATTCCGGTTCTACCTCAGACTTGTCTGAAGGAGTTAGACTCACGTCTAACTTTCACTAATTAGACAACCCTTCTAATTATTAAATAACCATTAGACGGGTACGTCTAACTCCACTGAGTTAGACTGCCACGTCTAATTCCGGTTCTACCTCAGACTAATCTGAAGGAGTTAGACTCACTTCTAACTTTCATTAATTAGACTATCCGTCTAATTCTGCGTATTCATTAGACCATCCGTCTAATTCTTTACGTCTATTAGACTTACACGTCTAACTCCGATGAGTTAGACTGTATGTCTAATTCTATTAGACTCACGTCTAATTTCGTGTATTCATTAGACCATCCGTCTAATTCTTTACGTCTATTAGACTTACACGTCTAACTCCGATGAGTTAGACTGTACGTCTAATTCTATTAAACTCACATCTAATTTCGTGTATTCATTAGACCATTCGTCTAATTCTTTACACCTATTAGACTTACACGTCTAACTCCAATGAGTTAGACTGTACGTCTAAATCTATGTATTTATTAGACTATCTGTCTAATTCTTTACACATCTATTAGACTTACACGTCTAATTCCGATGAGTTAGACTGCACGCCTAACTCCGATGAGTTAGACTGTGAGTCTAATTCTATGCGAATGAAAGTCAAGATCGGTCTAATGGCCCTCATTAGATCCAAGTCTAGAGACATGTTGTCTCAATACACCTGTATTGAAACTTATAAATTATTTTATCATCAAAATATCAGTGGGTAAATTATTTCAACACTTAGTCAAAATAATTTGACCCACAATTTCCCCCTTTTAGATGAAGAAATTGCAAACCTGCATACATATAACAAGACATGCATTCATCCAATAAATAAGCAAACAGACAACATGCAAGTAATCATTCAAAAACATCCATGTTAATCACATATGAGTGTTTTCAGAAGTAACACTCAAAACATTGTTCAATGTAACCATGATAAATTTACCAAAAACATTATGAAAATATTCAAAATAACTACAAAAAGACATTTAATCATTAGTCTTCTTCTTCTTCCTGATCATGATTTCTGGACAGGATAGACTTCAACCTAAGATGTCTCTAAGACAGCAGTTAGAAGAGAGTTGGAGTCTTCACTTTTTTGTTTCTTAGACTTGAGCGTTTCCACCCTTTGAATGTAATCTACCACTTTTTGGTAGTTCAGGATATTAGAAGGGAGGGGAAAACTCTTACCAGGTTCGTTCAGACGATGACAGAGAAAGGAGCTGAGAGGACCGTCAAAACTGAAGATCTTCTTCCTAGCCACAACCATTCTGATAAGATTCCCGAAGAGAAAGCTTGTCCAGTTCACAGGAACACCCCTGGTGATAGTCACCATGATCTGAAAGACCTTCATACAATACTTGTAGGAGGTCTCTTTAGACAGAAGGGATTTCAAAATGATATCACTTAAAAGAGCATATTCAACCTTCAGGAGGTTTTTCTTTCCATGAATATCAACTTCAGGGGAATCAGAAAAGACTTTTATCATCGTAATCATTAGGTTAGGGTGAGTGGTAGAGAAAACATCAATACCTTTTGTTTGGAGATGGAAAAACTCACCAAAAGATTCTTCTGTAATCCGTACCATCTGGCCCATTACTGCACCAGCAATGACATTATCTTGATAGAAGCTATCGGTTTGAAAGAATTCGTTAACAAGTTGTTCATGATAAGTTTCATGAGGGGTGAGGAATCTTCTCAGCCCAGAAGCTTTTAGCAAATCGAACATCCTTTGCATGCCCGGAGATTCAAGAGTGGATACAGATTGAAAGTCCACTTGAATAGATTTTGGTCAGAAGGGCAGCATTTTGAACTAATGAACAAGGGTTTGAGAGGATTGACTTCTAAAGAGAGAAAGATGAATTTCAAGGATCTTCTAACCTTTTGGAGTAAATGAACCTATTAATACCTGGATTTTAGTCATGAAGAAGAAAACTAATGATTACTCCTACCGACAAGAATTTCAAAAGACAGTTCCCAATAAACAGCATTTAATGTTAGCATGAAATAGAACGTCTAATACTAAGTGTACATGCAAAAGATGTCAGAAATATTAGTCATTTCTTGCATATTGAGAGACACGTGTCTTCAATTCTTTTGAGGAATGACTGATTTATTTTTCGGCGGGAAAGAAAACTTAAACAAAAAACATTAAGAGACAGCTTTCCAAAAAGCCAGAAGATGAAGAGTCTAATTATTCCAGTAGTTAGACGTTTTATTCTTCTTTTCACATTTTCAACTCCTTTTTGAAAATCAGTCTATTAGACGTGTACGTCTAATTATGCTATAACAGCACGTGAGATACGCGTGTCTGATTAGACGTGAGCATTCGCTTGCTCATGACGCAAAAACGTCTAACGTCTATTAGATGTGTCCGTCTATTAGATGCATCCGTCTAACCAAGCAGGTTAAAATAACCAAGACAGTGACTTCATATAAAGATGAAACTACTAAGGTAGATGTTCGTCTAAGTAGCTGTGTTTCTCAAACTTTAAATCCTTAAGATAAGTTAGGACCTCCGTTTTTCATATCTGTTCAGTTACGTTTTGAATGATATGTTCCCCCTTAGTTTATGCACACGATTACATCAATCAAGATCAACAAGACCTAACATGTTTCTAAAGTGAGAAAACTTAGCTTCCGGAAGAGGTTTCGTGAAGATGTCCGCAGTATGTTGATCTGAAGGAACATATTCAAGACGGATTTGCTTTTGATTGACGTGTTCTCGGATGAAATGATGCCTGATTTCAATATGCTTTGTCCGAGAATGCAGAACAGGATTGTAGGATATTGCGATGGCACTTGTGTTGTCGCAGAAAATTAGAGATTCATCAGCCTCAATTCCATAGTCTCTGAGCTGTTGTTGAATCCACAAAACTTGAGAGCAACAACTACCAGCTGCAAGATACTCTGCTTCAGCTGTAGATGTTGCCACAAAAGTCTGCTTCTTGCTGAACCATGTGATTAGACGATCTCCAAGGAACTGACAAGTTCCACTAGTGCTTTTTCTATCAATTTTGCATCCTGCATAATCTGCATCTGAGAAACTAATTAAATTGAAACTGGAATCCTTCGGATACCACAGTCCCACATTTTGAGTTCCCTTCAAGTATTTAAGAATACGTTTAGCAACAGTAAAATGAGAGAGTTTAGGATCAGCCTGAAATCTGCCATAGACACCAACAACAAATTGAATGTCTGGCCAGCTAACAGTTACATACAGCAAAGAACCAATGAGACCTCTGTATGCTGTAACATCTACACTTTGTCCACCTTCATCTTTGTCCAATTTAGCTAAAGAGCTCATAGGAGTAGCTGTTGCAGAACAGTTCTCCAAACCAAATTTCTTTAGCAATTCTTTGGTGTATTTGGCCTGGTTGATGAGAGTTCTGTTTTCTAGCTGACGGATTTGAAGCCCAAGGAAGAATGTAGGTTCTCCCATCATGCTCATTTCAAACCTATCCTGCATCAGCTTGGCAAATTTCTCACACAGTTTGGGATTAGTTGACCCAAAGATAATGTCATCAACATATATCTGAACAAGTAATATATGGGAATCTTTAGCAAATCTAAGAAGGGTTTTATCCACTGTTCCAACAACAAAATCATGATCAAACAAGAAATTGGTTAGAGTGTCATACCAAGCTCTAGGAGCTTGTTTTAGACCATACAATGCTTTGTTAAGCCTATAAACATGATTAGGTAAAACATGATCTACGAAACCAGGGGGTTGCTCAACATATACTTCTTCACTTAATTTTCCATTTAAAAATGTACTTTTCACATCCATTTGAAAAACTTTAAAATTCTTAAATAATGCATATGCTAGGAAGATTCTGATTGCCTTTAGTCTTGCAACAGGTGCAAAAGACTCATCAAAATCAATACCTTCCTCTTGTCTGTATCCTTAAGCAACTAAACAAGCTTTGTTTCTAATGACTATGCCATCTTCACTAAGCTTGTTTCTAAATACCCATCTTGTTCCTATAACTGACTTATCAGTTGGTCTAGGAGTAAGATACCATACTTTATTTCTATCAAATTAGTTTAACTCCTCTTGCATAGCATTGATCCAATCTGGATCAACTATAGCTTCACCAATTTTCTTTGGTTCAATTTGAGAAATAAAGGCAGAATTGGCCATTTCATCCATCAACTGACGTCTTGTCCTTCGAGGAGAGAGAGGGTTACCAATTATCAGTTCTGGTGGATGATTTCTGTTCCATCTAAAGTTTGATCCAAGGGGATCGGTCATCTGAATCAGTGACACCGCGACATCCAAACTCTCAACTTCTTGTTGAACAGGAGTTTGCACATCTGGTTGAACTTCAACCGGATCAGTCACAGGATCGGATAGAGCCATCCGTTTGTTCAAGGTTTCTTCTTCTTCACTTACAAACTCAAGACTAGCCGCTTGTAGTCTGTCAGCAAGATCAATGGGTTCTTTGGATTTGCTCTCAACAGGCTCATCAAAAATTACATGAAGGGATTCTTCAACAGTCTGTGTTCTCTTGTTGTATACTCTGTAAGCCTTGCTTACAGATGAGTATCCCAACATGAATCCTTCATCTAGCAGTCAAATAAACATTTCCATTGTTATGAATAAAACATTTACACCCAAAATCCTTAAAGTAAGAGACTGTGGGAATTCTCCCATAATACAGTTCATAGGGAGTTTTATCAAAACGTTTGTTAATTATTGATCGGTTTGAGTATAGCAAGAAGTACTAATAGCTTCTGCCCAAAACCTCTAAGGGACATCTGATTTAGCAAGCATTGATCTCGCTGCTTTCTTCAGAGTTCTCACTCTTCTCTCAGCAATGCCGTTTTGCTGTGGAGTTCTGGCACTAGACAACTCGTGCCTAATCCCAGTCTCCTCAAGATAAGATGATAGGTATCTGTTCGTGAATTCAGTTCCCTGATCACTTCTAATACATGAGATATTTAGAGATTTCTGATTCTGAATTCCTCTAAATATTCAAATCAAATTTTCAGCAGTTTTATCTTTTAATGGTAAAAATGCAACCCATGTAAAACGTGAAAAATCATCAATAACAATTAAGGCAAATCTCATTCCTCCTACACTTTTTACAGGAATTGGACCAAAAAGATCCATATGTAAAAGTTCTAGGATACGGCTGGATTGTGATTTTCCTTTACTTTTGAACAATGATCTGCCATGTTTGCCTAACTGGCAAGTAGTGCAAATCTTGTCCTTTGAAAACTGAAGGTTGGGTAAACCAATAACTAAATTGTTTGAACAAATGTTGTTGATGGTTTTAAAATTCAAGTGGTTCAAACGTTTATGCCATAACCATTTCTGGTCATTTTTGGCAATCATGCACATAGGATCAGATGTTTCTTTTTGCCAATTCATTTTATATGAGTTTCCTACTCTACTTCCAATTAATAAAATGTTTCCATCTTGGTCTTTAACTAAACATGCATGAGTTTGAAAATCTACTGACAAACCATTATCACATAGTTAACTGATACTGATTAAATTATAAAACAAGTTATCAACTAGCAGCACATCATTAATAGTTAGGTTATCATGGATAATCTTACCCTTACCCATGGTCTTACCCTTCTTGTTGTCACCAAATGTGATCTTAGGTCTAGAGCAGTCTGATATATCAGTGAGAAGTCGTCTGTTTCCAGTCATATGCCTAGAACATCCGCTATCAAGATATCATACAGATTCCTCCAGTCCTTCATTTATTTGTACCTTAGATTGGTCATCTGCCATTAGACATGTTACAGCTTCATTCTCTTTTTTAACAGGAGACTCCTCCGAATCGTTGTCAGCCCATCTTGATTTGTTCTGACTGCAAATGAATGCTTCCTGGTTGTTCTTTGCTTGAGGGCTCACTCCGTGGATCTGGCTGAGCTTATCCCATATTTCTTTTCAGTGGAACATGACTTAATCTCACAGAACATCTTCGTGTTGAGAGACTGGAACAGAATGTTCTTAGCAACATTATCCAGGTTGTTGGTCACCTTATCTTCAGTGGTCCACTCACTTCTTGGCTTTGAAATCTTTATGGGACCATCGGTGATGACACTCCACATATCATAGTCAATAGCAGCCAAGTGAGCTTGCATTCTTACCATCCACACATCATAGTTGTCCTTTGACAAAAGAGGAATTTCATTGACGCAAGACATGCTTTGGGTACTTGATACTTGAGAATAGAAACAGTGCTCTGATACCAATTGATAGGATCGGCTTTATCAATAGAGACGGGGATCTGGCTAATGATGAAGGCTTATGAAAAACGGTTTGATAGAAATCCTGTTAGGGATTAATATCTCTTTCTATTCTACGCAAACTTTTGTAAACACTTGAAACAGATTCAAGGCAGAATTGTTTACTTGGGTTTGAAGCACAAGATGAAATATGAAAAGATGACAGAAATGAAGAACACAGCAGTTTGTTTATGGATATTCAGAGAAACTCTCCTACGTCACCCCTTCTTCCAACCACCGGAAGGATTCACTATAATATGATGAGAATCAAATATGGTTTACACACACTTAGTTCACTATTGAACAGAACACTTTCTGTTCAATTACAAGATGAAGAAAATCACTCAGCTAATGTGTTTTGATTCTAGCTCTCTCTCTCGATTCACACACAGTACAATCAGAAAGAAGCTTCACAGAATAAGTTCAGTAAGCAAGATGATTGAGTAGTCTCTCTCTGCAAAATTAGAATGCTTGTTCGTTTGTATTGGCTTGAAAACGATAAAGTCGCTGCTTCGTCCGTTACTCTTAGGATTGATTAAATACAGAGCAGGAGCTAACGGTCGAATCTTCAAGAATGATACGTGGCGCTCTTTCATTGGACAGCCTCCATTGTACACAGCAGGTTCTGAGCACAAGGATCGTGGCCGTACCGAACTGGTAGTGCGCCGAATATTCCATCAGAGATGTACCTGCAAAACGGGTAATGTGAGGAAAATTCCCTTACGTGGCATTCCTTGATTGGATGCATATAGCAGTTGTACTAATCTTCACTGGAAAGTGGAGCAGGAGTAGGGTACAGCTATAGCACGTGGATAGGAGAAATGCTAGATTCAAGCGTACTACTTGAACAGAGCATTAGACGTATTTCAGTTAGACGGATTTGAGAAAATCAGTCTAATGAAATAAGTCAACTCTTTCTAATGAAAAACGTCTATTAGACCGCCTGGTCTAATATAATTAGACTCGCGTCTAATTTCAATAACCATTAGACGGGTACGTCTAACTCCACTGAGTTAGACTGCCACGTCTAATTCCGGTTCTACCTCAGACTTGTCTGAAGGAGTTAGTCTCACGTCTAACTTTTACTAATTAGACAACCCGTCTAATTCTTAAATAACCATTAGACCGACACGTCTAACTCTTACTAAGTTAGAGTGACGCGTCTAATTCCGGTTCTACCTCAGACTTGTCTGAAGGAGTTAGACTCACGTCTAACTTTTACTAATTAGACAACCCGTCTAATTATTAAATAACCATTAGACCGACACGTCTAACTCTTACTGAGTTAGACTGCCGCGTCTAATTCTGGTTCTACCTTAGACTTGTCTGAAGGAGTTAGACTCACGTCTAACTTTCACTAATTAGACAACCCGTCTAATTATTAAATAACCATTAGACCGACACGTCTAACTCTTACTGAGTTAGACTACCGCGTCTAATTCCGGTTCTACCTCAGACTTGTCTGAAGGAGTTAGACTCACGTCTAACTTTCACTAATTAGACAACCCGTCTAATTATTAAATAACCATTAGATCGACACGTCAAACTTTAACTGAGTTAGACTGCCGCGTCTAATTCCGGTTCTACCTCAGACTTGTCTGAAGGAGTTAGACTCACGTCTAACTTTCACTAATTAGAGAACCCGTCTAATTATTAAATAACCATTAGACGGGTACGTCTAACTCCACAGAGATAGACTGCCACGTCTAATTCCGGTTCTACCTCAGATTAATCTGAATGAGTTAGACTCACGTCTAACTTTCACTAATTAGACTGTCCGTCTAATTCCGCGTATTCATTAGACCATTCGTCTAATTCTCTACGTCTATTAGACTTACACGTCTAACTTCGATAAGTTAGACTGTACGTCTAATTCTATTAGACTCACGTCTAATCCGTGTATTCATTAGACCATCCGTCTAATTCTTTACATCTATTAATCTTACACGTCTAACTCCGATGAGTTAGACTGTACGTCTAATTCTATTAGACTCACGTCTAATTTCGTGTATTCATTAGACCATACGTCTAATTCTTTACACCTATTAGACTTACACGTCAAACTCCGATGAGTTAGACTGTACGTCTAAATCTATGTATTCATTAGACTATCCGTCTAATTCTTTACACATCTATTGGACTTACACGTCTAATTCCGATGAGTTAGACTGCACGTCTAACTCCGATGAGTTAGACTGTGAGTCTAATTCTATGCGAATGAAAGTCAAGATCGGTCTAATGGCCCTCATTAGATCCAAGTCTAGAGACATGTTGTCTCAATACACCTGTATTGAAACTTATAAATTATTTCATCATCAAAATATCAGTGGGTAAATTATTTCAACACTTAGTCAAAATAATTTGACCCAACAAACTTCCATCGGACCAGAGTTACCCAGCCAACATCTTCCCTCGATCTGACTTACCCAATCAACAACTTCCTTCGGTCCAGACCTAGCCAGCCAACAACTTCCCTCGCTCTGACTTAGCCAGCCAACAACGTCCCTCGGTCCAGACTTAGCAAGCCAACAACTTCCCTCGGTCTGACTTAGCCAGCCAATAAATTCCCTCGGTCCAGACTTAGCCAGCCAACAACTTCCCTCGGTCTGACTTAGCCAGCCAACAAATTCTCTCGGTCTGACTTAGCCAGCCAACAACTTCCCTCAGTCCTTACTTAGCCAGCCAACAACTTCTCTCGGACTAACTTATCCAGCCAACAACTTCTCTCGATCTGACTTAGCCAGCCGACAACTTCCCTCGGTCTCACTTAGCCAGCCAACAACTTCTCTCGGTCTGACTTAGCTAGCCAACAACTTCCCTTGGTCTGACTTAGCCAGCCAACAACATCCCTCGTTTCTTACTTAGCCAGGCAACAATTTCTCTCGGTCTGACTTAGCCAGCCAACAAATTCTCTCGGTCTGACTTAGCCAACCAACAACTTCCCTTGGTTTAGACTTAGCCAGCCAACAACTTCCCTCGGTCTGATTTAGCCAACCAACAACTTCCCTTAGTCTTGACTTAGCTAGCCAACAACTTCTCTCGGTTTGACATAGCCAACCAACAACTTCCCTCGTCTAGACTTAGCTAGCCAACAACTTCCCTCGGTCCAGACTTAGACAGCCAACAACTTCCCTCGGTCCAGACTTAGCCAGCCAACAAATTCCCTCGGTCAAGACTTAGCCAGTCAACAACTTTCCTCGGTCTAGACTTAGCTAGCCAACAACTTCCATTGGTTTGACTTATCTAGCCAACAACTTCCCTCGGACCAGACATAGCCATCCAATAACTTCCCTCGGTCTGACTTAGCCAACCAACAACTTTCTTTAGTCTAGACTTAGCCAGCCAACAACTTCCCTCGCTCTGACTTAGCCAGTCAACAACGTCCCTCGGTCCAGACTTAGCCAGCCAACAAATTCCCTCAGTCCAGCCTTAGCCAGTCAACAACTTTCCTCGGTCCAGACTTAGTTAGCCAACAACTTCCATTGGTTTGACTTATCTAGCCAACAACTTCCCTAGGACTAGACTTAGTCATCCAACAACTTCCCTCGGTTTGACTTAGCCAACCAACAACTTGCTTCGCTCCAGACTTAGCCAGCCAACAACTTCCCTCGCTCTGACTTAGCCAGTCAACAACTTCCCTCGGTCCAGACATAGCCAGCCAACAACTTCTCTCGGTCTGACATAGCCAGCCAACAACTTCCCTCGGACCATACTTAGACAGCCAACAACTTCCCTCGGTCTTACATAGGCATCCAACAACTTCCCTCGGTCCAGACTTAGCCAGCCAACAACTTCCCTAGGTCTGACTAAGCCAGCCAACAACTTCCCTCAATATAGACTTAGCCAGCCAAAAACTTCCCTCAGTCTGACTTAGCCAGCCAACAACTTCCCACGGTCCTAACTTAGCCAGCCCACAACTTCTCTCGGTCCATACTTAGCTAGACAACAACTTCCCTCGGTCCTTACTTAGCTAGCCAACAACTTCTCTCAGTCTGACTTATCCAGACAACAACTTTCCTCGGTCTAAACTTAGCCAGCCAACAACTTCCCTCGGTCTGACTTAGCCAACCAACAACTTCCGTCGGTCCTGACTTAGCCAGCCAACAACTTCTCTTGGTCCAGACTTAGCTAGTATACAACTTCCCTCGGTCCAAAGTTAACCAGCCAACAACTTCCCCCGGTCCAAAGTTATCCAACCAACAACTTCCCTCTGTCTTACTTAGCCAACCAACAACTTCCCTTGGTTTAGACTTAGCCAGCCAACAACTTCCCTCGGTCTGACTTAGCCAACCAACAACTTCTCTTAGTCTTGACTTAGCTAGCCAACAACTTCTCTCGGTCTGACTTAGCCAACCAACAACTTCCCTCGGTCTAGACTTAGCTAGCCAACAACTTCCCTCGGTCCAGACTTAGACAGCCAACAACTTCCATCGGTCCAGACTTAGCCAGTCAACA
The DNA here is from genome assembly GCF_907164915.1 of Impatiens glandulifera. NCBI lineage: Eukaryota > Viridiplantae > Streptophyta > Magnoliopsida > Ericales > Balsaminaceae > Impatiens > Impatiens glandulifera. Next base: position 520,772 of record NC_061870.1, on the reverse strand, counting down.
ACTTCCCTCGGTCTGACTTAGCCAGCCAACAACTTCCCTCGGTCCTGACTTAGTCAGCCAACAACTTTCCTCGGTCCAAACTTAGCCAGTCAACAACTTCCCTTGGTCCAGATTTAGCCAGCCAACAACTCCCCTCGGTCTGACTTAGCCAACCAACAACTTTCCTCGGTCTGACTTAGCCATCCAACAACTTCCCTCGGTCCAGACTTAGCCAGCCAACAACTTCCCTCAGTCTTGTGATCGATTTTTTAAAACATTTTTTTTATCTACTAGTTTAAAAATTCTGGGACGCTCTTTAAAAAAATTATTTTGAAAACGTGAGGGGAATTAATTTTAATATTTGAAAATTTAAAGTTTTAAAAATGAGGTTTTGTAGACAAATCTATATTTACCTTCACATCAAATCTGGGAGAGATTGGGAGTTTTTTAATAGGAAGTATGTCATAGGCCTACTTTAACTTTTTTCAATATTAATTCATTCTCACAACTAGAGAGTCGCCACCTAATTTCAAAAAATAAAAAATTAAGAGATGTGAGTTCGGCGTTTGGTTACGAGTGGGAAAGGGTTTTTTAGACGTTATGTCCCACAACGCCCTAAGGTCTCTACTAATTAATTTTGGCCTTTTTTCAAATTTCTTACGTTTTACATTTTAGAATTTTTCATTTTAAACATTTAAAGTGTTTGCATGAGATAAACAAAAAAAGAAAGAATAAACAAAGACAAAAGAAAACTAAAACAAATAACCTACACCTAAAGTTATCCTAAAAATCAAAACTAGACAAGTTATTAATCAAAAATTAATTGGCCTAAGTCTAGATTAATTTTCAAGAACTTTAGTGAATTTTTTAAAGGGTCTAAAATTTTATTTTATTTTTTTGGGTTTTTATTTTAAAAAATTTCAAAAAAAAAAATCCTAAGTATAAGGAAAATCCTAAGTCTAAGCTTGGGCTAGGTTCAATTTTAGTTAGAGTTTAATTTTATTTTATTTTTCTAACCTAAGATCAAGCAAGCCACAAACTCTTAACTAAGCAAAATAAAAAATGTCAAACAAACAAAAGACTAAAGAAAACATAAAATAAAATAATAAATAAATAAACAAATAAATAAATGCAGTTCGGTCCTCCATTCTCGGTCCTCGGTCTTCTGATGCTCGGTCCTCGGTCCTCATTCCTCGGTCTTAAGTCCTGGATCCTCGATTCTGGGTCAGGTGCAAGAGGTCCTAAAGCAAAAGTTGTAAGATTGCCTTTTTTCAACATAACTCTATTCTAACTTACTTATGGTGATCCAAATGGATCCCAAATTGCATAAAAAATCCAAAAAACTTTATTAACATATAAGTATACATTTATATATGCAAAATACTTAAATCTAATCATTCAAAAAAATATATAATAAATAATGTGTAAAAAAAAGATTGCTATTTTTTTATTATTTTTTAAAAAAAAAAGTAAGAAAGTTTTTTTACCCCTTTTTTATACTTGCTTTTTTTTGTTATGCTTTAGAGTCTTTTTAAATGGCCAATTCAAGGGCCGATTTTGGTTTTATAAAAAAAAAACTTTTTTTCTCTTTTTGGTTAAGGACCTTTTATTTACCTTGAAAATTTTATTTTATTTTTTAGTTATGTTTTATTATGTTCTTGTCTTAATTTTGCTAGGTTACATATATACATACAAAATAAAGAAAATTCTACACACCTATAAAAATAGCAAACTTAAGAGGAATAATTCATGGGATTTGAGTGGAAAGATAAAATAAATAAATAAATAAAAACAGTTTCCAATTCAAATTATGAAGTTAATAATATTTTAAATATCAAAATACACTTTTAAAATCTCATTAAACGCTTAAACAATTTAATTTCTTTATTAGTGCCAATTATGTATGAAGTTTATCACGTTCGTGATGGAAAAAGTTTTGCCACCCGAAAGGTAGATGCAATACAGAAGGGAAAGGGAAACGTAGTTTTCTCTTTGCTTGCTTTATTTCAGGTACGTTCATGCTTCTTACTATAAACACTTGACTTCTTGTTATTGCACTAATTGCTTCATCTGAATTACCTGTCTAATTTTATTGATTTGGATCTGTGGTAGAAAGAGGAAAAGGGATTTGAGCACCAGGATGCAATAATGTCGATGGTGCCTGAACCTGAAATTGTAATCCCATTAGTAAATTAAATATTATTTTTGGGAAATGGTCATTCGATTGATGCTTTGGCTTGACCTGTCTTTAACTTGATATCTTTTTGCAGCTTCTGTTGTTGGAAGAGCTGCGACAGAGATATATAATTGACCCTAGATTTCCCATGTAAGAGTAAGATCATCTATGTTACTGTGTCAGCGTAAATTATGTTGCTTTAATATCAAAGCTTACTCACCTTAGATACAATTTTAGACACTATTTTTTTCATTTGTTTCTTGAAATTAATATGAATTTGTAACGGTTATTTCTGATGACCCAGCTTTACACATGTGAGGGATCTGATCTTTTTCTTATTTTTGTAATTCCTAGTAATCTCATGAATGTGATGGAATGGAAAGGGGATTGCAATTTGCAGGAGTGTGGTAGCCTATGCATCAGATATGATGCTTACCTCTGTGAGAACAATTCCTCATAAGAAAAAAGGTTTGACAATTACCCAAACCAGTCTGGATCACTCGTAAGCATCATTGATCCATTGTCTTTTCTTTGTTTGCCGTTGGTGTATTGATCAGAATGTGGTTCCATAGGCAGTTTAGAGCGGATGAGTGGATATTATACTTGGTTAAGTCTCAAATTAACATTTTGTTAGGGTCTACTCAACAAGGCCTCAGTCCTAAATTATTTGCAGCACCCTTTTCTCGGTCCTAGTGTGCATATGGGTCAGTTTATGTCTTTTGTTTAATAATTCTATTTTGTTTCCCCTCTCTTATATTTCTCTCAAACCGAATTCTTTTATTTCTACAAGTTGTTGTAACAAGTTTGTAACCGACTACTCTTGGGTAATTCAGCCGCTTTAAATGCGGATGCTCACCCCACTTTTTGGGTTAGGAATTGAAGCTTGTGAAAGTTGTTACTCTAAGTTATTCTTTCGGTCTTGGACCCCTATCTTGGACTACTAGGTGTATTCTAGTAGTATTTCTCTTCTCACCTTTGGTTCTTCTCTCCTTAACCTCGAATTCTCTTCTCACATTATATCCATTGCGCTTGAGTATAGAATTCCACCCTCGGTCCCAACTATCAAGAACCCGATTCTTGGTATCAAGAACTCGGAAAGCTAAGTTATTATTTCAAGATTAACATATTGGTATCAGAGCTTATCGATTCTCGGAATGGTAGAAATTCGCCAGCATTCGGAAATGGATGCGCTTAAGGCCCGTATTGAAAGTCTGTCCCAACAAACAGCTACGATGTAAGCTGCTATAGACCGAAGATTGGATGCGGCTGAAGAAAGAATGGCAGCCTTTGAGAGCGGGGCATCTGGAAATGTGAAAGAACCCCGCCACAGACCCTAACACATTCTTAATTCTATATATCTTTTCTTATTCTTTGAAAAACAAACTTCTTATAATCATGTTGCCTTCACTATATCTATTATTCCAGATGACAAGTCCCATTTCCATAAACGCACGCTGGGTTATGTATTGGCCAAATGTTCAACAGAAAAGGGGAGGTACATAAACCTAATTGCCTTAAAACTTATTGCTTTTGTACATTCTCTATTCAATTAAATGCTTTTTCCTGCAGCTTATTATTTCATATATTCAAGAGGGCTTAATCAGGCGGCCAACCATACAAAAACCCATCAGTTCCATGTCATCAAAGCTTTAAAAGTACTCAAAATTGCATTGCTGCTGCAAACATATTGCTGCATGAATTAGATTGAATCCCATTTGCAGGCTATTTATTTCAATATTTTTAGTAACTGCAAAAAATAATAATTCATTTGAATTTCATTTCATTTATAGTGTAAACTCCTTCTAGGGCATGACTCCGTGAATAATAAATGAGTCAACTCGAATTGATTAGATTTTGAAAATATTGTGTCAAAACACATTAAGCCTATGTTGTCACTATTTATTTTTCTCTCAATTTTATTCCAAATAAGAAATCAAAATCTCATCTAGCTTAAAATACAACTTTACACAAACAAAACTATCTATCCACCACCAATATTGAGTTTTTTTCCAAAACAAAACTCAAAAATTACAGAAAAGTAAATAAACATTTGTAACCGCAATTAAGATAATAGTTATACAACAGAAATGGGAGTGAATAAGCATAACTATTCAGTAAATCATTCAGACAACAACAAAGCAAGACATACATTGTGTTGTAAAAAAAAATCTCAAAAGCAACCTAGAAGAGACATACAATGCAGCAAATTGAATACAGACAAACAGCATTGGCTTAAAAGCAGCACATAAATTACATGTACAAGTCGAAAATTGTCAAGTAAAACTAGCTCCCTCCGTCGTTGTCTTCTTCTTTCTAAATGCAGGATGAATAAAACCTGTCCTTGTTTCTTCTAACTTGTCTATCCTGGATATACATTCTTTCATTCTTTTCATAACAACTGGCATGCTTGACAAATTCTCCGAGTTCTTCCTTTTAACCAGTTCTGCTTTCTCTAATATCTCTTTATCTTCTTCTTCTAGCTGGTTGTCTCTAGTGTGTGCAATTGTGGAGATTAGGGTTTGGGGTAGGAGTTAGTTGGACATTAGGGTTTATCTTCTTTCCAAGTTGATTATTTGAACTTTGTTTAGATCCCGATGAATACATATATCCGTTACACACACACAAAGAGAGAGATGGGAAGATTATTTGAAACAGATAATTACTTCCATGCACCCGCGAGATGCACCTGCATTCGCAAGACGCACTCGCGAGACGCACCCGCATTCGCAAAACGCACTTACGAGACGCACCCGCGTGACGCATCCGCATTCGTAAGACACACCCAGATTCCGCCGCAACGGTGGCATTTACCCAATCAATCCCTAAACCTAAACCTAACAAACAATGCGTCAAAAGAAAGAAAAATAAATAACAAGTGGAATACAAAGGAAGCATACCAATAGCCGCGGACATCCTTCCTTCGCTGGGATTCCGACGTCTTCGTCGGGGGTCGTCTTGTTTTTATAGAGAAGGAGGAGAAGGGGATAAGGGGATGTGTATAGAGAACATGAAAGAAATAAATGAAAAGAAATTGGAAGAATTGGAATTTTTTAATTATATAGCAAGGGCATTGTGGACTTTTCACAATGCACCTAGTTGCGTCACGCAACGGGAGGTTGCGTGACGCAATAGGGGCATTTTCGTTAGAAAAAAAAAGGTCACCAACGATATTTAATTTATGCGCTGGCACTTTTCGCATTTAAGGACCATTTCGTCAAATTTCCCATTTTGAAGGTTAGATATTGATGAGTCATAAATAATTTTTATTTTTATTTTAGCATTTTCAAAATTTATGTACAAATGTATAATAGTTATTTGTTAAAAATAACATAACTTAACTAACTAGTTAAATATTATAAATTAATAATTATAGGTGAATATTTCAAACATTAAAAAAAATATTTTAAAATTTTGTTTTTAGGTGAATTCTAATAAAGGTTACCCTATACAAATAATTGCAACACCGTGCCTAGAATCAACAAACACCATATTATCAACAATGTCAAATTATGGACTAAAATCATTAAATTGAATCCCCTCAAAAAGAATTCAAACGTTTGAAAATATTGTTATTTTTTTATTTCCTTTTTTTAATATAATTTTCATATTTGTCTAATCAATTTTTTTATATCTCATTACTTTCCTCCATCTTTTTCTTCATCATACTCTTGTTATAGTTAGATAACCACAATGTTTTTTACATTTAAAAAAAGTTATATATTTTTATTCACCTGCCAAGTGACCAAACTCATCTTTAAGAAATTAAATATGTTTACCCTATACGGTCATGATCTTTCCAAGTAAACAAAGTATGAATTGGTCAAGTATTTTGTAAAGATCATACTATGTATGGAGGGATCCAAAAATTATAGCTGGGTTTATTGAGACATAATATATTTAGAGTTTTATATTTTTGCTAATTATGATTGTTTTCAAAATTCATATATATATATATATATAAATGGATTGGGTCATTAATTCTCATTCGATAAATAATGAATAACATAAACTTTTATTTCGTTTTTTACACTTTGTTATCTCTCTTAAGTCTCAATTTATCTTCATTTGTGATTGATCTTCGATTAAGGTAAGTTTAATTTTACGCATAAGAATATCTGAACATGGTATCTAAATATATCTAATGACGCTTAATTTAAAATGTTAGAGGTGTACATCACGCTCTCTCCAAAATGATTCACATTATCATCGATCATAATATTTTCTCTTTCTTTTATATATATATATATATATATATATATATATATATATATATATATATATATTAATTAATTGTTACTCTTTTATTTATTTATATATATATATATTTATATATATATTAATATTTTTTATTAATTATTTTAAAAGTAAACTTAATAATTCTTATCTAAAATATTATATATATAAATTGAATTTAGTATATTCTCATCCAATATTAATTATAAAAAACTGTAAGAATAATAAGAGTTTCAGTTATCATATTATATTAATTATAAAAAAAAATATCTATATTAATTAATTTTAACATTAAATATTAAATATGAAAATATACAAAATAAAAAAAAATCAGTTATCATATTAGAATTATCTATTAATTTAATTTAACATTAAATAATGATTATATCGACGTATATAACTACAATTAAACCAATATATTAAATCAACCCGACTTTTCACTTTCTTCTCCACCCAAATAATTTTTTCTATAAAATCTTAGATCAACAAGGTTCAAAGGCTTAATTGAAGAGAGAATAGTGATATTTCCATATCGACTCATAATATTCTAAATTTCTCTATCAATATCATGCTTCAATAATTGAATTTGTATTATGTTATGTTTCAACAATTCGTCATTCACCGTTTTGCATTTTTTTTCCAGTAATTTGATCGTTTAAGGAAGTTACAACAATATCCTCGGTCTTCAAGCGTGTTATCTCTATATCGACTCGTAGTCTTCTCAATTTCTCTATCAATATAATGTTTTCAATAATTAAATTTGTATTATATTATGTTTCAGCAATCTATTGTTTATTGTTTTGCATTTTTTTCTCAGAAATTTGATCATTTCATCGATCTCGTTTTAAATCCGACAGGGTCAAAAGTATGAGTAATGATTAAATTTTATGACTAATTTATAAAATAAAAACAATTTTTTAAATGCAAATGATCTCTATATTCTTAACCTAATATTTTTTACTATTTTCCAATTTTTTTTGAAATATTATTATTATTTATTATAACGTTCAATTAATTTATTTATTATTCACATTATTTTATAATATTTGACTTTATTATCCTATTTAATATATTCATATTATATTAATAATAATGTAATTTAGTATGAATTTAATCATCGCCCCTTGAACGGGCACATAAACTTTATGTGATTTTGAGTACCACAAATATAACAGGCTCTTGGCTTACCCAATTCGTCGGCTTGCCTTCCTGAGTTATTATGTGGATGCCCCTTCTTAGGTGTGCGGTATGTTACGGCCCATTAGTGTCACGACCCAATTCAGGATATGTCGAGGCTCATTAAAGTCTTGGCCTCATAGTACGCTAATCTTCTTAGCCCAAGGGGAGGCCCAGTTGTCTAAGTAGGCCCAATGAGTCTTCTAATTAAGGAAGAGATTAGAAGATATTCTAAATAAGGAAGGGATTATAAGATATATTCTAAATAAGGAAGAGATTACAATAGATATTCTAAATTAGGTAGGGATATTCTAATTAAGGAATGGATATCCTTAATTAATGTAATTAAATTGTAATTAGATGGCAATTCCTAATATAGCACGTCTAAGTCCTATAAATACCTCAAAGGTATTTCATTGTAATTATCGAGTATTTTTTTCAATATAATCTTATTCTCAAGAGTTTTCTCTCTCTAAGTCCATTGTATTCTTCTTACATTGTTTAAAAAGGATCATTAATTTAGGTTTTTGAAACGTGTTTTATATATTAAATTAAATTTTATTATGAAGGACCTAGAAGAAAAGATTCGAACTTGAATTGAAGAAAAATAGAAAAGAAATAAGACGAGAATTCGAAATCAAGAGAAAGTCAATAAGACGAGATTAAATGACTCCACACAATATTAAAAAAATGTATTAAATGAAAGAACAATATTAAAAAATTTCAAACATATATATTTAATATAAATAGTGTCTAACAATTATGATACTATAAAATTAATGTCAAATACAATATAATGGTAAAATTTATGTAATAAAATTCAAATGATTATTAACTTCTTATAATTCACGTGTAAAGATGTAGGTAAAAAAATGAAACTTAAATGTGTTATTTTTTGTATAATAAAATTTAATTAAGATAAAAATTTATGTTTATTGTATTTGATAAAATATTCTTAAGCTATTGAATATAGTCATCATTAATATATTATATAGTGTGATTCAATTTGTTTTTATAAATAAAAAAAATTAATTTTATGTCTTAATTATTTCGCTTATATATTTGTCCGTTTGCATCGCACGAAAATCCTACTAGTTAGAGTAAAATACGATCAAGACTAAAAGAAAAACAACTCATTTGACTTCAACGATTTACTCACAGATCAAAAAAGTTCATAACCCTAACTTCATCAACAAAGATGAATCTTCAAACAATCCGATCAAGAACAACCAATGACGGTGATCAAGAAACTATATATTGATGGTTACAAGTTGTTCAAAGAATGATTCAAAAGAGTGAAAGAAAAAGGGAAAAGTTATTAGAGAATCTATGTAAATTCTAACTATAATTAATATTTTTTATTTTCTTTCAAATATAGTATGAGCAAACATAATTTTAACAAAAATAATATAATAAGGCTAATAGATTTAGAGTTAGTAACCATATTTGTGATGATAAAAAAAGTACTCAAACAAATTTGAAAACAAAATAATTTTTTACTTGAGAAATGTATCAAATAGAATCATTCATGAAGTTATAAATATAAAATTGTTTTGATTTGATCCATATAAACTTTTGAAGACATAAAAAAAATATTCTTTAAATTTTTTTTATATATGTTTATGATTATATTATATCTACATGAATCTTTCTTTTAAAAAAAAATCAAAATTTGTATTCTTATAATTAAAAATTAATTTAACTTGAATATTAAAATAATGAAAAGTGATAAAAAGTGATAATAGCGCATTAAACAAATTCAAAAAAGATTTATAATTAAAGACTTTAGTCAAAAATATAAAATTGGTTTTAATCAAATATTCTATTCATGTTGCCAAAAAAAATATTATTGTTAGGCTAATTATTTCACTAATAATTTCAAAAATGTTGTTTTTACATATAATCGACGTCAATAATATATTTCTATGATTTTAAAATAAAAAGTTTATAAATTAAACCAAAGTTTATATGGACTCAAACAAACATGTTAAAATATTATCCATGTTTAAAAAAAATAAGCTTTAAAAAATATATGTAATAGAAAATAAAATATGAATATGATATTTTTATATATATTAAACATTTTAATCAAACTATTACCGCTTTACTTATCTATGTTTATAATATCAAGTAGATTTGAATACTTAAAAAAAATCAATTTATTCAAAATCAAAGACTTTGAAGTTGGAAAAAAAATTGTCTCAAAATTCAACCTGTTATGAATGGTATTAGTATAATTAAAAGAAATATTATTATGGAAACTTATAAGATTTATTGATTTTAAATCTAAATCAAAAACCTTAGAATGGAAAAAAATATATATATATATATATATTATTGGTCTCAAAACTGAACATGATATTGATGATATAAATGTAATCAAAAGAAATATTATTATGATAATTATAAGATTCATTTATTCAAAATCAAAGACTTTGAAATTATAAATTCATTATTAGTCTCGAAATTGCAAATTATACCATTGTATCAATTAATTATGTTGACCCAATGGACTTTATAAATATGCTAAAACACTCATGGTTATGAGTATAAAAGTGTACAAAAAATTGCATAAATTTATTTATGAACTTATAGTTAGAGATATGAAACTGCATTAAAAATGGCATAAATCTATTTAAGAACCGATTTTCAATTTGGATGAAAAATTATAAAAATATATTAATAAATTGTAACAACTCTGACTCTCAATTTAATTAGACCGAGTGTTGGATGTTTTAAAACGTACATACTTAAGCGGAAAACAGAAAACATTTGCGGAAGAGTTATAAATATATAAGTGGCATTACAAAACTCGGCATTTGAAAACAGACTCGGTCCTTTACATCAAAAACAATGAAAAGATGGTCCCAAGTTACAAAAACAGTGGTATTTTAAGTACTAGACCCTAAAAGTGCTTTGAACTTCATTTTGTCTCTCCTCCCACACACACACTTCCCCTGCACCCTGCCCACCCTCCCAGCCTCCCTTCATAAGTCAACAGAATGCTATGGCTGTGAACCTACACCACACAAGTATAGTGAGTCTAAAGACCCAGCAAGCATTTTTAAAGAGAATATAAAAAGACAAGTAAAAGTTGTCTTGTATTGATGTGCTGACTTGTAAAACAGTTTATAAAAGTGTTAGAACAGAAACATCTTTGAGCACATAATGGCCATTTACATTTCAGAGCTAATCCTGAAAGTTAGGAACCCGGTTTGAGCACATAGTTGGAAAGGCACTCTTCGGAGTCTATCTCTAAAGTCCACAACCTGGTTAGACACTTATGTGTGTGGATAGTATCTTCTACAGCTCGTCTCAGAAGTCCAGTCCCAATAGAATCTCATCACATATTTTGGCATCAGACTACCAGAGTTCAACCTGGCTAGCCTTCTGCCTAGATCCGTCCAGTCCATATATCATTGTTCAAAAAATGTATCTACCTTTGAAAAACAGAACTTACCTTTGAAAATAGATCATGCCTTTGAAAACACAATATACTTTGCAAAAACAGATTATATAAACAAAAGTGGGTTTCTAAAGATGAGTTGAGAAAAGAGCTTGCCTTAGATGATCTTGCTTCTATGTTATGATCTTGCTACTAAAGGGTTCTATGATCTTGCTTCTAAAGTGTTCCTTTGGTTTTCTTAGTAGAGAGAAGGATGAAAAAGATATAATGAATGAAGGGGTGTCATATATATAGTACTTAATAAGGCTGGTCACCAGCTTGTCATTGGCATGGGTTAATCAAAAAGGGTTGGTCATCTGCTTGTCATCGGGTAAATCAAAAAGGGCTGGTCACCTACTTGTCATATGCATGGGTTAACAAAAGAGGGTTGGTCACCTGCTTGTCACTTGCAGGTCATAAGAAAAAAGGGTTGGTCACCTTCTTGTCACCAGCTTGTTGAATAAGTATGGGTTGGAAGCATGAGGTGGCACAAGCATGAGGTGGCACAAGCATGAGGTGGCCTAAGCATGATGTGGCCTAAGCATGAGGTGGCCTAAGCATGAGGTGACACAAGTATGGGTTGAAAAATATAATCAGTCAGACCCCCACGGTCGGACTCCCTCGGTCGGACCCCCTCGGTCATGACATAGATTTTCCCTCGGCCCCGACCTAGATTTGCCTCGGCCCGGACACAGACTTGCCTCAGCTCGGACACAAATTTGACTCGGCCCGGACACAGACTTGCCTCGGCCCGTGGTTTTGGCCAGGACCGAAGTTACTCGGTCTAAAATGAAATTTTAGGTGTGACAACTCGATCCTACTTAAATGAATTTCGACCCCGAAATTAAAACATACCGAATAAATCGGGATACTTCTGTTGCATGTCTTCCTCTACTTCCCAAGTGGCTTCATCAGCAGAATGGTTGCTCCATAGAACCTTCACCATGTTGATTTCCTTATTTCGTAGCCTCCTGATTTGCTTGGAAATTATTTATGTTGGGACCTCTTCATAAGTCAAGTTTGGTGTCTATTGCATTACATCATGATGGATGATATGGGTCGAATTTGGAATATATTTCCATAGATTGGAAACATAAAAAATGTTGTGGACTGTATGAAGAGTTGGGGGCAGGGCAAGTCTGTAAGCAACATAATTTATTTCCTCTAGAATTTCAAAGGGGCTGATGTACCTTGGGTTCAACTTGCCCTTTTTCCCGAATCTGATGATACCTTTGCAAGGGGAGACCTTTAAGAAAACGTGGTCACCCCTATTGAAACTTAGATCTCGGCGTTTATTGTCAGCATAACTTTTCTGCCTAATTTGAGCTGCAAGCAGCCTCTCCCGGATCTTGTCCACCAGGTTCACGATGTTGGATATGATTTCTGGCCCAATCACAATTCTCTCGCCTACCTCGTCCCCAATGTAGTGGTGTCCTGCACTTCATCCCATATAATGCTTCAAAGGGCGCCATTCCAATGGAAGATTGGAATCTGTTGTTGTAAGCGAACTCAATCAAAGGCAGATTGGGTTCCCAATTGCCTCCAAAGTCAATAAGACAATCCTGCAGCAGGTCCTAAGTGTTTGGATCACACGTTCAGATTGGTCGTCGGTTTGAGGGTGAAAGGCTGTGCTAAAGGACAACTTCGTTCCTAGACCCTTGTGAAGACTCTCCCAAAAATGAGAAGTGAAACATGGATCTCGGTTTGAAACTATCCTTGTTGGGATGCCATGCAGTTGAATTATCTCTTGCAGGTACAGCTCCGCATATTGAGTCATTGAAAAGGTGGTGCGAATTGACAGAAAGTGAGCTGACTTGGTGAGACGGTCCACTATTACCCAAATGGCATTCATCTTTCGCAAGGTCTTAGGCAAACCGACTATGAAATCTATAACAATGTCTTCCCATTTCCAAACTGGAATTGGAAAAGGACATAGCAGCCCCGCAGGTCTTTGGTGCTCAATCTTGACTTGCTGGCAGGTTAAGCACTCACTTACAAATTTCATGATGTCTTTCTTCATTCCTATCCACCAATATAAAGTTTGCAGATCTTTGAACATTTTGGTGCTTCCTGGATGGATAGAGTAGGGTGTTGAATGCGCCTCAGCCATAACTTCTTGCATTAAGGAGTCCACAGATGGTACCCACAACCTGCTTTTGTGACACATCAGATTGTTTTAGTTGAGTACAATGAGGTGCCTTTCTTCTCGTCCATTTGCTTCCATGTGGTCAGCTGGGGATCTTGAGCCTGCCCCAACCGAATTCTTTCAAGTAGGTCTGGAACTATTGCCAAGGTCACCAGAATGCACTCTTGTTGTTGCTCTAACACCACCAGGTTCATCCTCTCGAATTCCATAATCAGGTTTGGTTGAGCAGTAAGTTGATTAAGTGTGCTTGATTTCGCAGTCGTAGTCTTTAACTAGCTCCAGCCATCGCCTCTGCCTCATGTTGAGCTCTTTTTGGGTGAACAAGTACTTGAGACTTTGATGATCGGTGAAGATTTGTCACCTTTCCCCATAGAGATAATGGCGCTATATCTTCAAGACAAACACCACAGTTGCTAACTCAAGGTCATGAATGGGGTAATTCCTCTCATGGATCTTCAACTGCCTGGATGCATAAGCCACCATCTTCCCATTCTGCATGAGCACAACACCTAAGCCATCTTGGAAGCATCTGTGCACACAATAAAATTGCCCACCTCGGTTAGAATTGTAAGAACAGGGGAAGATATCAAGCTTCTCTTTAACTCTTCAAAGTTGTTGGCACATTGATCAGACCACACAAACTTTTTATCTTTGTGTGTCAAGGTTGTAAGGGGTAAAGCTATTTTGGAGAATCCTTTGATGAACTTTCGGTAATAGCCAGCCAGACCCAAAAAACTTCTGATTTCAGTCACACTTGCTGGTGTTGTTCAGTCCTTCACTACTTCCACCTTAGTTGGATCAACCTCAATGCCCTTGGAAGAAACAATGTGGCCCAAGAATGCGATTTCCCTCAGCCAGAACTCTGCTTAATTTTGCAAAGAGATGATGCTTAGATAAAACCTGCAAAATTAAAGCCAAGTGTTGTTGGTGCTCTTCTTCTGTTTTGGAGTAAATCAAGATATCATCAATGAAGATCACCACAAACTGATCTAAATAGGGGTGGAAGACCCTATTCATGAGCTCCATAAATATTGTTGGTGCATTTGTCAACCCGAATGGCATCACTAAGAACTCATAGTGTCTATATCGAGTTCTGAATGCTATCTTCTTTATGTCTTCCTCCTTGACCCGGATTTGATGATAGCCAGATCTTAGATCGATCTTGGAGAAGACCGAAGCCCCTTTGAGTTGGTCGAACAGGTCGTCGATCCTTGGCAAAGGATACTTGTTTTTGATTGTTACCTTGTTGAGCTCCCTATAGTCGATGCATAATCGTCTAGACCCATCCTTCTTCTTCACAAGCAGAACTAGTGCACCCCATGGTGACACACTTGGGCGAATGAACCCCTTGCTCAAAAAATCCTCTAACTGGTCCTTCAACTCTTTCATTTCGGTGGGTGTTAAACGGTAAGGTACTTTGGAGATTGGCAGACAACCAACCTTAATCACTATGCTAAACTCCACTTCTCTAACTGGTGGCAGCCTAGAAACATCAGCAGGAAACACACCTAGATATTCCCTTACCACCAAGATATCTTCTAACTTTGGTTGTTGCTCATTCAACATAACATTAGCAGTAGCCAAACACACTTGGAACTTCTATTTGAGGTAACTATTGAGCTTGGAACAGAAAGGCCTTCCCATCATGATCAATTAGTGCCACATACTTTTCTCTACAATTGATTTGAGCCTCATGACGGAGTAGCCAGTCCATTCCTAAAATAACATCAAATCCAGACATCTCCACCACCACAAGATCCACAAACATCTTGTGATTTTGGAGCTGGGTTTCACAAGCTCTAACAAACTTATTAGTTTTAAGACCTGGTCCAGTTGGTAGAGATATTTTATAAACAGCCAATGACTCAACTGGTTTCAAGCCATCTTGTTGCACATAGAATGCAGAAATAAAAGAATTTGTTTCTCCAGTATCTATCAAGGTAATGGCTAACTTATTAGCAATTAATAAATTACCTGTGATAATAGTGGAATTTGGATTCACTTTCTTTTGGTTCATTGAATAGACCATGTCTGGTATGACCTTCTTCAATTGTGGGCAATCACGTTTATAATGCCCAGCCTTCTTACATAAGAAACAAACGTTGGTGTAATGCTCAGACACGACCCCGTATGAATGATACCATAAAGATTACAAGGGGAAGCTGGCAGGTTGGCCTGGTTTGCTGGTCTTGTATATGGTGTCCTTCTTTGCTGTTGATGTTGTTGTTGTTGAGGGCGCCAGATGTTCCTTGAATGTTGGTGGTTTGAATTATTATTATAATTTTGCTGATATGGCCGTTTTGAAGCTGACCCTAAAGAATCCCTCCCTTGATAGCTAGATCGCTTGGTCTAACCCTCTCTAACTATGTCTTGGCTGTCTTTTTCCGCCATCAATGCCCTATCAATAGTTTCCCTCATGGTTACAGCATTGCTCAACCTCACATCTCGAGGAATGGTTGCATTGAGTCATTCTAGAAAATGGTTCAGATCTAGATCATTGTTTCCCGTTATCATAGGAGCAAAATACTTACCCTGCTCAAACTTCTTAACATACTCAGCAATACTTGAATCACCCTGGAGGATTCCAGAAACTTCCTGGCCAACTTGTTTCTGGTGCTTAATGTGAAGTACTTTCCATAAAATACAGCCTTGAATTCTTCTCAGGTTGCTGCATTAAGATCGAGGGTGGACTTGGCTCCTTGCCACCAGATTTTAGCATCGTCCTTGAACATGAAAGTTACACACCTTAGCCTATTCGAGTTGCTGCATTGCATGAACTCGAAAATCGTCTCCATGGACTACATCCACTCCTCAGCCACTATTGGATCAGTACTTCCCTTAAAGTCGGTTGGTTTGAAGCTCATAAATTGCTTGTATGCTGGTGGTTGATTGCCTCCCTCATGGGTGTTGTTAGCATGGTTCGGATTATACCCATTTGCTTGGAACATTTCATGCATCTGCTCATTTTGAATTCGGTTTTGGTCCCTCATCTGCTCATTTTGTATCCGGTTTTGGCATCAACAAGGCCGAATAAAAAGTTGTTCTGGTCATTCTCTTCAGATGGGGTAGATATATTTGCTCTGGTTCCTCTTCTCATGTTTCTAATGGAAACAAAGCTATACAACTTATTATCAGTTTAACAATTTACTTAAACACTTAATAACCTGAAGGTGAGTCCTTGGAGTTGCAGTTGCAGGAGCATGTATGTGGAAGTACAAAGGTTCGTAACCATTGCTCTGATACCAACTGTAACAACTCTGACTCTCACTTTAATTAGACCGAGTGCTGGATGTTTTAAAACGTACATAATTAAGCGGAAAAATAGAAAACATTTGCGGAAGAGTTATAAATATATAAGTGGCATTACAAAACTATGCCCTTTGAAAACAGACTCGGTCCTTTACATCAAAAACAATGAAAAGATGGTCCCATATTACAAAAATAGTGGTCTTTTAAGTGCTAGACCCTAAAAGTGCATTGAACTTCAGATTGTCCCTCCTCCCACACACACACTTCCCCTGCACCCTGCCCACCCTCCAAGCCTCCCTTCATAATTCAATAGAATGCTATGGCTGTGTACCTACACCACACAAATATAGTGAGTCTAAACACCCATCAAGCATTTTTAAAGAGAATATAAAAAGACAAGTAATAGATGCCTTGTATTGATGTGCTGACATGTAAAATAGTTTATAAAAGTGTTAGAACAGAAACATCTTTGAGCACATAATGTCCATTTACATTTAAGAGTTGATCCTAAAAGTTAGAAATCCGGTTTGAGCACATAGTTGGAAGTGCACTCTTCGGAGTCTATCCCTAAAGTCCACAACCTGGTTAGACACATGTCTGTGTGAGTAGGATCTTCTAGAGCTCGTCCCAGAAGTCCAGTCCCAATAGAACCTTAGGACATATTTTGGCATCAGACTACCAGAGCTCAACCTGGCTAGCCTTCTGCCCAGATCCGTCCAGTCCATATATCATTGTTCACAAAAATGTATCATACCTTTGAAAAACAGAACTTACCTTTGAAAAAAGATCATGCCTTTGAAAACAGAATATACTTTGCAAAAACAGATTATATAAACAAGTGTGGGTTTCTAAAGTTAAGTTGAGAAAAGAGCTTGCCTTAGATGATCTTGCTGCTAAAGGGTTCTATGATCTTGCTTCTAAAGTGTTCCTTTGGTTTTCTTAGTAGAGAGAACGAAGAAAAAGATATAATGAATGAAGGGGTGTCATATATATAGTACTTAACAAGGCTGGTCACCAGCTTGTCATTGGCATGGGTTAATAAAAAACGGTTGGTCACCTGCTTGTCATTAGTTGGGTTAATCAAAAAGGGATGATCACCTGCTTGTCATATGCATGGGTTAACAAAAGAGGGCTGGTCACCAGCTTGTCACCTGCTCGTCATAAGCAAAAAGGGGTTGGTCACCTGCTTGTCACCAGCTTGTTGAATAATGTCACGGTCCAATCTTCCTGCCCCAAGAAGAGGAGGCTTAAGGAGTATGTCACGACTCAATCTTCCTGGCCCAAGAAGAGGAGGAAGCTTAAGCCCAACACAAGGAATATTCTTGTTGGAAGGCAGGTGCTTAATTAACGCATCACTAATTGAGAGTTGAAAGGCATGTCCTTGATTAGTGCATCAATAATTGATACTCAAAAGAAATGTCCTTGATTAGTCCATCACTGATTGACAATTAGAAGGAATCCCTAAATTAGTGCATCACTGATTGACATTTATAAGGAATGCCCTAAATTAGTGTGTCATTAATGTAATAGCTAGAATTAGTCCTATAAATACCTGTGAGGTATTACATTGTAAATCACCAAGTATTCAAGTGATATAATACTATTCTTTGTAAGAGTTTACTCTCTCTCTAGAATTCTTGTGTCAATTCTATTAAACGTTGAGTGTTGTGTCGAGTAAGGCTAACTAGTTACTCGTTCTTGAGAAGATCGTAACTAGTGCCGCATGGATCGTCAGTGAAAAGACTGAGCCCGTGACAATTGGTATCAGAGCTGAAATGACGAAGAGATCGGAAGAAAATTCAAAGGTCGTGGATGAAGTAGAGAATCTTCCCCACGGGACCGGAGAAGATGGTAGGAACTCTCGCAAAGTTCAGGCAGGAGGAACCAAAGCTACTAAAGAAAGAGAAAGATCAAGAGACGCTATCGTTGACATTATCGTAAGGTTGGAGAAGGTAGAATTCACTGTGGCGTATGGATAAGATAATGCCGGGGACCTAGAGGAACGCATTGCCGAGCTTGAGAAGGAGAGAGACGAGCTCCAAGAAGGAATGCAAGGTGCCCTAAACGAAGGCTTGTTCAAATGTCAAGAGCAAATTCGGATCGTGGAGCAGACCCTCCTTGGTGAAATTAATACCTTGACCGAGAAACTCGAGGTAATGTCATCTAAAATACAAGCCATGGAAGAGGATCTGGAGTTACTCAAGAAGGCGGTTGCGCAAGAGTGTGGACGTGCGCCTGTAGGAGTCCCTAATCCGATAAGGATAGACATTCCAAGGCCTAAGGCGTATTTAAGCGAGAGGAATGCGAAAGAGATCGAAAACTTCCTATGGAGTCTGGACTAGTA
Organism: Impatiens glandulifera; assembly: GCF_907164915.1. Taxonomy (NCBI): domain Eukaryota; kingdom Viridiplantae; phylum Streptophyta; class Magnoliopsida; order Ericales; family Balsaminaceae; genus Impatiens; species Impatiens glandulifera. The sequence continues at coordinate 502,024 of NC_061870.1, read as the reverse complement.
TTTCAAAGCACTCGGCCTAGTAGAAAAGGCGAGGGAGATAGATACTTCCACGACATACATGGAAGACACCGCGATGCTATGGTGGAGGCGAAGGAGTAGCGACATTGAAAGAGGTATGTGTTCTATCAATACCTGTAGTGAATTCAAGGAGGAACTCAAGAGACAGTTCTATCCTAAAAACGTCATTTGAGAAGCAAGGGCCAAGTTGCGGCGACTCTCACAAAGAGGGAGTATCAAGGAGTATGTCAAGGAGTTCATCGCTACTCTCCTTAAGATTCCTAACTACTCAGACGATGAAGCCTTGTTTGCCTTCACTGATGGTCTACAAATGTGGGCAAAGTTAGAGTTCGAACGACGTGGTGTCCAAGATCTAAGCTCCGCTATTGTCGTGGCTGAATCTCTTGTCGAAATGAGAAGGCAAGAGAAACCAAAGTTGACCTATGAGAGGAATGACAATGGGGAAAATGGTGGAGACCATATCTATAACAATGAAGACCCAGTTAAGTTTATCAAATCCAATGGTAAAGGAGATCGAGACGAGAAACGTGGAAAGAAACCACGGATAAAGTGTTTCTTTTGTGAAGGGCCGTATAAAGCAAGAGAGTGCCCTATGAAGAACAAATTATCAGCATTGATGGAGGAGCAAGAACGCCTTCACGATGAAGCTCGATTGGGGTCGTTAAACCTAATTAGTGTCGTTACAGCAAAGTTTGATGAGCCAAAGTTCGTGAAGAAAGGACGACTATTTGTGGAAACTAAAGTAAGAAACCACATGGTTAAAGCTTTGTTGGATACGGGAGCCAACAACAATTTTCTAGAGGTAAAGGAGGCGGGAAGACTGGGGATCAGGTACACTAAGGAGAAAGGGTGGCTTAAAGCAGTCAACTCGGCACCATGTACAACTTATGGAGTTGCTCGTAATGTAAAGATCAACTTGGGGGAGTGGACCGGCCTTCTGGATTTCTCCATTATTGACATGGACGACTACAAAATGGTTCTAGGCATAGAGTTCCTTGACAAGTTAAATGCCATCCTACTCCCTTCTGCCAATATGATGTACATTCTAGAGAAAGATAATACTCGCACAATACCTTTAACAAGAAAGGGCAAGAGAGAAACTAGGCTCTTAACTGCCATGCAACTCTCAAAAGGTGCGGAGAAGACCTACCCATCATCTTTTGTCACTGTGAAAGAAGATGAGAAAACCGCGTCTAGAGAGAAGATACCTCCATAAGTTACAACTGTCCTAAAGAAAGGTCACGATGTAATGCCCGCTGGATTATCAGAGAAACCCCACCATAAGAGAGAGGTGGATCACAGAGAAGAGTTAGTCAAATGTATAAAACCATCGACGGCGGTTCTATATCGCATTAAATCTCCAAAATTGGAGGAATTGAAGAGGCAACCGGAGGAGTTTCCCTTCAAGAAAGAGAAGTGCGAAATAGCTAAGACCGCCAAAAGAATGAAGAAATGGGAGGACAAGAAGAGAAGACACTTGGAGTTCGGAGGAAACCGAGTGATAGTAAAACTTCTCCTCCATCAAGAGAGACGATTTTCCAAAGTTCACAAGGGGCTTATGAGGCAATACGAATGCCCTTTTTTAGAGAAGTAATGGGTTGGAAAGCTAGCATGTCGCTCAAAACTTTTATCTTATGTGGAGACACCATCCAGGCCTACAAGGAAGAAGCGACGAGGACGTCGCCAGATTGAGTGAGGGAGAATGTCACAGCCCAATCTTCCTGACCCAAGAAGAAGAGGCTTAAGGAGTATGTCACGACCCAATCTTCCTGGCCCAAGAAGAGGAGGAGGCTTAAACCCAACGCAAGGAATTTTCTAACTGGAAGGCAGGTGCTTGATTAACGCATCACTAATTGAGAGTTGAAAGGCATGTCCTTGATTAGCGCATCACTAATTGATACTCAAAAGGAATGTCCTTGATTAGTCCATCACTGATTGACAATTAGAAAGAATCCCTAAATTAGTGCATCACTGATTGACACTTATAAGGAATGCCCTAAATTAGTGTTTCATTAATGTAATAGCTAGAATTAGTCCTATAAATACCTGTGAGGTATTACATTGTAAATCACCAGGTATTCAAGTGATATAATACTATAATTTGTAAGAGTTTGCTCTCTCTCTAGAATTCTTGTTACAATTCTATTAAACGTCGAGTGTTGCGTCAAGTAAGGCTGACTAGTTACTCGTTCTTGAGAATATCGTAACTAGTGCCGCACAGATCGTTAGTGAAAAGACTGAGCACGTGACAATAAGTATGGGTTGGAAGCATGAGGTGGCACAAGCATGAGGTGACCTAAGCATGAGGTGGCACAAGTATGGGTTGGAAAATATAATCAGTCGGACCCCCACGGTCGGACTCCCTCGGTCGGACCCCCTCGGTCGAACCCCTTGGTTAGACCCCCTCGGTCGTGACATAGATTTTCCCTCGGCCCTAAATGAGATTTGCCTCGGCCTGGACACAGACTTTCCTCGGCCCGGACACAGATTTGCCTTGAACCCGTAGTTTTGGTCAGGACCGAAGTTACTCGGTCTAAAATGAAATTTTGGGTGTGACATGAACTGAGTATGTTAAGGATACCTATTGAAATATGATTATATATAAATTATAGCAAGCGTAATATTGCATATATTGTACAAAATAATCTCAATTCACGAATAAACTATCAATAACTTATTGGGATGTTGCACTATATATTGCGAGAATCACTCTATAGTTGATCAATCTCAAAATTTACCGATTATTTTTTTGATAGAAGTTATTGTCGAACAAATATTTAGTCGAAACCCTAACTCAATCCGAATGAAAATTAATATGATTCTTTATCGATCAAGGACATATGGCAAAAAAAAATGTGATCGAACTAATCTTCTATATCTACATGGAGGAGATTCAATTGTTCTCACATCAACAATTTTTACTCGAATGAACTACTTGAAATGGAGTACTGGCATTCGATTTAGTCTTGGTCTACTATCGAAGATAAAGACATGCTTTATCGACGGTTCTTACAAATTTTTTGAGAATCTAAAAAAAAACATCGAGGATAATTGATGCAATAATAAGGACTTAGATAATGATGCAATAACAAAAAGAATAAGATACACTTTTTGAGCATTTTAACTTCATAAGAACTCGTAAAATAAAATTTTGTTATGAATGTAATAACAACCTAGTACAAAATCAACTGAGGAACACTATCTACACTATAGAATAGCACCTAGATGGTTCCTTTGAGAACATAAAAAATAATAAAATAAAATAATACAAAATATAAAAAATCTATCAAAAGTGTTTATACAATAATAGTCAAAGTAAATATTAAAATTCAAAATATTTTTTTTTCAATTACAATATGTTCATTACCTCTATTAGAGACAACACAATTAAAATAAATACAAACTCTTAAGTAATAAATTAAAATATATATCAATTATTAATTATTCGCAAAATGCTCACACTATACACCAAAATCAGTACCTCCAAAATCATCACACACATCATTAGTCACTTCATTGCCTTTAATAGAGATATTAATATTGTTCTCTTCATCTTCTTGATATAGTTTATCCAAATTTACAATCTCAAAATTTATATCTACAACAAAAATTTTAAAAATGAAATTTTAGTAACTTATATTATTGATAAACTAATAAGTAATACAAGAACAATATAACTTCCATGTGCATCACATTTTCTACTCCTAACTTCCATTAAACTATAATTAAGTAAATCCAATGGGAATCAAAAAATGGGTAGAGGGAAACTGAGAGAGTGATAAGTGAGAACAAAAAAAAGTGATTCTTTTTTTATAAAAAATAGGATAAACCCGATGGGCTAACCTGGTCTTCCGGATTTCCGGTCCAACCGACGGGTTTGTCGGGTTTAACTAGGTTAATTGCATTTCCGATTTTTTTTCATCAACCCAACCCAGTTCAGCGAGTTTGTCGATCCGACCGGGATTCAAAACTATGCTCTTAAATTTCAATTTCATCCTCGTTTGTGATTAATTTTTTAATAAGGTACATTTAATATTTCGCCTTAGATCTTGACATGTAACTTTTTAGGTGGACTTAAAAAAATAAATGAGTTTAAGCGGGAGGTTATGTTTGTGAGGTATTATGTTAGTTCTCCTTTTAATTAAAAAAAAGAAGATAAATTATAGATGAAAATAGTTGATAGACGTGTATTTTGACTATTTTTAATTAAAAAAATTAAATAATGAATTAGTTTGAAAATAACTAAAAAGTAAGAATTATGTCACCCTTACCACCACAACAACAACAAAAAAATAAAAAAAAAATAAAAAAATAAAATAAAATAGTATAATATAAATCATTATTCCAAAATTGTTCAAATACCTCATATATATATATATATATATATATTTATATATATATATATAAATATATATATATATATATAAATATATATATATATATATATATAAATATATATATATATATATATATAAATATATATATATATATATATATATATATATATATATATATATATATATATATATATATATATATATATAATATAAACACCTTTTCATTTATTCCAAATTTCTGAAACTGTTCAAAAATGAGATCTCTATCCTATAGTAGATGTAATTTTTATTGCATATTAAAAAGATTTAAATTATATTTGTATGTTCTTAAAGTTTAAAAAAAGGTTCAACAAATATATAAAGAATAGCTTGCTAGAGACTGAAAATTTATAAAATGACAAAAGTGTAAAAAAAAAAACCTTACCAAACTGGTATAAATAACACTAAGGTTATCTAAATCTTCAAAGGAAAAAATCAAGTAGTAGCAAATTGCAATACGAGAAAGATGAAACTCAAGACCCAACAAACTGACTTGTCTCTTTCGATTAAAAACTCACTTTTTTGGGAAATGTAGGGGGCCAATTTTGACCCTTTTCCTAATCTATGAAAAAAAAAGAATTGAAGAAATTTCAATCTATGTCATGGGCTGGGCCAATTGTTTATTATAACCAAACTCGAAATGGTAAAAGTTTAAAATTATCACAAAATTAGGAGGACTTGTTGACAATGAATGCCAAAGTGGACTTGGTCTTGGTTAGGTGGCGTATGGGAGAGGTACAAGACTTTTGCCCTTTCATAAATCGATTCTCTTTAGGACGCGTGGGAACCACTTACCCTTTTTTATTTTATTTAGAAAGAGAATAAAAAACCAAATTTCCATTCAATTTGATAAATATTTCAAATAAAGTTTTTTTATTTTTTTAAATTAAAAAATTATCTTCATTATATTTTAATAATTTCATTTAAATCACTCATATTTTTTTTAGCAATAATACCATCTTAAATATTTTATATTCACTATAATAAAACTATAAATAAATTAAAATAATAAGGTGAAAGTTAAAAATACAATGTAAATATTTACGATAAAATTTTGATTATGTAAGATTGCATAGCGTTTATTTGGAACTCAATATTCAATATTTATTTAATTATTATTTAATTATTTTTTGTTGGTGAATAATTTTAACTTATTTTTCATTATTATATTTTAAATGTTTAATTTTGTTGGGTTTAAAGTGGGTAAGATGATACCAACTTATTCATTTAAAAAATAATTCAAAAAAAAAAAACAGTGTCAAAATTTTAAATTCACTTAATCAACTAGATTTTGATAATTTTTAATGTTATAAATTATAAAAATATATATATATATATATATATATTTATAACTATATTTAAAAACTAGGTGAATATTACTTTGATTATATATCTTTGAATGAGAAAATGTTAATAAAATAATATTTAAAAATATTTTTTTATTTAATTTTAAATAAAATTAAATATCTTTAATAAAATTATAATAAATTTGGACACTTATAAGTTCGATTAGTTAAAATTTATATTTTGAGTTTATAAAAATATATATATATTTAAAAATATATTATTAATTTATAAAAAATAATTGGGGGAACAGAATTAAGAAAAAGTGATTTGAGAGGGAATGAGATGACTTAATTGGTTGTAAAATTAATAAAAAAAAATTCTCCTCTCTCTTCAACTTCTATCATTTTTCTTTTTTCAACCTCTATTCTTTTTTAGTGACACGGTATTCTCTTTTCTACAAATTCATTATTAATTGTTTTCAAGAATTCAACAAGTTCACTTGCAAGCATGGCGAGTGGGATGGAAAACTAACTAGGTGGAAGTAATGATGAAAAGAAATATAAAAATGTATATATAAGTAAGTCGAGTTGGGGATCGGTGGTTCAACGAGTTAACAGAGTTGGGGTCCATACTGGGTTTGACCTCGTAGAGAAAGAGAAAGAGGCGGACAGACAGACAGCGAGAAGTTTCGGTCTCTACAGTTCAATTGGAAGGTTTATAATTTTGTAGATCCATACATACATACATACATACATATTACAGAATACAGACCCATCACTATCAGTGTTGTTATGGTTGCCATCCCATCCCATCATCTTCCTCCTCCTCCTCCTCCTCATCCTCTCTTCTTCAATACCAAATTTATATCTACTGTTTGCTTGCTTGCTTGCTTTCTCGCCGCTCTGTAATTTCTCACTTTCTCTACTTGCTTTTTCTTTTTCCTTTTTCCTTTTTTTCTTTTTCTTTTCTGTATTCCTCTTTGTATGTATGTATGTATGTATGTCTGTGATCAAGCTCTATCCTTCTCTTGTAGCAGCTGCTACCTCAGAACAATAGACCTGATTGACCTATTTATGCTTTCGCATTGACCTGATTCATTCTTATTCTATGCAGCAATTGGAACTGCTGCCACTGAAGAAGAGTTGACCTGCTGCAATTAACGGATTGGGATTTCTTTCCTGTGTATCGGTCAGCTTGATAGATTAGATTATTTACAAACAAGTCTAGTTGGTTGGTTTTGGATGGATAAAACTCACCACAAATTAATAATAATTGTTATCCATTGTTGATACATACAATGGGTGGCATTTGTTCGAGAAGATCGACCGATGATGCTTCTCTTGCTGCTGGATTCCCAAATCTCAATGGACGCTTTAACTATGCTTCCAGATTGGTTTATGGGTCTCAAGTGGATCCACCCAATAATGAAATGGTGCCGCCGTCCTTTGGAGAACCCATGGAGAAGAAGAAAGTAAAGGAACCCTTTGAACCCCCTCAACCCAACATTATCTCTTATCAACCTAATGCGGATGAAATCTATGATGGCATACCACGATTGCCCAGGGCTTTATCAAACAAAACAAGATCAACCACCACAAAGCAGGCTGTTGCTAAGGTTTGTCCTATCTTGGCCATCTTTCAAAGGATTGTCTTGCATTTTTCTCACAGTCAATGATTCAATAAAACTGTGTATTCTTGAAACAACAAGCTGAATGAGAAACCATGCTCGTTGACCACTGTTAGTTAAAATCTTGTTTTTTCCATGGCATCAGTACTTTACGGTCAATAAAACACTTAATCTTAATCTTTCTGGATACGTAGATGCATAAACGCGTTTGAAAACTAAATTTAGTCTGACAAATTCATTAATTTATTTTGTTTCTGTATCTGGAAATGTTTTCTGATACAGAAACAATAGTGTTTCCTGCAATTGGAACTACTTAATAGGTTCAATCCCTAACTTCTAACTATTAAATGTTGTTCTAGTTATGCTAGAATGTGATCCCAACAACTGTAGGTTACTTGTATATGGGATTCTTTACCCTTCTTTCGGGCATTGTACATTAAGGATGGGTCTGACTGGTTATCAACTGAAAGACAACTCTTAACAAATAAATAAATAATTTAATAATACAATAGAGTTTTGGGAAGTATATAACGAGATGGGGACTAGGAAAATAGTTGGGTTGTGTTGTATAACAAATTTTAGTCGTTTTGGAAAATGGTATTTGTCGCAATCACCATCATAATCACTTTTTATAGTTGCCAGAGTGCAAAGTGAAAGTGATTTTGTTTGCATTTGGTATGAAAAATGTGATTGAAGTAAATGCAATTTTTTAGGTGAAAAGTGGATGGAAAATGTGATGTTTTGCCAAATTTAAGATCATGCTACAAAATCTTCTTAGATTACAACTTTTGCCAAATAGATTTCTTTTTTTGACCACTTTGATAAATTTAGATACCAAAAATTCTTAACGAAGGTTGTGTATGGATGTGAGGAATTGGAGTTAAAATTCTAATTGATAGTTTCATTGTAGAAATATAGAGAAGAGTATGATAGGTACTTTGTAATAATGAAAAGAGAGGAACTTGTTTTGTAAGAAGTTATTAAGAAAGACTAAGTAGAAAATAATATAGTCTAGTTATGGTAATTAACATATTTTTCACCCTCCCCTCAAATCCAAATTTAGTAGTTTTTACAACGGACTTGAATTTGTAGCATAATTTTTTAGGCTTTAACACTTGCAATGATTTTGTTTCGCGCTCTTTTAAAATTTCATTGCCTTCGTCTCCCACTCTTAAGCCTTCATTATTGGCTTTTAAAGGTTCATCTTCGGCACTATTGCGTTGTTTCAATAACATTGTCTCAAACCTGCCTCATTTATGGTAACATCTGTATCAATAACTCACTTCGTTTTGAGCAGATTCATCTCCAACTCGTTTACCTCTTTCTTTTCAATGGGTGGAGATGAGAATTTTGAATCTCTATGTTAATTAGGCCCAGATTGATATTTCCATCACTCCTCTCAAAGATGATGCGCAAAACTGGATTGTTTGCGGATGTGCAATGTTTGAGTGTCAATAAAGATGATGTGAAACCTTCTGGTGATGATAATTCAGCCTCATAATAGGTTGTACTTATTTATTCAAATTTAGAGTTGATTTTTTTCCATAATCAGGATAAATCAAAATCCAGAAAATATCTCAAACTAACTTATTATAATATGTCTAGAAATAAATTAGGGTATAAAATAAAAACAAATATAAATATAAGTTTAGTATGACTATTCTCACTCCCTCTCAAATTGGGTTGCATATATTCTTCAAAACAAGGAGATCCGCAGGTGACTTGATCCAACCCAAATAGGGAGAGACCCAAAGTACTTGTTTGAACTTAAATTAGTGGCTTTGAGCACAATCACCCACATATTTTGTTGTATTATAAATTAGTCTTTTGGCTTTGAGCACAAAAGACTAATTATGGAAACACAAAAAGTCTAACTATCTAATTAACATAATTTCCACATATATTATAAATTAGTTACTTATATTGCTCAATTAAAAAATATTGAATTGTGTTAGTAGCATCATTTAGATTTGTAGACTGTTGAGTTAATTTTGGAAAAAGGAGAGAAAAGTAATTACCTGTATATTGTAATATATGTGTTTCAAAGGGTATTCAGAAGAACAGACATCAATTTGTTTATTACTACTTTTATTTCTAACAGGTAGATGCTTTTGATTTCAACTTACTCTGCATCAGGTTTCAGAGATGAGTTCGCTTATTGGAAAAGCTGGCAGTGTTGGGTTGGGAAAAGCTGTAGATGTGTTGGATACACTTGGTAGTGGAATGACAAATTTGAACATGAGTAGTACTTTTGTTTCTGGAGTAACAAAAAAAGGCAATAAAATAAAGATTTTGGCTTTTGAGGTTGCTAATACTATCGTTAAGGGAGCAAATCTTATGCAATCACTTTCAAAGGAAAACATTACACATTTGAAAGAGTCTGTGCTTCTATCCGAAGGCGTGCAGTGGTTAGTTTCGAAAGATATGGACGAACTGTTAAGAATTGCAGCTGCTGACAAGAGGTATTATTACTGTGACATTTCTCTTTCTAGCTATTGGTTTTAGAAATTAAGAACAGTTCTCTTCACTCTAACTGTTCACAGAGATGAACTGAAAGTTTTCTCAAGAGAAGTGGTCCGTTTTGGCAATCGTTGTAAAGATCCTCAGTGGCATAATTTGGATCGTTACTTTGACAAGTAAGATAATGCATTTTACTGGTTGGAGTTTTCATAAATGTTAATTTCCCTAATTTTCTTGTGTTGCTTCACTTTTTTTGTCCTTAAGACTAGAATCAGAATTTATATCTGAGAAGCCATTAAAAGATGATGCGGAAAATATGATGCAGCAACTGATGACCTTGGTTCAATATACTGCTGTAAGTATCTATATCAGAGAAAAAACTCTCAATTTCTTTTTAATTTCGCAATTATTTTTTTTTTTTGAGAAAACAGTTTAACTTTATGATATAGCTTAAAGTAGATTTAACTGATAACCTTGCTATAAGTGAGAGATACCTTGATTTTAAGTGAAGAATAGAATAGAATAGAGGGTGAGAATGAGATTCACAATTGCAGTCTGTAATTGAAAATATTAGGTGAGTAAGAAATTAACGATAAGGAAGAAGAAGATAGGAGATAGAAGATAGAGAGAGAAGTTGACCTTAGAAGGTTTCTGTAAAAATGTCGGGGTACCCTTCCAGATTATGATCTCTTCTTTATATACCCATCATCTGCCATAATTAACTTCCCATAATTAACTTTCCGCTAATTCCATATATTTGGCTACTACCTTATTAATACATATTTATTTCCATAGAAATAATTATTTATTAAGTATTCCATATTCTGGCTAACTAACTGCCTTATTTATAATTATTTATTATGCATAATTAAAAATAGAACTGTTGACATGGGTTATGTCTACCCGTCAGCTTATTTTAGGGTTATGAAACCTAACTCTAACAATCCCTTGTAACATTAGCCTCCCTTTCAACGTTTGTTCGACCTTCCATATTTCGTAATAGAATATTGAGTTGGATAGTAGTTTGTTGTGTTATTTTTCTTACTTAGCACAATCTCTCATTTCTTTACTTGAAACAAAAATTTCGTAATTTGATTCTTAAGTTCGGAGAGATTTGCCCTTTCGTTGTATCTAACCTTCCATATTTCCTCCTTTTTTAATTTCAGACTTCAAACTTTCAGTTTCGTTTTGCAGTTTTTCCTTAATCTTCTGAGAGCTCTGTTTCTGAAATTTCGCTTTCTCAGTGTTCTGTTTTTGTTCTGTTTCATCTATCGTTTTCTTGCTTAATCGATTTCTACGAAGACATGAACTTCTTTTGCCTTATTCCTATTCTTTCATTCCATCTTAGCAGAAGAATTAGATAATTTAGGAAATCAAGAATGCAGACAACTCAACCAAACATAATTTACTTACAACCGAGAAGACCTACGACCAGGAATGACCGTAGGCTAGCGAACTAGTGACCCAGTTTCACAACCCAATGACCTAACGACCGAAAGCAATCGATGACCGAGAGCAATAGTGACCCAAGCGACCTGTTTTCAAACAACCCTAGCAATCGTATTTCCGATTTCCCGCCCTAGATTCGCGACACAAGCGAACAATTATCAGACGAACGTTCCAGACGTGCCGAACTTGCCGACGATCGTGACTCCGACCATGTTTCCCGTAATCTATGACAAAATCAAACAACCGTATTTCACGCGACTGATCCGACTGTGCCAATCGTGTCGAACGTGTCAGACGTGCCGATGATCGTAATTCCGACGTGATTCTTCTCTAGGGTTTTGCTTTAGAGAGAGTTTTTATTTATTTAATTATAGGCATTGATGAAAGCTGATAATCTGTCGGAAAAGACATTCATTCTGCATGCGTCTGAGAGCAGAAATTTGATGTCGATTTAAACTAGTTCTACTTGATATTCTAAGAAATAAAAGAAATCAAACTATTGAGAGAGTGCCCATTCTCTACGAGATTTACAGAAGAGTTCAATTCTAAAGCATATGAAAAATTATCTATCCCAATTTAAATCTCACTAATGCTAACTATGGGTGCAAACGAACCGAATAATACAAATAATTAATATTCGAGTTCGAACTCGAAAATTCAATAAATTTTATCTCGAGCTAGATTCGAAATAAAGTTCGAACTCGAGTTCGATTTGAATTGTTTGAACCTTGATTCGAACAATATTGAATCTTAGTTCGAAATAATTCAAATTCGAGTTCGATTCAAAATATTTGAACTCTTATGTAAACATATTTGAATTAAACTATATATAATGTTTAATATAAAAAAATAATATATATATAAATATTGAACAAAAGTTCGCTAGCGGCTCGTGAACAATCGAACAAAATATTTTGAGTTCGAGTTCGGCTCGAATCGATAATTTCGAACTCAAATCAAATATATATAGAGCCGGCTCGAAAAGCTCGTGAGCCTGCTCAGTTCGTTTGCATCCGTAATGCTAACTCAACGAAATGTCTTGTTCATGAAAAAAAATATGTTTTCTTGTATTTCTTCCATTCTCTATCCTTAGCATAAAGTCTTTACATGTCATTTCTTTGGGTGATGGTTTCATCAATCTTTTAAATAAGAAATTTTGACTAGATGATCGAGCTGACATGATGAAATAATTCACAAAAGCTATGAAATAAAATTTTGTTTTTGAAACATTAAAAACTTGTATACATTACAAACCATCCTATTAAATAAAATGTTAGTTGTTGATACAGTAAAAATAAGGTATGAATAATATATTTTACCTATGAAAGGATGTTGAACATTAATAGTAGATTATTTGTTAGACACTGACCGAGATAATTAAAATCGTTGTGCAGGATTTGTACCATGAAATGCATGCCTTGGATAGATTTGAACAAGATTATCGTCGTAAGCTTCAGGAAGAGAATAACTCAACGGCTTCTCAGAAAGGTTTTTTACTATTCTTCTGCATTTACTCCCCTTTCATTTACTAGAGTGATTCTAAAGAAAATCTCCCTCAGATTTGCTCAATTTGAAATTATTCTGAGAAATCTTCAAATATGAAAAAATATATGGAGTCTTACATGGTATAAAATCCAGTGTTCTAAACGGCGGTAGGCGGTGGCGGAGCGGTAAGTGACTGCCTACTGCCTCGGGTGCCTAGGCGGTGCCTAAGCGGTGCCTAGGCGGTTGAATATAAATATAATAAAGATGTTCTATAATTATCATTTTACTAAAAAGTCAAATTAATATTCTTTAATATAGTAACATTTAACAAAAATAAGTATGTAGACGAGCTGAAGAAGAGATAGATGATTAGATGATCTAAGAAGATGTAGATGATCAAGGAGGTGAGGTGAATGAGATAAGAAACAGAAAAGAAGAAGATAAATGAATTGGAATGTAAAGAGTCATTTTAAAATTTAAATAAATAGTGAGTGATAAAGAGTTTTTTTATTAAATATATATATACATATATTAATCTTAGTAATTAATTAATTAAAAATAATAAATAATTAAATAATCTGACCGCCTCATGCATAGGCGGAGCGGTGTTGGACCGCCTACCGCCTAGGCGCCGCCTAGGCGGCCGCCTCGACCGCCATTTAGAACACTGATAAAATCTGCTATATTATGGTAGAAACATACAATGGCTAGATTCCAGAAAGTGTTGAGACTTATTTAAGATACTTTAGTATGGGAATTCCATATATACAAATTCAGTGCACATGCTTAAGATGCCTCGTCGCAGTTTCTCAATATGGCCTATGATTTTATAATAATTGACAATGCATAAATACTGTTATGTTGGAAAAATATCTTGAATCCTTTCAAATCTTCTCATCTGAAATAAATTCGTTTGCTATAATGGTTTGGCATATGTAGGGGTGAGCATTGGGTGGACTAATCCGAAATCCGATCCGAATCCGAAATATTAATTCAGATTGGATCATTGAGTCTGGATCGAATTAAATTTGGATTGGATTATGATTATCCAAACTATCTAAATAAAAATTTATTTTTCTTTAAATTACATTTCACCTCAATTTAATATATTTTTTTACTTATTTCTGCATCGTTTAAGTCAACAATATTTTTTATTTTTTTTGTAGATTCAAATTATAAAAATAAAAATTTAATACTATTTTTTTATAATTAAATATTAAATAATAAAATAAATTACATAATTAGATTTTCTTAATCCAAGAGGTGAGCATTTGACGGACTAATCCGAACCGAATCCGATTTACAAAATTAGATTAACTATTTCGGTTTGGATTAAATTCGAATTTGATTTGAATAATTTCAAGTTGACATATACAAAAATATAAATACTTTTTAGTTTGGATTATCCAAACCATATTCTATCCGATCCGTATTAACTAGTAAAATAGTTTGGATTACGGATTGGATAAATTTAGTTTGGATTTAATACCGATCGGATAAAACGTATTGGTTTTACCCGTTTGCTCACCTCTAGGCGTATGAACTTTTGAAAACTTCCTGACTTGACTATATTCAATTCTTTTCTTTTATATCTTGAAGTCTCAAAAATTTCTTTTTCTGGGTTGATCTGTGTTCAGTTGTCAAGATTGGTTGAACAAGGGTTGATGCAGTTACATCCAACATTTGGGCTGAAGATTGAAAGAGCTTGTCAATCAATCTTGCATTCTAGTCATCCCTTTCCTTGTTCTGTGTCTTTTATCCAAAATGAGCGATAGTGTCGTATCCCAAATGAGCATCTTAAGTTAGTATCCAGTTCTAAAATAAGATTCAAGTCTTGGTTCTATACTATGGCTCATATATACATGTATATATAATTATTTTCTTACATTTTCCTTTGCGAAAAAAATTAAAGACAAACATAAGTGCGCCAGTTCTTAGGAAACAAACGCACTATCCACTCTGAGCTACAGGTGCATATCTATGGCTCATATAAAAAGTTTCTGTATTCAGATACAGTTACAAATGTGTTTTGAAATGGAGTGTGTTGTTGGGTCTATGGATATATATATATATATATATATACTCTCCTTTTTTGCAAAAATAAAAAATTAAAGATGTGAATTTTTGTCTCCGACTAAGTTTAGTTTCCAAATGGTGTTGTATCCGGATATAGAAACAAAAATAAATATATATTATATACATAAGTATATGCACTAAACTCATAGTGACTGGTTTGTGGTTCATTCTAGAATTTTAAAAGGAGTTACCTAGCAAGTCTAGAAAAAATACAATGAATTGTTTTAAATCCAACCTTTTGTTTTATTAACTTGATTTTATTCCCATTCCAACGAAATGAATTTGATTGATACATGTACACCTACCAATTCGACATAGATTCAAAATTTAGATATTTTTTTTGGATCGTGTGATGAAGAGATTGTCCTTGTCCCCTGAACTAAGAAAAACCTTTTTCGAAAACTTCTTGAGCCCTCTTTCATTTCCAGATTTGAACTGTTTCTAATTATTATTCCATTTCTTCCACTTTCATTCATTCATTATTAAGATGTAAGATGAGAGATATTTATCTCTAGCTTACACTAAGTTAGGGGATTAATAACCGCTAAATCTGGAAATGAAAGAGGGCTCAAGAAGTTTTCGAAAAAGGTTTTTCTTAGTTCAGGGGACAAGGACAATCTCTTCATCACACGATCCAAAAAAAATATCTAGATTTTGAATCTATGTCGAATTGGTAGGTGTACATGTATCAATCAAATTCATTTCGTTGGAATGGGAATAAAATCAAGTTAATAAAACAAAAGGTTGGATTTAAAACAATTCATTGTATTTTTTCTAGACTTGCTAGGTAACTCCTTTTAAAATTCTAGAATGAACCACAAACCAGTCACTATGAGTTTAGTGCATATACTTATGTATATAATATATGTATATATATATATCTATGCTACCTTTCCTTACTCATATATTATCTACTCTCCTTTTTTGCAAAAATAAAAAATTAAAGATGTGAATTTTTGTCTCCGACTAAGTTTAGTTTCCAAATGGTGTTGTATCTGGATATAGAAACAAAAATAAAAAGTGTTTATAACATTCTGCTTAGGAAGCAGACGATCTATCCACCGAGTTAAAGACGCAGATCTATAGCTAATATGAAAAGTGTTTCGAAATGGAGTGCTGTCTTGGTCCTATACATATAAAAACTTTGCACTAGGTCATAGGCATAACATAAACATGAATGGGACCCAAAGGAGTACCTCTCTAAGGTCTCAGCTTCAATTTCCAATTGGATTAAAGTGGGTTGTTGTGCTAGCCTCCCCAGAAAAGAAAAAAGAAAAACAAAGGAATTGTAGGGTGATAACCATTTGGGAAATCAACAATGCTTTCAACATTCTTCCACTATCTTTATTGTCTTGCAGGAGATGGCCTTGCAATATTCAAAGCAGAATTGAAGAATCAAAATAAGCACGTAAAAAGCTTGATGAAGAAATCCCTTTGGTCCTGGATTTTGGAAGAGGTAGCAAGTTGTAACAGTATTTGAGATATATTAGTAAATAAGATAAGGGAAATCTTGTGATTAGTAGCTTATACTACCCATCTTAAACTAAGATACTAGCTTTCTTAAAAAAAAACAAACAAACTAAGATACTAGGTTTGATTCTTCAAATTTCCACTAAAAGCACCTTGATTGAAGTGAAATGTTGTGTTACCCTCCTCTTGGAAAAAATATCCTCGTCTAAAAAGAAAAAAGAAAAGGTATAATAATGGAGTGTGTATTATGTGTAGAGATGAATGATGAAGTATTGAATTTGATTTCTCGATCTCTAAATGCTTTAATCTTTCTCTTGTCGTTTACCTTTCTCCTCTCTAAATTTTAGATCTCTAGGTTGTACATTACACAAGTCAGTGTGTTATCTCGTTTCTTTTTTGTTCTCATACAAATGTTTTGGTTCAACAGTTTTTTTCATTGATATAACATTTTTATTCAAGTACTTGTTTGATTTGGGGATATTTCGGAATAGTCTGATTTGTTTTTAAACAGTGATTTATTTGGGTCAAGTGACCAAAATATCCTTAGTATTTAATATGGTAAAATATTATAAGAGTAAAGTAAGGTTGTCTTGATATTTTAGTTAATGATTTGATGAAATAAGAGATTCATGATAGGATGTTGGTAAACCACATCAAACAAGGGCCAATCTCTTGCTGTTAAGCTTGTTAGATGCAATTCTGACTAGTTTTGAAGAACAGACACAAATACTTTCTTTTTTTGCTATGTAGGTTATGGAGAAGCTTGTTGACATTGTCCATTTCATACATTCCGAGATTAGTGATGCTTTTGGTAATGTAGGTAGGTATTCAAGCTTTGATTTTCTCCCTGATGTAAATTTAAATTGCTTTTCCTTTATTGCACAAGAGAGAAGGAAACACAACAGTGCTGCAATTATTTCAGCAATGATTTTACTTAGTTGAGTTATAGCTTTCTACATGTTTCCTTCTCTTTGTTTTTTTTGCCTTAGCAGCTTTCTTTATTTATTATTTTTTTTTTGAATTGAGGAGAACTAGCATGACATCCCACAACCATAGCCCTTTAGCAGCTTTCTTTATGATTTAAATAAAATCAATATTGCAATTTTTTGTGCCCCATTTGGAAATACTTATGTTTTTGTGAGATATCTTATCTAGATGTGAATCTAGACAAATTGATATGGAAACAGAACTTAGGAAGATACAGGTTAAACAAGTTATAGGCGGTTTTTCTTTTGGATTCAGATGAAGAAACAAAAAGTGTTTCCAATATTCCTCATCTGATTATTTGGACCTATTTTTATTTGCAGTATCTATAATTTGTAACTACCTTTGCTAGGCTGATGGAATTTCTTGTTTAAATCTCATTTGACCACTACAGATGGAAATAGACCTATTAAAAACAATCAGAAACTGGGGTCAGCAGGTTTGGCATTGCATTATGCAAACATCATTAGTCAGATTGATACTCTGGTGAGTTCATGTCATTTACTTTAAAGGAAAAATGGCTAAGCCTAAATGCAATAGGATATCACATGGGAAGACAAAATGGGAATTCCCATCTAAGAACCTCTTTTACAGACTAGAAAATTCATTTCTTCTGAAATAACCTTCTTCAGTCCTCTCAGCAAAAAAAAATAATAATAATTTGGGCACCAAGTTTTGACATGTAGTTGACCAGGGATGATATTAATATGTTATGCCCCAGACACAAAAAATAATGAAAAACAATCATATAATTTTAACTCATATTTTTGTGGTATCTCCAATATATATTTATCTTTTACAACATATATTAAATCATTATATTCATTGTTTATTTTATAAATATTTGTATTATTTCATTATATTTTTTTGTTACATTTGATGTTAACAGGTTACACGATCAAGCTCTATCCCACCGAATACAAGGGATGCTTTATACCAAGGATTGCCGCCCAATATTAAGTCAGCTTTGCGTCCAAAGCTGCAGTCGTTTCAGCCTATAGAGGATGTATGTTCTTAGACTTGAGCCTTTGCTAATAACCCAGATTACTTGCAGAAAATCCTCAGTTTCTTAACTGATTTCTAATTTGATGGTTTCCATGCAGCTTTCTCTTCATCAAATCAAAGCTGAAATGGAGAAAACATTGCGTTGGCTTGTTCCTATTGCCAATAACACGACCAAGTAAAAATAACTTCCCCTTCATTGATTGCAATATTACTATTTTTCCTTTTCTTGTTATATTATGAAATCATAGCTATATTTGTTATCACACTTTATGATTCTGGAAAATCAAATTTGTAATGTTTCGTGAAAGAAGGTCCAAATGAGCTCAATTGTGTAAAACCATTATTTTTTTTATTTTTTATAATTATTTGGTTTTAATATCTTGTAAATGCAGAGCACATCATGGATTTGGTTGGGTTGGTGAATGGGCAAATACAGGGTAAGTATAACACAATCCTTCCATATTTGTACAATCTTCTCATCATTTGATGATCCCATTTTCTGAAGGATTTTGCTACATCAATCAGTTGTGATGTGAACAGAAAAGCAACCGGGCAAATCGAAACAATCAAGCTCGAGACTCTTCATCATGCCGACAAAGAAAAAGTCGAAACTCACATACTTGAGCTAATCGTCTGGCTCCACTATCTCATTTCACAATCGAGATCTTCCACAAACAACAGTAAATCCCCAATTAAATCCCCAATCCGATCACCAAATCAGTTTCAAGCACGCAAATCGAGTCCCCCTTCACTTTCGGTTGAGGATCAACAGATGCTAAGAGACGTAAACAAGAGGAAACTGACGCCTGGAATAAGCAAGAGCCAAGAGTTTGATACAGCTAAAACGAGGTTAATGAAGAAGCATAATAGATTGAGTAAGAGTAGCAGTCATTCGCCTACTTACGAATCGATGAAGGATCACCGTCCTATTCATATTCGCCGTCCTTTGTCTTTGCCTGTGATTGACTTTGCTATCGACAAGCTTAAAGCGTTGGATGTGATTGATCGTGTGGACACCGTTAGGAGTTTGTGAAATGTTGCTTCTTCTTTCTTTCTTACTTACTACGTACGTTTTGCATGTGCATGTGCATTTTAAGGAAATTTGCTTTTGAAGAGTGAGTTCCATCTGTGTACAGTGGGTTGATCTTTTTAATGTTCAAATAATTTTAACAATTATGATGGGCTGTTTGTTTTATCTTCACATGTAATAACATACATGATACAACTTTTAAGTAATATTATTTATGTGTCTTATTACTAGTAAAATGCAATTATATTGATTATTCAAGTTGATTGACTGAATTGGATGGTTTGTTAATAGATTTGCAGAAGCAATTTAGGATTATTTGTGCAATTGGAGACTGGGGTAGGTAGGTAAGTATTTCAAAAGGATTGTGCAATTAGAATTTTATATAAAATTGTTGGAATCATTTTCCAATCACCTAGTTTGATGTTTTAACTTTTTTAATTTTGTTTTTTCAAATTAATATAGTTTAGTGTTAAAACCCAGTTATCTTTATTTATTTGACATTTAAAATTTTATTAATAATATGTCTTATTATTAAATATATTTTAGATTTAATTATTTAGATTTTATATGTATATTTATAATATGAATGTAATATATTTATTATTATATATAATTAAATTTTGAATTTATTTATAATAAGTCATAATGTTAATAAAAAAAAGTTTAAAATGTAAAAAAATAAAAATAATTGAATTTTAAATAAATTAAATTAGTTTGTTCAGTGAAAGAATAAACTTTAACTTAATAAATTAAGTTAGTTTAAAAAATGCGTCAGATGATTGACTAACTTATAAATTCAAAATTTGTCAATTTACTTTAAATTTTAAGAGTTCTGTTGATAAGAATACTATTATTATTATTATTATTATTATTATTATTATTATTATTATTATTATTATTATTATTATATAAGAATAATATATATATATATATATATTATAATAAATAACATAATAATAAGAAGGGAGTTATAGTTAAAAAATTAATTAAGTGACATTTTATGTTTGAATGTTTTTAATATAAATATAATTTATTTATGTAAATTCAAAATAATTTATAAACTCGTTAAATTATAAAATTTTAAAATCCGTATTTTTTTCAATTAATTTAATAGTTTATTTGAATTATTTAAACACGAATTTTAAATAATTTTGATAAAGTTGTTTGATATAATTTTTTTTAATGAAATGTGTGGAAAAATTTTAAAAATGTGAGGAGTGATAGGGTGATGAAAGTGAAGAGAGGAAAATAATTATTTTTTCGACCAATCAGATTGTGGAACGTCATTCCCTTTCCAAACCATTTCTAAAAAATACGCATGAAAATTAGACTGTCACCAAAACTAGGAACGGAATGATTAGAAGGGCTTGAATTTCAGAACCATTTCCTGTCCTACCCATCTTTCAAACAATTTTTCCCAAACTACCCACCTTTTCATTCATATTCCCAAACTACCCACCTTTCTCTCTCTAAATCATTAATCAACCCATTAATTAACTCACTCTCTATCTTAACCCACTAATTAACTCCCTCCCTCTCTCTAAACCCATTAATTAACTCCTCTATCTCTTTCAACTATTAATTAATATCCTCACTTTTAAACTATTAATTAATTCAATTAAAATATATTATATAAATATTAAAATAAAATAACACATATATTTTATTTTTATTTAAATCTATAAATATAATATATATAATTCAAATTAAATACACTAAATTAAATAATTTAAATAGCTATTATAAATTAAAATAAAATAGAATACATTTAAACGGGAACTTGAAATAAAATATATTACATAAACATTAAAATAAAATACATTACCTCACAATAAAATACATAACATAAACATTACAATAAAATAAAATACATAATAAATATTAATCACGTTCAATATACAATAAAATGCATATTTATCTTTATAATTCAATTTTTTTTATATTTGAAACTGCGACGTTTAATGACCTTCAAAATGGTCAAATTTATTGTCAAAGGTCAAGAGAATTATTTGAAACTGTTGAGAAAAAAACATCATCACACAAGATTATTCCATACAATGAACAAAGAGGAGTCTTCGAAATTGTTACTGCACAATACAGAACCATAAATGGATATTGGAAGGGTGGTAACAAACATAATGTGGATTTATATAGAGGTTTTTGCTCTTGTGGAAAATGGAGTGGATATCATAAAATTGAATTATAAAAATAAAATATGCATTTGATTGTATATTGAACGTGATTAATATTTATTATTTATTATGTATTTTATTTTATTGTAATGTTTATGTTAGGTATTTTATTGTGATGTAATGTATTTTATTTTAATTTTTATGTAATACATTTTATTTCAAGTTACCGGTTTATGTAATGTATTCTATTTTATTTTAATTTATAATAGCTATTTAAATTATTTAATTTAGTGTATTTAATTTGAATTATATATATTATATTTATAGATTTAAATAAAAATAAAATATATGTGTTATTTTATTTTAATATTTATATAATATATTTTAATTGAATTAATTAATAGTTTAAAAGTGAGGATATTAATTAATAGTTGAAAGAGATAGAGGAGTTAATTAATGGGTTTAGAGAGAGGGAGGGAGTTAATTAGTGGGTTAAGATAGAGAGTGAGTTAATTAATGGGTTGATTAATGATTTAGAGAGAGAAAGGTGGGTAGTTTGGGAATGTGAATGAAAAGGTGGGTAGTTTGGGAAAAATTGTTTGAAAGGTGGGTAGGACAGAAAATGGTTCTGAATTTCACGTAAAAATTAAGATAAAAATTAATTTTTAAATAAATACACTTGAAGAGAATTGAAAACTATTTTTTGTCCTATAAAACACTTAGACTATTTATACAAAGATTTTATTATTTGTAAATTTTTTTTGGTATAAATTCAAATATGATAATTAAAAAAATATTATTTTTAGTCTGGAGGTCCAGTAGAATAAAATTTTCCTATATAGAAAAAAAAATGTCTTGACCACAAGAGTTGCAAGAATAACATCTCTCCATGTGGAAGGAAAATAAAATGTTTCAGATTAAACTAAATATGAATTATTGAAATTAATTATTTCTTATTTGACCAAATGCACTAAATCAAGCTCTTTGTCAGTTCTAATCTATCTCCAAATGAAATGATTTTATCTTTGTATCCAGTGTTGATTTTCTTAGCACTATGTCAAAAAATGAAGCTACAGATTTAACTCCAATAAGTCAAACTAATCAAGTTAATTCTCTTATCATTAATCTGTTATCCATAAAGATACAATGCACATTTCAGATTTGGATAAAGATTAAGGATATACCAGGCTTCCAATTTGTGGAAACAAGATCAATAATTGCCTTAAATGATTATATTGCAATCTGTTCTTTGTGTTACTGCTTCCGTGAACAAGATTTCTAGCTTTCTGATCATCTCTAAATAATTTCAAACACACAAAAGAACACATTATATTGAAAAGGGTCTATATAAAACTTCTACAAAATTCAAGATTCTTATCAAAATAAAACCAAAATTCTAATCCCAAAACTAAATTAGTAAAACAATATAACCCATGTCTATCACTACCACTCTCGGCTATCCATACATCTTTTTCTAAAATTTATAGTTTCCATTTGTACCCATCAAAAAAGAAAGGACATATTATTGTAAAAACTTTCTTACAAATGTCTTCGGTTTGCAGCCATCCAACAATTTAAGATCAGCATCTTCTTGGTTTCTCTTCGAGAAAGAATGAAGAACAAACGAAGAACGCTCACTCGTATATCCGTTTCCTTTTCAGGATGGTAGGCAAAATA